>NC_064642.1:755170152-755485569 GCF_023864345.2 Schistocerca serialis cubense | reverse complement strand
AGGTGGTGCAGGAGTTACAGGGAGGGTAGTGTCCCCCACCATCAAGGGGGCAGGTGTAGTCTTCTGGCTCCAAGAGGTGAATGGGGTTGACAGAACTGATGGGGGCTACAACTGTTTTAGCGGCAGTGTAAGGGGCGTAACATGCTGTCATGCATACAGGATGTAGATTTTCAAATTTCCTCTTAGCCTCAGTGTAGGTCAGTCTGTCCAGGGTCTTGTACTCCATGATTTTCCTTTCTTTCTGGGGAATCCTGCAGTCTGGCGAGCAAGGCGAATGGTGTTCTCCACAGTTGACACAGATGGGAGGCAGGGCACATGGAGTATTGGGATGTGATGGGCATCTGCAATCTTGAAATGTGACACTGGAAGTACAGCAGGAAGACATATGACCAAACTTCCAACATTTAAAGCACCGCATCGGGGAAGGGATATAGGGTTTTACATCACAGCGGTAGACCATCACATTGACCTTCTCGTGTAATGTATCACCCTCTAAGGCCAAGATGAAGGCACTGGTGGCAAACTGATTATCCCTCAGATCCCGGTGGACACGCCGAATGAATTTTACACCTCGCCGTTCTAAATTGACGCACAGCTCATCGTCAGACTGCAAAAGAAGGTCCCTGTGAAATCTCATTTTGGACAAGCCCTCCAGCTCCCCAAACTTATACTACACAACTCTTCCACAAGAAACAACATTCAGTTCTTTATTACGTGTTTTGTAGCTGTGATTCATTGACATTGAACTGTGCCTCAAAAAGATTTAATACAGAAAGTTAATAATTTCAAGGACTTCAGAAATCTAGAATAGGATTCTTCAAAGGGAACTAATTCCTCAAGAGTGAAAAATAGCATCTATTCAAACACATACTGCAATCATGAGCATCATTCTCTCAATTTTTACTTGACTGTTGACAATGAAGTCATCAGTGGGAGCATGAAGCTCAAACTGGGAAAGGATATCAACTTAGTCCTCTCAAATTAACCGCCTCAGCATTCATTTCAAATGATTTGGAGCAATCACAGAAAACTGAAATCTGAATGTTTACACAAGGATTTGAATTTCTGTCCTTCCCTGTCCCACCTTACTCATTTCAATACAGTATGAGAATAATAATGTTCAAATAATACCAGCTAGTCCAAATACCATACTCCAAAATTCTCAACAGCAATGAAACAGATAAGCAGTTATCCTCCTCAAACCCTTCCTAAGCAGAGCACAAAATAAACTAGAGTATTTACTTCTTGTGACATGTGAGTGCAACAAAATTTTACATCTAAAACTATGTGTTTATGCTACGACATGTTTCATTAAACTATCTGTTCAGTGGCAGTGACCTAAAAGTTTACTACAGATATGTCCTTGTGCGCAATGGTTATTATTATTATTATTATTATTATTATTAGTGGTTTAGGACCCTAAATGGTGAGGTCATGTGTGCCCTTGCATCGAATAGAGAGATTTGAAAACTCAATTGCATCAACACAAGAACTCAAAATACAATTGTGATATTGCAAGATCCATTAAAAAAAAAATCAGCCATAAAAGTCAGACAAACTAGAATAATTAGATAAAATATAAGACAAAATAACTACACATACACTGTTAGGAAGCAGACAGATTACTGTGGCTGGATGACTTCGTAGAAATAATGGGTGACAAAAGCCACTGAAATCTTGCACCCAACATTTTGGGAAGTAGTCCCAAAAATCACACAGAATCTTAAAATATGACTCACCCTTGCCTATTTATCAGTTAAAATAGAGGGTAAGCCATACAGGAGATCCACGTCTGTTCTTCGATCACGATAAAACACACTCGAACGCATGTTGTATTGAAAATTGTTCCACATCTGACATCTCTTGACATAACAGAAAGCCATGTGTCAATGGGCAATGTCCCACTTTTAAGCCTTGTGAAGCTACTTCTTCAGCTTATTGTGGTTGGAAGGAGGTAAGCCATAGTTGCACTCAGGGTTTCACTGACCACAACTTATTATTTATTTACTTCCAGCCATTAAATCTCCTACCAACAGATGGTCTTCTGAGTGACATGTATGGTAACAGCCTGCAGGAGGACTAAACAGGACAAGCAGGATGTGGAAGGGAACAAACCTCCTTGGCAGCTGCATCTTGAAGTTCATTTCCCAGGATCTCTAAGTGCCCTGAAATCCAGCATAAAATTATTTCTTTTTCCTACCTTTACAAGAGAAGGAGAGCATCCTGCACTTTCTGCAATATTCAATCTGTTGGGTACATCTGACCAAAAGCAAAGAGGACACTTTGGAAATCCGAATCAATGAATTTCTTGCCACAATGGAATCTCATCTGCTCCAATGCCCTCAGCATAGCTAACTCTTCCACACAGTAAGCTGTAAGCTGTTCTGGAAGTCTCATCCTAATGATAATGCCCGAGAACACGATAGAGCAGATATAAAATCCTCCATCCATCTGTGTAAACACTAATAAAATCTGAAAAGCAATTTAAAATCTCATTAAACTTAAAATTAAGAATATATCCTGGGGGTATAATTCTTATTGTATTAGGCCTCTTTAGTACCCAAGGGTTCCCTACTCTACCTCTGACTTTGGACCTGACTTCCTTCCCACCTATACCAACTCAAGGCTCTCCCTCAGATATCCTGAGTGGTCTTGTCACCCATGTACAGTTACGGAACATTACAGCTGAGATGGATGCTGTCCATTCTGGAACATAGCGAGTCCTGCATGCCCGCGTGGGGTGGCGGCAGTTAACTGTGGAGGCCCACCAGCCTCAGCACACAAGCTATCAACTCGTCTCATGTGATAAATTCCTGTTGACAGCCTAATACCCTAATGGTGAAACACATACAGCATTTTGAGATAGAAAGGCTTTCCTGATCCATATAGTTGTCATCCATATTCAAGCCAGGGTAACTCAAAGGCTTAATGAAGTTGGAGAAGATATGCCCTATTGGCTCCAAGACCTATGACTGATGCATTTAATGATGTTTAAAACCTTGAGGCACCTCATTTTCAGTTTCTTAAGGTGAGGCAGCAATATTAGCCTCTCATTAAAAGTGAGGCACAGATATTTCACCATTTCCCTAAAAGCAGGAATGGTATCTCCCAGTTCTAAAAAGATAAAAAGAGCAGGAGTAAATAAAAACAAGACTTTCAGTGATCTCCAAATAGAATTTAAAACCAGTGGTTTTGTTTATTCCTCCAACTGTCTAATCGCCAACTACAATTGCCAAAGAGTCATTGCAAAGCTGGAGGCGACACAGAAGATGTAGAAGTCATCCACATACAAGGAACATGGTACAGGACTCATTACTGTGGACATAATACTGTTGATGCTATTACACTTTAAACACTCCCTTGAGGGATAAGATATCTTTCTAATAGGAAGGACTGTATGAATGCTCGAAGACATCCACAGAAAGCCCATGCATAAAGCTGCAACAAAATATTATGCCTGTCTTAAACTCTAGGAATACACAAACAAGGAGTTACTTATGCAGGAAAGCTTGCTGAATGACCATTTCAAGCAGTCTGGTTATCGAGTGTGGAGTGAAGCCGCCTGAACTCTCAATGGGAGTGACAGTAGTGACGTAGTTTCAAGAACCCACACTAGGTGCTAATTTACCATATTCTCCAGTCCTTCCTACACAGATTCAGAGACTGATGCAGTGTTAATTATTGGGGTTAGTCCAATTCCTTCCGTAGTTTTAAAAAATCATAATTATAGATTCTTCCCACAAGTTGGGAAAGTCTCCTTCATCCAAATATCACTAAAGAGTTGATCAACTGTTTTGACATGCTGTACGACTGGGCACAGTATGACGAGCTACTGACAATGCAAACTAACTCCGTGAGGGAGAAAAGCTGGTTGTCCATTGTGCTCCACCACAAGACAAGAAATGCCTAGTTTTTAACTGTCTCATAGAAAACAATATGAATATGTTTTAAGCAGTAAAGGAATGATTTTGATGTGTCACACTAATGCACCACTTGTGTGAACAATACTATTTCTTCCTTGTATAGGTATATTTACATATGACCAGCAAGAGCATAAATTGGTCCAACTAGCCAGTAAGAGGAAGACTTATCCATATTCAAAGACAGGTTTTGATCTGATCCCCCTTAGTTAAAAACTGACACTGAACTGTGGATTCCAAAAAGAGCTAAAAATTTGGAAGAGGGAGTTTACTGTAGTGATAATACTCATGACTATCAACTATATTACGAAATTGTTGAAAAACAAAGCATTAATATCAGTGTTCAATCATAAGTAATTTTTTTCTTACTCAGGAACCACAAATTTTAACGGACCTCTGTTTTATCTTCTGTAAACTTTTCAGTCTTGTTAATATTGTAAACCCAACCATTGCTGTCATAAAACTAATTTCTTTTTAACTCCCCCACAAAGGAACTTTAATTTGTTTGCTAAGTTATACTGTTAACTTGGTCCTTTCTGACTATTAATATCAGTTTCCCCAAAAGCTATTCTGAATGGGGTTGAGGGCAGCAATGATGAGCATAGCTGCTCACTACCTATCAATCCACGACACATTCTGAAACAGAACAGCAATACCTAAATGACTGGAATAAGCAACAGTCCACAAAAATTTAATCTACCACAGAAGCTCATGTAGCATCACTTTCTAAAAAATTACTATTATTCTCAAATTCCTCTAAACCTGCTGTCCACATAGCAGTTAGTCTAATATTCAACAGGATCGTAATGTAGGACAGAATGACATCATACAGCTTTTAACCGCCATCTGGTAGCTAATTCTGTGGAGATGGGTGGTAGTGCACATTTCTTTTTTAAATTAAGAGAACTATTACCACTGTATAATGACATCAGTTACACCTAATTGCATCATAACAGGTCCCTGTGTTGTCATGACATACTCTAGATAAAAATCTTCACAGTACCCATCCCTGTGGTAGACATCCTGCAACTAAAAGGTCGGTATATAAAAATTACAAAGAACCGATCAGCATTAATACTAAGAGTCTACACTAATAAAACCATTGGAACATGAAAGGGAGGGAGAGAGAGAGATGGGCCAAAGGAAGAGCATTCAGAAATTGAAAAGGAAACCCCAAAGAAGCTGTTAATGTTTATCACATAACACAGAAGAACACCAACGTCCATAAATTAAGATAATCTTCCATTAAAAAACATGGCAACTTTATGTGGAACTAACTATGGCTGGGCAAGATGAGACCTGGGTGGACCGACAGTACAAGATCACTTAGTTTGAATGCAACAGCCTGTGAGGGTAAAGTCTTAGGAAGTGCCAATGATTATTTGTTGTTTGTTTTTGGTGCACAATATTTTAGTCACAGTAAATATTTGGATATTATACATAGCCTGATCACTTGCATATTTGAGGTTGGTCACAATTAGTAGGAGGAGGGCCAAGTGTTTAAATGTTACACACACAATCACTTCATGGCCACAGATACAGTACCACAACAGTACGGGCAATGTCAACACAGCCTGATACCTTGCTTCTTAAGACAATGTTATGTTCGCTTTTACACAATATAAATGTCTGGTCTACACCAGTGGCAATCTTGCAATGGAATATGAATTTGTTTCATGTGTATTTGGAACTGGGTCACCAGAAGATGCATAATAATGACTGGAGCTGCAGACCTGGTTGAATACCTACAATATAATTGCATTGTGTGTCTGGATTGGACACCTCACTCCCTGACAAATTCAGTTTAACCCAACACACTATGTGACATAACACTATGAAATCATCCTATCTTGTATTTTCTACTCCCATTAACAATTAACTTTTTCTTCTAATTTTTATTCTAGTTTCAATTCAGTTACCTGTGTGGTATGTGACACACAAATATTTCAAATGATTAACTGTACTATCTCACACAAATTTGTTATCCTTATAATTTGAATGCGTTGATTCAATAGGATACATAGTTTTTATTAGAGCATCATTAATTAAAAGACGTTGCTAACTGAAGTTACAGTAATGACATGTAGTGGATAAAACATTTCCAGATAACTGAAATCTTCTCTCTTTCTGGAAACATGTCTAGATTTCTTGAAAACTAATTAACTTTTAAGATGTTTGTAACTAAACTTCAAGAATAGATACACTATTGGCTTTCATGCCATAGCTCTATTAAATTCCAAGATTTGACACTATTTTTGCTACCCATGTATTAATGAATCCAATGACTCCCCTCACTAATTAAGCCACTAATTAGATTTTCATCTACATGAATACTCTGCAAATCACATTTAAGTGTCCGGCAGAGGGTTCACCAAACCACCTTCATAATTCTCTATTATTCCAATCTTGCATAGCGTGTGGAAAGAACAGAACACCTATATCTTTCTGTACGAGCTCTGATTTCCCCTTATTTTATCATGGTGATCATTTCTCCCTATGCAGGTCGGCATCAACAAAATAGAAAGTGACTGGAATTTCGTGAGAAGATTGCTCTGCAATGGAAAAGCCTTTGTTTTAATGGTGTCCATCCCAAATCACGTATCATTTCAGTGACACTATCTCCCCTATTTCACGATAATACAAAAGATGCTGCCCTTTTCTGAACTTTTTCGATGTACTCAGTCAATCCTATCTGGTAAGGATATCACACCAGGCAGCAGTATTCTAAAAGAGGACAGACAAGCATAGTGTAGGCAGTCTCCTTGTATAGTTTATTGTAATGTATTCAAAGAGAGTCACAGGCTGTGTTATCAGACCCCAATTTGTCATTGCCACATATTCAGTGGTAATGTAATGTGAAACACACAACTTAAAAGTGTAATCTCTGCTGAGCCCATCAGTCAAACACTCAATGAGAATGCTACGAGGTACATTGAGACTGCTGAGAGAAAGACTGGCAAACCATGTATGAAAAAATGTTTTATCTTGAATGGTTGATGAGAGGCAGTTGCCCAGAGAGCTCCTCACAGTGGACATTTTGGCAATGTTTGATAATAGCAAGCACCACAACCTTATCAGCTTGTTTGTGGCATTCAGCCTACAAGGGTTCACTTTAATTTCAATTTTTGCTGTGTTTTGTTGAATGAAAAAGACAGCATACCTATTTTTTCAGTTTAAGAAAGATAGGATCGGCAAAATTATTTTCAGCCAATACAACAATGACATTATGTATAATTGAGATGTGCCAATTGTTGCTTGTAACATGCCCTGCTTTCAGAAATGCATTTCCGCATTTCATAATAATCGACATGCAGTCTTTCTTGTAGTATGGAAAATTACTTCCTGTACAACCCCTATGTTACATGGAAAGCATTTTTCACAATTCACTCAAGTATGAAGAATCCTAATCAGTGGAAACAAACTATAGCAGTATTCATACAAAAATTTACTCCTGTCCATCAAGTATGTTGCAGTTTGAATATTTATTAAATATAAAGGCCTGGCACAAACAGTCAAATTATCACAGCACAGAAATATTTTTAGAGATCAGCATGCTTTAAAAAGCTTTCACGAACCCTCACAGCAAATTATAAACAAAACAAAAAAAATCTGAAATTAAGTGCAAAATCCACAGAAACTAGAGATTTAACAGTATGAATAAGTTTTAAAATATAGTGGTTATTAACACTCACCTTTGATCCTTCTGCACAATAACCTTGCAGAAAACTCTCACATATAACTGCTTTGGAATTAAGTTTTACATGTAGGTATGGGCAATTTTCACGAGTGCAACACCGTTCTAAAAAATATTTGCAAGTTGGCATTTTTTCTGGCACAATCTGATGTGACAGGGGGCAGTTGTCTATGCTACATTCTCCCTGAAGAAACCTATTAAGAAAAAGCATGAAATCCTTTCTTTTGTTCTTGCTGAAGCATCATTACTTAAATTCTGCAGAAGTAAGAATGACAATTTACCTCTTGCAGACAGCAATCTGTTTTGGATCATGGACAAGTTGACACATTCCTTTGTCTTTTCTGGGACATTTACCGAATCGACGATAAAACGCACAAGGTTGATTAATTTTTCTCAGTTTGTTAGTAAGCATTGCAATGCTTTTATTTTTGGCATGGCTGAAATCAAGATAGTGTCAATAACATTTTTGTATTTAGTTTGTTAACAAAGCTATGTTTCTTTAGATAATTGCAATAATTATGAACCAAATAACAGAGACAACACTACTCGGCATTTTACTGCCCTTTTGATACAAAGGTCTGCACAATGAAGAACAATGATTACAGTTCAAAGTTGAAACCATTCTAGCAGCAAATGTGAAACTAGACAAGAGGCTACCAAACATGGAATGTGAGTAGAAAAATTATAATTATATAACTAATCCAGATTAAAATTGGTCCAAGGTATGTGAAGAAGGGAGGAACTGTCTTCATCTTGGTTCTGAGTGACCTGCCTCTACTCTGTCTCCCCCCCCCCAATTCCTCGAACCCTTCTTCTCATTTGGAAGAAAGTACCTGTAGTTCTGCAAGCTAGGAGTTACGTTTACTTTACATGTTTTTCTATTGAATGTAGCCTACTGGCAGGCACGTGGTCTGAATGTAAGAAGCCCTTCTGCCTAATGAATTTTCCTCTTTTCCTTTATATGTTATATAAACACTTGCTATGAAAAAAAATCAGAGCAAATAAAGCTTCCCATGATTTTGAAAATATCCACTCTTTGAAACAGTACAGCTGCAGTAAATGATGTGTTAAAGAAGATGTGTGTAGATTTTTAAGATTATTCAGCAAATTCTTCTTCCTTTCTCATAGCTAGCATGCAACAAAGAACATAAAATGAACCATATCACTATAAAACTAACACTAATATTATTAAGAACATAAGTTATAATGTACCTATGGTGCAGTATCAATGGTGCACCAAATACTACAAAGGCTATAATTAATGCAAATAAAACTTACTTCACAATACTCCTTGCTGTATGTGTATTTGTTCTCACCAAAAGGCTGGATGATTTTTGTACAAACGTTACTCCACCAATGTAAACTCTCTTCAATGGCAAAGGTTTTCCATCTTTCGGACAATTATTATTCGTATTTTGAGGAACTTGCCTCAATGTTTTTCCCTTTGCATCCATAATAAACTTGTTTCCTCTAATGTAAATTGTTCGTGATTTATCTGTCTTATGACCTGCAGACAATTTTTCAAATTCTCTGATGAATACAGAGGTATCACATAACATCATGAACATACACATTAACACAATGGAAATTGGTGATATAAGGCAACTACGCAGTTATTCAAAATCCGAGGTCATTCTGTAACTTGAATACACAATTTAAAGCAGCAACAATTTTACATCTATATCTGAAACTGATTACTTCTTACGTGCCCATTTTTATTTATTTAAAAGGATGAGAAAGAGAAAGAGAGAGAGAGAGAGAGAGAGAGAGAGAGAGAGAGAGAGAGAGAGAGAGAGAGAGGACGAAGGGGGGGGGGGGGGGAGGGGGGATGGAACTCTGCTGGCACAGGACAGGGAGATCAGTCAGCCATTAACCTTGACTTTATCTAAGCGACCACTTCAGGATCAAAAAAATGATTCAGGAAACTTTCGAAGACCTAAATTAGGAACTTTTAACACTGTTTGAATTCTACTCTTTTTCATCCTCATATCTCAGAAGCCAAAAATAGTCTGCCCAAAGAAAAACTAAACTGATGAAGCTCAAAGGTCTTCTCAGAGTATTGCAGTTGATCTCTCTTCACTGTTGACAGGTGTACATGCACCCACACACTATCCCTAAGGAGGGGCTCCTCTAGCTGAAATACTTCCATGTGCACATCACACACAGTCTGCTATCCTAGTAGCCACTTTCTGTGGATAGTGCATGCCAACCTACTGAGGGAGGCCCTACAATTTTCCACACAACAGCGGATGCCAAGAAACTTCGCATCCAAAATAGATGCAGAATGATCCACGACAATGGTTGAGCTCTTCCACTCATCTTCAAACCACACAACCATCATCATTTCTAGTCTTCAACTGTTTCACCAACCATCTCTAGGAATCCATGTGGCAAGTTTCATACATGCCGACATTACTGCTACCTGCAGCTAGTTGCACCCTGTGGGTTCACTACCAGCTTGGTCTCCTCCAAATCTTGGAGAAGACCTACTGGCAAGCATACAGGCTGCACACTGGCATTCTTTCCCAACCGGCCTCCTATTTGCCTGAGGAGCTCCATTACCAGCCTAATGGTGCTTCCAAGACCCCAGCAAACCCATGGATCCTTCTGACGCCATCAGTCCTGATGCAGGTGGGAATTGAGGCATAGTCTCCCTGCTGGACAGGTCCATTATCTTGATTCTTAGTTCGTGACTGAGAAATGTTGTGAATGTATCCTGTGTTAAAATAAGTGAATCAATCTGATGAGACAGCCAGAGCCATAGGGCCATCAGTGCCATTAATCTTAATTCTCCTGGTTGTGATTGGCTGCCCACTTCAACTGAGGCTATCCCATGGAAGTCACACAGCCTAAGCAATGGAAACCTGGAATGGAGAGTATGGCATGGAGTCCCCATGTCTACGTTGACATCAAACTGAGCATCCGTTGATCAGCATCCTATGCTCACCACAGAGATAACCACAAAAAGTTCCAAGATCACAAGGTTTGGTGGGGAGGGGGGGCGAGGCTTGAGAAAGGGAATACAGGCACCTAAAAAGCTGACAAAGTGCAAAGTGGCAAATCACGAATGATTAGAGGAGAAAGGCAAAACTGTAGAAGAATGCACAACTTTAGGAAGAACAGAAGTCTCATACAAAAAAAATTAAGGAAAACTTTGGAGAAAACAGAAGCAACTGTATGAATATCAAGAGCTCAGAGGGCAGGCCAGTAGTAAGATGGGAAAGCTGAAAGGATTGTATGAAAGGGATACAGAAAGAAAACAAACTAAGACAATATTATGGGAAGGAGACAGTAGTAGAGACACGGAAGATCTAATAATGCGAGAAGAATGACATAGCACTGAAAGAACAAAATCTAAACAAAACACCTGGAGAAGACAATATTCCCCCAGCATTAATGAGATTCTTTTGTGAGCCAACTACGAAAAGAACTATTCCTTCCAGTATGCAAAACAGGTACAGGCAAAGTATCCAGAGACTACAAGAAGAATGTCATTTGATTCAATTCCAAAAAACGCCAAGTGCTGACAGCTGTGAACATTACTGAATCACCAGTCTAATACGTCAGGTTTGCAAAATATCAAGCCGAAGGCAGGGAATCAGGTTGGGTTCATATTTCATATGTAGGAACATGTCAAGCAATACTGATCACACTGTTTTACAAGACTGCAGAATGGCAAACCCACATTCATAGCATTTGTACAATTAGAGAGCTTCTGCCACTATTGACTGGAATACAGTCTGACATTCTGAATGTAGCTGGTATAAAACACGAGAGTGGAAAAGTCATCTGTAACTTGCACAGAAATCTGAGGACAGATGTAAGAGTCTAACGTACGAAACAGAAGCAGCAGTTGTGAATGGAGCGTGACTGGGTTATAACCTGTACCCAATGTAACTATCTGTACACGGAGCAAGCAGAAAAAAAACCATGGAAAAACTTTGAAAAGAAATGTACGGTTAGAAAGATATAAATGCTTTCAGGTCTGCCAATGAGATTGTAATTGTTAGAGGCAGCGAATGCCTCCAAATTCAGTTGAATAAAATTTGTAGTACCTTGGTGGGAAAAGAAGTGTTAAAAGACGAACAACAGAAGCAGGACAAGGGTAATGGACTTAAGTCCCGTTAAATAAGATGATACAGAGGGAATTAAACTAGAAAGTGACTCTGAATACAGTAGATTAATTCTGATATTTGGGCAGCAAAATGGCTGATAATGAGGAAAGGGGAGGAGGGGGGGGGGATATCTTAATACCAAATATAAATTTAAGTGTAAGGAATTATTTTTTGAAAGTATCTGCCATCTGTGCATTCTACAGAAAGAACAAGAAGGGTTTGCAGCTTTGAGGATGTGGTGCTACAAAAGAATGCTGAAGGTTGGATAGGTGAATCTATTTTACTAATGATCAAATATTGAATCACACTGGGTAAAAAATTTATGGCACAACTTGACTAAAGGACAGGCTTGGCTGATAGGACATCCTGAGGCAATAAGGAACCAATTTTTTATATATATGGGCATATCAGCAGGATGAATAAAAGCAGGCTCACAAGACAAATCCCTGAGATAGTAAACAAGACATCTACAATAATTCTAATGTAACAATTTTCTTACAAAAACAAAACTTTTTAAAGCTTACGAGTGAATTAGATTTAAAAATTGTATCACAACCTTTGCAACTACTGTAGTACATATATTAATATTGTAGTACACTTTTGAATAACTCACGTTTCACAACTAGTTGTTTTGCACTTGTTATCTGGGTTCTACTTCTTGTCAGTCTGGTGCGAGAGGTTTTATACAGAACACCCCCTATTCTTATAAGCCTGGTTGAATCTGAAGATTCACCTTTCTTTCTTGCTGACTCCTTCGACTTCATGGTAGATCCTCTAATTTATGAAAAATAAATTTGACAAGGTTAAATTTAAATAATTTATTTGCATAAGTACAAACACCAGATTTCTTAAAATATGCTGAATGCAAAACATTACCCACAAATTTCATGAAGTAGTTTACAGAATTTATGTAATCCGAAGAGAAATTAAAAGAAAAATGTGCAAAAAAAAATGTGGCAGGAAAGGGTGGGGGGTGGCAGCAACTTTTGACTCAATAGACTGTGTGTTCACCACATACTGCTCCAAAACATCAAAGCAGTGAGGCCTGTTCCTTTGTTATTAAAAGTGTGGGCTTAGGGGCATGTTGTTGTTGTAGTAGTAGTTGTTGTTGTCTTCAGTCCAGAGACTGGCTTGATGCAGGGCTCCATGCTACTCTATCCTGTGCAAGGTTCTTCATCTCCCAGTACCTACTGCAAACTACATCCTTCTGAATCTGTCTAGTGTATTCATCTCTTTGTCTCCCTCTGCGATTTTTACCCTCCACCCTGCCCTCCAATACTAAATTGGTGATCCTTGATGCTTCAGAATATGCCCTACCAATGATCCCTTCTTCTAGTTAAGTTGTGCTACAAATTTCTCTTCTCCCCAATCCTATTCAATACTTCCTCATTAGTTATGTGATCTACCCATCTAATCTTCAGCATTCTTCTGTAGCACCAAATTTCGAAAGCTTCTATTCTCTTCTTGTCTAAACTATTTATTGTCCATGTTTCACTTCCATACATGGCTACACTCCATACAAATACTTTCAGAAACGACTTCCTGACACTTAAATCTATATTTGATGTTAACAAATTTCTCTTCTTCAGTAACACTTTCCTTGCCATTGCCAGTTTACATTTTATATCCTCTCTACTTCAACCATCATCAGTTATTTTGCTCCCCAAATAGCAAAACTCCTTTACTATTTTAAGTGTCTCATTTCCTAATCTAATACCCTCAGCATCACCCGACTTAACTCGACTACATTCCACTATCCTCGTTTTACTTTTGTTGATGTTCATCTTATATCCTCCTTTCAAGACCATGTCCATTCCGTTCAGCTGCTCTTCCAGGTCCTTTGCTGTCTGACAAAATTACAATGTCATGGGCGAACCTCAAAGTTTTTATTTCTTCTCCATGGATTTTAATTCCTACTCTAAATTTGTCTTTTGTTTCCTTTACTGCTTGCTCAATATACAGATTGAATAACATCAGGCAGAGGCTAAAACCCTGTCTTACTCCCTTCCCAACCACTGCTTCCTTTTCATACTCCTCGACTCTTATAACTGCCATCTGGCTTCTGTATAAATTGTAAATAGCCTTTTGCTCCCTGTATTTTACCCCTGCCACCTTCAGAATATGAAAGAGTATTCCAGTCAACACTGCCAGAAGCTTTCTCTAGGTCTACAAATGCTAGAAATGTAGGTTTGCCTTTCCTTAATCTATTTTCTAAGATAAGTCATAGTGTCAGTATTGCCTCATGTGTTCCAACATTTCTACAGAATCCAAACTGATCTTCCCCGAGGTCGGCTTCTACCAGTTTTTTCATTCATCTGTAAAGAATTTGTGCTAGTATTTTGCAGCAGTGGCTTATTAAACTTAGGGGCACATGTATGGAATTCTTGATTTTTGCAGAGCCTTCTAAACAATGAGGGAAGCAGTGACAGCAACTGAGGAAATAGCTGCCTGCTTTGTGCGCGAAACATCACACTGTAGTTCCAGTCAGTACTACACATTCCTGAGAGGGTCTCCTACAGATCAAATAAGAATTACATTAAACATTTCAAGGATATAAATGGCGCTAATATCAGACTGACTGAAAGTAAATTCGTATGTTATGAATCTACTATTGTGATGAATCACAGCCTCTACATATCATCAGTAGTTGGGTACACATGCCTAGATATAAGTTGCAGTAATTTAGTGAATGCACACTCTATAGGAGGATGATGCAATATGTTATAGATTCAGAAAGTGCTCAGCAGAGCAAGTACAATGGCTGCTCATTTTATGGTGGTTTAAAGAGCAACATGTCTGTTTAGCGCAGTACTAGCCAATGAACTTCATTAAATGTGTTCAGTGTGAATGCAACTTAACGAGTCTCTACAAATTTAACAATCCCAAAGTATTTACCAGTTATTAATATTTAAAAATTGTCCATCATATGATAGGCTTTTATACTGGCAATGTCATGAGTGCTGTTATGTTGGACACAGCATGCGTGTCTAATTTTGTACCACAATGGTTTAAGTACTCAACTGAGTTTTCGAATTCGAATTAGTGATGAGACAAGGTAAAGCCTTACTCAACTTTTTTAAGGTTGGTTTGACTACCACGGAATGTATGCTAAGCATTGTGTGCCCAGGAAATTACACTGGGACCTACCATTTACTATAGACTGTGAACACTGTAAAACATGGCATTTTTCACATACAATTCCACAGGTGAACGAAGTGAAAAGTGACAAAAAATATTAGTACTGAATGAGATTTGGACCCGTGTCAGCACCACTGAGCAACATAATAAACAGCAGTAGTGGGGTAATTCTGACCCCCAGGTCAGTTTCACCCCTTTCTTTCCATTTCTGGATAAACTTTTAAATCATGTTGAAAATAAAAATTATCATGTACTACAATGGAATTTGTTGATTTGAATTCACACACTTTAAAAATTTAAAAAATATTATAGTTCCAGGAAACTGTTTAAGCAAACTCTATATCTGCTTATAAAGTTGCAGGAATGTTAGCATCGTTGACTAGAGAAAACAACTCAGTCTTATCTCCGACCTTCTATGGTAGCACTTCAGTTTGTTCTCTGATTCTAGTGTGTTATGTCATGTATTCTTGTATGTATTGAGTTACTATAAAATAGTGTACCGCGTACTCAGTACCACTGTGTCTTCAATCATTCACTATCACTAAGTAGCAGAGTTCCGCTTGGTGACCCCACAAATTGTGGCATCACGCTGTATTTTCTCACTTTACTACTGAACCAGTTACCACGCAAAAAAAATTCAGCCATTATCGCACTCTGACACTATATTTCGTGTGAACAGAATAATTTCCCTGCATCTTTTTTTACGTGCCACGCTACAACACAAAACATTCATGTGCAATGCATCAAACTGTGTTTGAACCTGAAACATTGACGCATCTGTGTACTGTATGGACTGTCCAGTGCATCTACGGTGTTCTGCCTCTATCAGTGTGCAAGAGATGGGCCGTTTGAACTTTGAAAATACAATCACATGTCTGGTGCTCCGCAATATCGCATCCAATAATCTCCAAGGGATTTCAATTGAGATACAAACCATCACTACAGTGCCCGACAGACAATAACCAACTAATTAGAAAACATGCTCACGCCAACGTTACTGTTTTGACTGCACTGCGTTTAGGCAGTAAACATTTTCACGATTGTGCCTTTCAACTGGTTGAACAGTGCTCTGACATTGTTTTCCGCCCTACTATTTTGTCAATCAACAATATTAACCTTGCAGTCTCCAATTGCCTCATGATGGCAGGAACCAGAACTCGCATGAATTCAAGCAACTATCACCATGCACAACTCTCTTGTCTCCATGCAATCCCAGTTGACCGAGGTATCACAACTTTGCCCATCTGTTGCTGACGAAACCAGCGTCCCCTCCCTGCCATAGCAGTCAGCCATTACATCACACCTCCATCCAAACGGCACCTAGACTATGTGACTCAGCCCAAACACTGCCTCGCGAGAGGATTACACTTCGCTACAGCAGCTATCAGGCACAAAACAACTTGTCGTGAGGTGGACACCAATCTTCCAACAAGCGCCACATGTATATGTTGGTTCCACCAGGTTTTCGGCTCTTCCACCCGCAGGTGTTGCTTTGTGACTCGAGTGCCTTACGTGGTGTATTCTTGTATGTATACAGTTACTACAACATCAAGTGTGTTGCGCACTCAATACCACTGTGTCATCTATCAATCGCTATCAGTATGTACCGAAGTTCTACAGATTCAACTGGGAAAAACTTTAATGGCCCAGAAGAAATGGTTAATCCTATCATCAGTTCTTACATGTTCAAATTCACACATTTTAATGAAGTTGTCTGACTCTTAACAGTGCAAACAATTTTAACATTAAAAATTCACATTTCTTTAAGACAAGGTAACACTGCCCCCTAACCTTTTTCCCCCACAGGGGTCACATTGACCACCAAAATACCACTGAATTTCCACTAATCCACACATATTTGCCCAAATACAGTGTAAAACTGAAGTGTAATTTGTAATTACTGTTTACAAATTAAGAATGGGCAACAATGAATTTAAATTCTTCGTTTGACAGTCTGTATACTGTTAGACGTGTTCTGTTTATTGCAGAAGTTTCAGATTGAGATTGGTGTTTTGTTTTAACTGTAAAGAATGGACACAATATGCTGTACCTTCATTAGACAGTGAAGTTACAGAATATAAAGTGTTACTTTGAATAAAGTAAAGAAACAACTAAAAAATTGAACTGCAATGCTTAGAACTTAGCAAACGTCTCCAGGCACAAGATGGTATCTACATGTGGATAAGGAAACATTAGAAGAAGTTATCTTGTTAATTAAAAATAATCAAGAGAGAAAGTGTGCCACTATATATATATATATATAACTTTGAAAAACAGTGGAAAAGTACTTCAGGAAAAATAGACCAATTAAGGCATAAAAAGTTTACTACATCACAAGAAGAACCTATATTAGCAAATTCTATTGCCATTACTGCTGACTGTTGGTGTCCACTGCATATTACAGATATTAAAGTTGTACCAAAAACATTCCTAGATGTAGTTGGACACAGTGACAGGCAATTCCAGAATAACTATCCAGGAAATGATTGGGGCTACACATTTACCAAATGAAATGAAGTTATCCTCAAATCAAGGCTTGCAAACAATCTTAGTTGCAGCAAGGCAAATATTTAATCAATTTGGGAAAAAAAGATAAAATGTAATGTATTCAATAACTATGAAAGTAATCTCTCAGATCACCCAGGAATGAAGAAACTAATATTTTGCCTGTTGCAAAAAAGGTGATGTACAGATGGAACACTCTACAACAGAACTCAACATGGTTGGTTTGACAGTGTAGTGTTTACAGATTGGTTAAAAAAAGTGCTGCTTCTTCATAGTAAAAACCTGCCTGAAACAAAGATAATGATAGGAGGCAACCTAACTTCACATTTCACAAGTGAAGTTCTTCATGTGAAGAGAATGACAGTCAACACAGCTCATTTGGCACTACCTTTGGCTGTGGGTTATTTCACCCCCTTAAGACTTGCTGGACAAAACTACTAACTTGAGTTCAAAGTAAGCAATCCAAAGTTCTCAAATGTACCAAAAGCAATGCCCTTCTTGATGGACTCATATATAGTCTACAGGACAAGATTAAGACAAATCTCCAAAACATGTTCAAGGCATGTGGAATGTTCCCATTCAAAAAAGAGGCTGTACACTAACTTCCAAGTTAACAGTACATAGAAGAGAAAAAGGAAGCTGAATCTTTGCTTTCTTATTCAAAGCCTCTACATAAAAAAAAAAAACAATAGCCCTTTCAAATACAAAAAGAAATAAAATTGATGTAAGCCCTTGTAAAGCTGTTTTAGCTGTTCATGCATTGAACACTAGTCCAAAATCATTCAAAAGACAATGTCTGCACTATACAAAAAGTTCAAATTGTCTGCAGGTACAAATGTTACAAACAATCCTCAGCCTAGCTGTTCCAAGTCATCCACAGCTAATAACAAACTATCAAAAGCCAAGAAAAATCTTTTCAAAAAGTGTGATAATTGTTCATAAGAAGATAAGCATGGTGTAATGAAGTTACCAGATTCTGGAAAGTGATGAAAGTGGTTTTGATTCTTCAGATGAACCTGCTGTTGAAGATGTGCTGTTTACTAAGAAGGGGAAGCCACAACATTGGGATCATTGATTTACTTCAAACTTTACTATGGCAATTCTGAGAAAATCACGAGAACTTTTAAGCATCTATTATGTACCAATGTATCTGTGCATAAGGTGCTGGACATTAGTGTTCATGGTGGTCAAGTTGTTCATTTTTGAGCTTTTTAAGTCGAGCATGTATGAGGCAATGGTTCGACTGCCGTTCAAACCTTTATTTTTGTACAAGTATTAATTCTGTGATAGTCAAAAATTTGCATCTACACTATTAGTTCTTGTTACATTAGCAATATCTCGCCACTATGCAGGTTAACTGCCAAATGGGGTCTGCCTCTGTGTCTGCAGCTAGAGGCGTTGAGGTGCAAAGTAGTTCCGGGTACCTTACCAGATTACATATATAAGGGATTTCATAAATCACGACAAGCATACATTTTCAGGAAAACCGTGTGGTTTTTCCATTTACATGTCAATAGTTATAAATGTGTCTGTTCTAATAATTAAATTTAATTAAAAATAGTATGGAGTCAAATAACATGAAATTCACTAAAACTTCAGGCAACTACATGTTTTTTTAGTTACCTCTCAAATGTCAAATTAAATAATATTACCAGTGATGAAAAGAAAATAGATTAAAAATTAAGAGTGTGTGGGAATGTAAGTGTCGCTTCATACACGTTCGTCTTATAAATCTCAAACATTAACCATTTTACCACCATGAACTCTTATGCCTGGGACCTATGCATAGACACACCAGATAGGAAATAGATGTGAAATCTTTGGTTGCGATTTTCTCAGAATTGCCAGAGTAGTGCACCTCACTACTTGCACATTATGTTGTTTTTATGGCCTAAAGGTGTACAAAGTTTGAAGCAAACCTGTGATACCAACATCTTAGTCTCCACTTGTTCAAGATATTTTTCCAAATCGCTTTGTTATGGTAAAAGTAGCTGGGGGTAAAAGGGGAAAGAAAACTTTTCACTATGTTTGTATTATTCAGAATAATTGCAACAAAGAAGAAGGCAGGTGAAATAATGGGGCCTCACTCCACTTACTCAATGAAAACTACATTAGGACCAAAACAACATGATATATTCACTGCTCTATTCTGTGACGCGCTTGGCAAGCTGCCTCCACCATAGCTACAGGCTGATGAGCCTAGAATTCTGTATAAATTTACAGGGAGGATTTTAATAAAAGAAGTTTAATATTTTTTGTCAATAAAAATTTTGTAGCATATTTTAAATAAAGGGTTGATAATTATATTCATAGAAATGTGTGTAACACCAATACTAAGCTTACCAACATTTTACAAAACACCCAGTTTTCAATAGGGATCACTACGATTCCAGGATTATTCTGCACATTTTTATACAAAAGAAATTTGAGAGGTCAATCTAACCCCACATCAAGGGGTAACAGAGATTCTACAAAAACATCAAAAAAGGGGTCAGTCTTATCCTGGATGATAAATTTCATTCGCCTGTTGATAAATATTAATACCAATTTTAAAAAATTAGCTAGAAGTGATCTACAAACAGGAGAAAATAGGAAAGCTGAACATTTATTCAGTACCCTTTCATGATGAAACTAAACTTCATGGCAGATTAAAACTGTGCGACAGGCCAGGACTCAAAATTGGGACCTCTGTCTTTCGTGCAAGTCGTGTTTGATATCTCAGTCAGTAGAGTACTTGTCCATAACAAGCAATGATCCTGGATGTGTGTCCAGTCCGTATCAGTGCACACACTGCTGCAGAGTAAAAATTTCATTCTGGAACACTAGTAGTGATTACAACAAAAAATTTTGATGGAACTAAAAACTGTGTCATCAGCTTTCTCTATGTACGAGGTTTTCCTCACAATTCTCAGTTTTGAACTTAAAACCAAAACAAGTGCTGTAGCAACATTCTCTGTGTAACACTTTGTTATTAATAATGTGGTTATATGAAAATAGAAAGCGCACAATTCCACAGGCTTAAATAATAGAATACAAAAATTAAGGGCACTAACAATTTCAGTTATGATAGCTAATGATTCACCATGTTCATTGTAATGTGCATGTATCACCTCAGAGGGTCTCATTTAGTGTTTAAATATAAAAATTGAGAATAAATACTACACATATACATATTGCAGTACTTACATTCTTAACAGTTTTCTTGAAGATATGACAATCTTCTTTCCATCATTAAATTTTGAATTCATTGTTGAAGAATTACGACCTCTGTACAACACTGGAAACACACAACCTTTTGGTGATATGTTCTTTCTCTGAAACTTATTTCCGCCATTTTCATATCTGCATGAAACTTTCTTGTAATTTCTCAACAGTCTGGATTTGGCAAGCCGCCTGTCTATTTTGTATTTCGAAGCACCACAGGAGGGGCTTGTAGGTAAATCTGGTTTACCTTTCCGCACAACTGTTGGTAAAAGTTTTTGACTAAGGTTGTATTTTTCTGGTCTATTCGAAGCTGGAGGAGAGTTCACTGGGAAATGCATCTGGGAATAGGAAGACTTCTTTTGCTTTTCTGACTTCTTTTTGATAGTTCTGCCATCTTTTATTTCTGGATTTTTCTTAAGTGTTTGATACTGTTTGTGGATTAAAGCCTTTTGCAGTGCTCTGTTTACACACCATGATTTAGTTTTGTCTGGTATTCGCACAAGTTTTGTATCACTCACTCTGACCAGTTTGTTGTGAGAAATCTTTTTCATTAGCGAACAGTTTTCCACTTGTTTTGAACTTTGTATCTTGTCAGCACCACACCTATTCCATTTTTTATTTTGTGCTGCTAAAGTGCAATGATTATTGCTGCCTATGGGGTACGTACTACTGTGAGAACTAGAATTCGTATTGTGTGTGTTTGAAACAAGACTTTTCTCCCCAGACACAGACAAATTTGACTTTGAGATTTCAGTGACTTTGCTTTCTTGCTTAGTCCTGTCAGGCTGCGTGTTTACCAATAAATGATTTGAGCGTTCCACAACATGAGAAAACTTTTTTGGATTAATATGAACACTAGTAGAAGCAGTTCTCTGAAAATGTGGGTTCAGATACACACATTTTCTAGCAGCAGGAAATGATCCACTACCTTCAGAAGATTGAGTAACTTTTTGCTGAACACTCTGGATATTGTAACATTTATTATGTTTGCTGGCATCAGAACTTGAGCAGTTTCCTGTGTATCCAAGTGGAACACTTGCAATATCCATTTTATGATGCATTAAAGCTCCTGATGTTTTCAAAATTCGTGGGTTAACATATATAGTGTTCTTCCAAAGCCTGTCTCTGTCGATTAGAATCTTTGAGGCACGGAAAGCTGAAAAATAATAGTAGTAGTTATAAAAAATGCCACAAAAATGCAATAAAATAAGACTTCTCAAAAGCTATTTCACAAAGTCAAGAGCTCTTCATATGGATAATCACACAAAGTGAAAGAATGATTACTACAGTGGTAGGTAAACTGATAGATCTGAATAAAAGTAAACATTTTTAACTCATTGGCTTCAAATATTTTACACAAATTATCATCCTTCGCACTATCTGTATTTCTGGTGCTCTATATTTATCGCCATTGCACATACAGGTAAATACTTTAAAACTTTCACACACCGGTGTATTTTTTGAAATGCAGACCTTTCTTTTAGTGTTGATTTGACCATTTTAAGTGTCACCATCAACGGCTAAATATAGTATGTATTACAGAATACTACAATTCCCATTGGCAAATTGACAATCTTGAGGGAAAGAAATGCAAAATCTTCACTGAAATCTTAAATGGTTTTCTTCAAGCTGTCTCTCACTCAGGTCAACCAATACGGAGTGTTTATGATACAAAATTTCTGGGTACTTATAGAGATAGTAAATGTAACTGGTTAAGCAACATTATTCATCTTTTTAAAACTTAGCTCAGCTAATATTTGCTCAAAGGAGTTACTGCTTCAGTGTCCAAAGTAGATACCATTGAGACTCCATACTTTGGCCACTTTCATTTATTAATGTCATTCTGGAGAACGAACCTCCTTTAAAGAAGTCACTGTACAAAAGAGGCCACCATAACAACAAGTAGCGTCCATCATAAGCACTACTGCCAGTACTTATTTCAAAACATGCAGAAACTTTCAACCGCCTCGCAGTATTTCCCCCTCCTGCCAACTTGTCTGTAATAATTTTTCTCTACAAAGAAAGTAGCAAATGTAACTACAGCACAAGAATTAAAAAGAAATCTACACACTGAGGTCTTGATCCTCCAGAATTAGGATATTTAACACACTCCCATCAGTTACCAAATGTCCTCGTAAACACCTGCGTCATTTGTCACCAACTAGCTTTCGGCTTCTTAGGCCATCTTCAGGTGACAGTTCAGTTCAGTGTGACAGCTGTGACCTGAAGATGGCCTAAGTGTCC
This sequence comes from Schistocerca serialis cubense, assembly GCF_023864345.2. NCBI lineage: Eukaryota > Metazoa > Arthropoda > Insecta > Orthoptera > Acrididae > Schistocerca > Schistocerca serialis. Next base: position 755,462,749 of record NC_064642.1, on the reverse strand, counting down.
CTGTAAACCATTTGTGAAACTTTACTCGTCTTATCAAATATTTGACAATGTGTTTTGTCTGACATGTTTGTCAAACATGAGCTTGCTTCAAGTGTTTCAGAGAAATATTGACCAGTGGAAGACGTCTGTGTTGACATTTTGTGAAAAAGACTTATAATTTACCTCCTGTATCAAAACAGTACTGCCAATTATCAAAATTGTGGCAGTGCTGTATCTCTACCAGTCATGTATTATGCAGGAAGATCTCAAAAAGAAAATCAATATTTTACACATAACTTACATGCAGGAGTACAGTACAATAGAAAAATTCTAAGCTCTCTGGTTCTTCCACAGGTGATTTTTATGTTACCGCACTGTGGTACGTCTATGAATTTTCATTACAGAACCAAGGAGAAGAGAACACATTCATATAACTGTCTTCTTTTACAATGTGAATGCGAAGTAACTAAAATTATTTAAACTCTGACTGTCCATTTGGGGAAAGTTTATGTTATCAGCAAGTTCCGAATGTAATTACCATCGTCATGTTTTCATGGGCATATTTTTTCTCTGTTTCAACCATTCCCTTGCCCAGAATCTTGTTTCCATTTTCTTCTTTAACACAATGCTAGTCAATGCAAGAAATGCTTTGTTTGCACCCATTCCACTAGTGCCAATATACTTCAACACAAACAGCATCTGCTTCAAAAATAAGGTTAAATTTACAAACTTTGTTGGAAATCAGAGAATAAACAAGTATGATTGATAACGGTGGTGCCCTTAAAGAGCTAAAAGCCAGTTTGAGACCATACAAACAATTTGTAGAACGTTAGAAAGCATTTCCTATTAATATGTTCTGCCAAGCACTGATGAAAAACTCAGTCTATGTTCCGGTGCAATTTAGAAGTATGTAGCCAACATCAGTTAACAAGTTTTAAGGTCACAAAGGCAGTTCACTTGCTAAAAAAAGAATGGACCCAGAAAGTCCAATTTCTTGTTTCCTTACCAAGTCCCCCCCCATGTGGAATGCAGTCAAGGAGAACCACACACACTTCCACTAATTTGATTTTGTCCATTTCATGGCAATACTGTGTCCATTTCTTCAGAATAAACTTAATGAGTAAATCTATTTTGAGGCTGTTAGCATATTTAATTTTTTAAACATTTCCCTACATGAAATTCAAGGAAGGACACCAGATGATATCCTTACAGCATGCAATGGATATTCTGTGTTGAAAGAATTATCTTACATGATCCTCTGTTTTCTATCAGTAAAATATAGAGTGAACCATTTATTACACCACAAAAACCATAACTCTCAATTTTTGCCACAAGCGTGTTTCAATTTGCTTAGTCAAAGGTCTTAGATCATATAACATGAGAGTAGGTGAAATTTCATCATTCAGATATTTTGATACAGTCAGCAAAATAGTAGAGGACACACTCAGTGGCCAGGACCTTCTGGACTCAAAGTGTGGCTAACTCAGTTAATAGTCCTACCTTCACCTTCTACAAGGGTTCTAACAATCCATGTCTTATTAAACTGAAGCATGAAATAGGTTGTAAGACTGAACACAGTAATTATCAGAACAAGTTTATACATTAAAGGTTGGAATGTTACAAATTCAATGAAAATTTGTTTTTCAGAGAACCAATTACTCTCCAGATGACACAGGAAGAAGCTGGAATAATCGCCTATGTACTGCTATGCTTGATGCTTTTAGCTAATTGTATGGTGTTTCTCAGATCGAGACATTTACTTTTGCTAACTACACTTTTTGCTTTTTGTTAAGTCTTTCCATCAGTGTTTCTATGTAGCCTTTTATATAATCCATTTTATACTGTCTATCCCTTTTTAGTAATTAAAGAGGGGTGGGAATGAAAACTGAGTTCCCACATCCATATGTGCACATTCACACCAAGTATGCATATAAATAAAATCAGCACAAACAGTGATCACAGAAGCAACACGTGAAACACTAAAGTTAATTGTCAAACATGTCATATTCCACATGTTAAAGTAAACATATTAAATAAGAAATGTAAACAACAAAATTAACAGATGTGTGAAAATTATAGAATATTTAAATGTATCAAAATCTGATGTGTTCAGTCTCGTAAAATACAGGGTGCATCAAAAAGAATCATCTGATTTAGGATGTCTACATTTCTGAAACTAATAAACATGTACAACAAATTTTATTTTTGTTTTGATGAATGGGATACTCAAATAACATTGGTTGTAGACCACTGTAATATCGTTCTTGTTGAAGTAAAATATTACGTTACAATGCACTCTAATAACTCACTGTGAAGAAATAACAGTGATATACATATATCACTGTTTAATCATACTGACTAATGTTAATATATCAGTAAAATGCGGCATAATTATGTAAATTATTTTTTGAGCATGTGGTGTAATAGTATTTGTTAAAATATGTTTGAAGTTTACAGGCAAAATGCAAATTTGAACGTAATTGAAGTGTATGCTTCTAATAACACTTAGTTGACTGTCACTAAATAAAAAATGGTGACAGCCTTATTTGGTTTTTGACATATTACATCTTAGCAACAAGTCCAAATCCTTGCAGAGTAGGCACATGGTGCTGCACTTATCAGTAAAACAAAGTAATTTGACACACATTAACTAATGTACAAGTAACAATTTTTTCAAAATAAAACAAAATTCCAATCTTGAAAGATTCAAAATTCAAAAATTATTAAATCTGGAGATATTCAGCATTGTTATGAATATCGTCAATTAGCACATACATCTGAAGCCTTTAAGAAACTTAATAAAATGGTAGAAATTTTAGGTCTGCAAGTAAAATAGTTTGAGATGTAGTGGTTTTTAAGGTTTCAAAATTTAACAAACTGCATAATTTTGGAAGTTTTAAAAATTAATAACTCAAAACTGAAAAAGGTCTAAAAAATTTTAATTTGGGATTATTTCTGCATCAACCATTACTACAAGTGTACAAAAAATTTTCAAAATCTGAGATGTAAAGAACCAGACCATTCGTTAATCTCATATAGACTGGTCCATTACCAAAAATTAGCAGACAGAAGCAGAAGTCCAGTTGGGAAAGGTAATGAAAGAAACCCATCTACACCCTGTACATCATTTTACAACAAACCACAGAAAATACTGACACAAATTCCTGCTTTTGCAAGTAACATACTATTAAGGGTATGATGTGCTTAAATTGTAGCACAGAATATCACTTCAACTGTTTTAACATAAATCCTAAATGGAAAGTGTGGCATTGCACTAAATGTGACAAGCAATGCCAAAACCCAAAGAAAAACACCGACAAGGGCATAATTATTACAGTACTTTTAAAAGACTTACGTACTTAAAAATATAAATATTATGAGTACAAGCAACCTAACAGAAATCACAACGGCGTATCACACAGTGATAAGATAAAAAATGTGGAAAGAGTTTTAGTTTCACACCTGAACAGAATCCAAGTTCACAGTGATAGTTTTTGTCAGTTGACCAACTAGGAAAAACTTCAGACCAGCACTGGACAAAAACTGCAAGTAACATAAAATATTAGTATTATCAGACAATCATGGATCTTGACTAGTTGCAACTATCAGTCAGCACAGTTCAAAGCAACCACGGCTGTGAAACCAATACCTCATTATCAGAAATGGTGGTGGCGGTGGTGGTGGTGGTGGTGATTGTGATTTTGGCTTACGGGTACTCAACATCATGGTCATCAGCACCCTGACAAAAATTCAGCATACAAACCTCATGGATGGTGATGAAGGCTGTCCTCCACATGCAGAGCAGTTTATGATGCCTTCCTTCCCCAACAGTTTAGGGATGAGGCCTAATAATTCACAAAATATCACCACTCTTGTAACACTGGAATCAGTATTGGTGAGTACGGTGGGCAGATCTCTATCGACACTGAGGGTTATTTGTGATATTAATATATAAGACATGGTCTAAATATGCTGAATTGAAAGTGACATACCACAAACCCCACCGAGTGATGGATCCTCCCACCAGAGGAGGGAGCAATGCGTTAAACGGCTAAGTCGACGCACAGCCTGGTAAGCAGGACCCCCTTCCAGCAGTGTGGCTGACACGAAGTCCGCCATGCCTGTGTGGTCGATTTGAGCAACCAAAGCTTGTTTTCTGTCACCTTCAACCACACAGTCTCCTACTGATGCATGATGCATCTGTCGGAATGAGATGACTGTGTGAAATGGGATGGGACATTGACAGGCAACACCATCTTGATTGGCTGCTTTGTTGGCCATGTTTCCCTGTATCCTGATGTGGCCAGGTACAAAGCAAAAAATCACCTCTTTGCCACTGTGTTGGAGCCACTGTAAGAAATCATGAACCAACTGGTCTACTGGATACATTTGGTGAAGTGCTTGTAGCATAGTAAGTGAGTCAGAACAGACAAGGAACCTTGTATGGTGATGACTGAATGCTATCCAGTGCCATCATAATCCAATACAACTCTGCATCATAATTTGTAAATTATTATGGAAGACACACATTGAAAACCCTATCAAGAAAATCAGCATAACAACCAAAGACATTCTCTTGGTGGGATCCATATGTATAAGCAACAATGAAACTGTGGTACGTACTTAACATGGAAGAAAAAGTTGTAAAAAACGTAACCTGGAGTACTGTGTCAAGCTTAAAATTACTTTGGGGCTTCGAAGATACCAAGGCAGCAACACGTTCCATCCATGTATTCAGAGGTCTGAGATCTATATACTAGAGACAGTCAGCAGCACGTATCCCAAATGGCTTGGTCGCATGGGGACCATCATTTTTAGTACCTGTCAAAACAAAAAAACACTGCATCGAATCCAAAGTGGTGGCCATCAGTCTCTGCATACAGACTCTGAACTGGACTAGTCTGAAAAGCACCAGCCGATATCTTAAATGCCCTCACGGTGGGCAGCATCTAACATCTTGAGGTAGAAAACACAGACTGATCCACAGACCACATTGCCTCAATCTAAATGTGATGGAACAAATGCACTATAAAACTGCAGGAGGCAGGACCCGTCAGCTCTCCACACTTTTCTGCTAAGGCATTTCAAAATATTCAATGATTGGAAGCTCTTTGTTCATACATCTTTCATGTGTGGGAGCCAAGTTAATTTTGAGTCAAATAATAAACTAAAAAAGCACAGTGTTTCCTTAAAACGTAAAATATCCCCCCCCCCCCCCTTCCCCCGCTGTGAGCACTGGTTGGTTAAAACTTCCAACGAGCATGGCTACAACTGACACATGTAGTCTTCTCCGGTGAGAACCGGAAACCTGTTGTCTTGGCTCAGGTTTTCAGCCTCCTGATCAGATTATTATTGTACAATTGTACAATTATTGTACAATTGGAGGAAGAATAGAAGGTTGCAAAGTCATCCACAAACAAAGAGCATTTGACAGGGCTCCTGACTGCAGAGGAATGCCATTGATGGTAATGGCAAATAATGTGACACTGAGTACACTGCCTTGATTCTCTCAGTAGGTGGGATTATACTAGACATGGCCTACACCTCAACAGGAAGGGCAAGGGTAAACTGGCTGTGCTAATAGCATGAAATGTAAGGGGGGAGGCACTGCCACGTGTGGTAATATACCAGTGGTCATAGGTATTGGAGCAGTACCTTTTTTTAGGACAGAACCAAGTCAAGTTCTGAGAAAAGTAAAGATTGAAACAAACCTTCAGTTTGATAAAGAAATCAAACAGCATAATCCTGGCACATTGGATAAGTGAACACAGCTGTTGATTAAAAATTTATAGCAAGCAGCAGAAATTTTATTTCCACCTGATTTCATCTCAGTAAATGTGAAATGCCAACTATCTTTAGTGCATCAAAATATTAGAGGGCTTAGAAGTAAAATTAATGAACTACTTATGTGCACTGATGAATTAGAGTCATCAAACTCTGTTGATATAATCTGCCTCTCTGAACATCATGTGATCACTGGTATAGATATGTTAAACCTTACAGAATTCAAGTTAGCCTCCTACTTCTGTAGACAAAAGATGGAGAAAGGAGGAGTTGCCACATTTGTTAAAAACAGTTTTAAATTTAAGAATATTGACATTAATCAATTTTGCTTAGAGCAGCACTTAGAAGCATGTGCAACAGAGATAGAATTTCATAATAGGTCCTTTATAATACTAGCCATATACAGAGCACCTTCAGGAAATTTCAACCTGTTTATAAACAGCATTGAAGATTTATTATCTCATCTAAAATTAAAAAAAACAAAGAACTAGTGGTTGCTGGTGACTTTAATATAGATGTCCTGAAAAACACTGTCAGTAAACAGTTACTGAAATCAGTTACATTGTCATTCAATTTAGTTTCTACTGTAAACTTCCCAACTAGGGTATACAAATGTTCTAAGACTGCCATTGATAATATATTTATAGACAATTCTAGGCAACCAAGCCACATTACAAAAACAATAGTAAATGGAACTTCCTGGCAGATTAAAACTGTGTGCCCGACCGAGACTCGAACTCGGGACCTTGCCTTTCGCGGGCAAGTGCTCTACCAACTGAGCTACCGAAGCACGACTCACGCCCGGTACTCACAGCTTTACTTCTGCCAGTACCTCGTCTCCTGCCCTCCAAACTTTACAGAAGCTCTCCTGCGAACCTTGCAGAACTAGCACTCCTGAAAGAAAGGATATTGCGGAGACATGGCTTAGCCACAGCCTGGGGGATGTTTCCAGAAAGGTCCCGAGTTCGAGTCTCGGTCGGGCACACAGTTTTAATCTGCCAGGAAGTTTCATATCAGCGCACACTCTGCTGCAGAGTGAAAATCTCATTCCAGTAGTAAATGGGCTATCTGACCATAACATGCAACACCTAACATTAAATCTTGAAAATTGTCAGGGTAAAAGATCTATCAGAACTGAGTACAGAAGGCCAATAAAACAGTCAAAAACTGAGAAATTTAGGAGATTGCTCAAAGAAATTAATTGGATGGATGTTTACAGCATCCAAAACACAAATGGAAAACACAAAACATTCATTAATAAAGTTAGCACCTTATTTGAAAATTGTTTTCCCCTGAAGATAACTCAAATTAAGCAGAAGTCTAATAAGAAACCATGGATCACACAAGGGATAAAGATATCATGTGAGACAAAAAGGAAACTATCTGGTACATAGGGACACCTTTGACACTAGCATTATAACTCATTACAAAAATTACTGCAAAATATTGAAGATTGTCCAGAAATCTAAACGCCTGCATTATGATAAGAAGATAAATACATCCAGCAATAAAATAAAAATAATATGGGATATAGTTAAGTCAGAGACAGGTAGGACCAGAAATGAGGAGGAATAAATAGCTCTAAAAATAAATGAAACCCTGGTAACAAACATGTTTTGCAAACAATTTAAACAAGTATATTGTCTCTCTTACGGATAGCATGGGGTTGCCAAGTTCAGTAAATAATGCAATGGAATATCTGAGACCAGTGCACGCAAGCAATCTCAGTAAAATGGAATTGACACTTACTTCACCCAAAGAAATAGAATCCATCATAAAGTCCTTGAAATCAAAGCATTCTAGTGGTTATGACAACATATCAACAAAGTTAATAAAAGAGTGTTCACGTGAGCTTAGTCATATCTTAAGTTATTTCTGTAATCAATCACTTGTCACAGGAACATTCCCAGACTGGCTTAAATATGCTGAAGTTGTACCTCTCCACAAGAAAGGGGACAAAGAAATGCCGTCAAATTACCGACCGCTCTCACTTTTGCCAGCTTTTTCAGAAATCTTTGAAAAGGTTATGTTGAAGTGTCTACTTAAGCAGCTTAATGAAAATAACATACTGTCAAAGTCACAGTTTGGGTTTCTTAAGGGTTCTGATATTGAGAAAGCTATTTACACTTACAGCGAAAATGTCTTTAATTCATTGGACAACAAATTAGAGGCAACTGGCATATTCTGTGACCTGTCAAAAGCGTTTGTGTGAATCACGGCATTCTTTTAAGAAAATTAAAATATTATGGTGTCACTAGTAGTGCTGCAAAGTGGTTTCAGTCATATCTTACTAATAGAAAACAAAGGGTGTCATTACGTAACACTTCAGCACTAAGCAAATCAGACATCTGACTGGGAAGAAATTACATGTGGTGTTCCCCAAGGTTCCATACTAGGCCCACTATTGTTTCTTGTGTATATTAATGACCTGTCATCTGTTACATTACCAGATGCCAAGTTTGTCTTATTTGCAGATGATACAAACATTGCAATAAATAGTAAATCAAATATAAATTTAGAAAGGGCAGCTAATCAAATTTTTTACTGACATTAATAAGTGGTTCATAGCCAATTCACTGCCATTAAACTTTTAAAAGGCCCACTATATGCAGTTCAGAACTTACAACAGATTTCCTTCTGGTGTGTGTATAAAATATGACGACATGGAAATAGGAGAAGTTGAGAGTGTAAAATTCTTGGGATTGCAACTTTATGATAAATTCAGTTGGGAGCAACATACTAACAAACTGATAAAGCACCTAAACAAGTCTGTGTTTGCAATGTGAATGATGTCAAGCATAGGAGATATAAATATAAAAAAACTGGCATATTTTGCTTATTTTCACTCCATTATGTCATATTGTACATATTTTGGGGTAACTCCACAAACTGAGAAAAAATTTTTAGAGTACGGAAGCGTATAATAAGAGTTATGAGTAGTGTAAATCCAAGACCATCATGTCGAAACCTATTCAAAGAACTGGGCATGTTAACCACAGCTTCTCAGTATATTTATACCTAAATGAAGTTTGTTGTAAATAATACATCTTCTTCCAACTAACTGCTTAGTACACAGTATCAATACTAGGAATAAGAACAATATACATGAAGATTTAAAATCACTTACTCTTGCCCAGAAAGGGGTCCAGTATTCAGCAACGCATATTTTTAATAAGTTACCAGCAACCCTTAAGAGTTTAGTTTCAGACAAGGCACAATTTAACATAATTTAAAAGAATTTTGGTGGTCAACTCCTATTCTATCCATGAATTTCTCAAGTGCAGTAGACAATTTTAATGAAAATTTATCATACTTTAATTTTTGACAATACTTGGTTGTAACAGCCAAGTAACTACCTACTGTGTAAATGATGGATGTATGGAAAGCAGATTTAAGTCTGTAAATAGTGGAAGTTTAATTTTAAATCTTGTACATAATCTGACTGTTCTTAACTGAGGATCACTGAAATGAACAATTTACTGTAATTTTTGACAATACTTGGTTGTAGTAGCCAAGAAACTAGCAAATGTCTGAATGATGGATTTAATGAAAGCAGATGTGAGTATTAAACCTGTAAATATTAGAAGTTTAAATTTAATTCATGTACATAATTTTACTGTTTATTGACTGAGAATCATTAAAATTAATGAAACTCAAGTTTTTCTACTTACATTTTTGTAATGTGTTTATCTAATATGTTCCACACCCAGGAGGATTCCCTCTTTTATGGGTCTATGGAATGAATAATTAATCTTTCTCTTGAAAATAGCAATCAGACAAGGCATCACCAACATGATACTGAAAGCACCGGTCCTCAAGGATTATTCATGAAGTTTGTAAAAGATGATATGCCACCAAGTAATGTTTTACACTTTTTCGAGATCAAAAAGCACACAAACCAAATGGTTTCGGTGTAAGGAGGATTCCTGTATTGCCACCACAAGTAGGATTGGAACAGCAGCACCTGAAACTCCACTGTGAGCAGCTCAGGTGACCTCGGGATCAGGCAGCCAGACGAAGTGGTGGTTGACCATGTGTTCAAAAGTCTTATCCATACTACTCGTAAGGGGTAGGCTACGTGCTGGTAACTGTTAGGGATGCTACTGTTGTGCCTGGTTTCATTAATGGAATTAATATTTCCCCCTTCCAAGTCAAGGGGTACTGTCCGTCACACCAGATCAACTGAAACCATAAAGGAGCTGTCCTTTCACTTCACAACACAAATGATGGAGCACAGCATAATGGGTCTCATCAGGTCTTGGAGCGGTCTCTCTGGCCACAGACAGAGCTGATTCTAGTTCCCACAAGGAGAATGGAAGGTTGTAGACTACTTCATTACACAAGAAGAAATGGAGCTTCCTCATCTACGCAGTCCTACGAAACACCTGAAATGCAGGAGCTTGTCTGGATGACGCAGGGACTTTAAGTGTTCAGCTAAAACATGAGCCATGCCATGTCTAGGTGAGTTCACCAAGACCACTTTTCAACAAGGCCATAAGGGGCTGTGTACTGCCCTTGCATGAAACCCACCTTACCGATTCCTGAATTTTTGCGGTGGAATTGGACCAATTAATGGATATTGTGAACTCCTTCCAGGAATCTCTCTTCTGTTCTTTTATCAGTCGGGTCACATGTGCTCTTGCATAAAGGTTTTCTGTAGATGGATGGTGTTTGAAATTTCGTAGAGCTGTTTGTCTGGCTCTGAATGCCAACCAACACTAGTGAATAAAACATTCTTGGTTTTACAGCTGCATCAATTTGAATAAAATCCTCAAGCTTTCGATGGCCATCTCCGCTATCGTCTTCAGAAATTCACTGACTGCCAGGGCTGCTACGGCTTCTCACTTATATAGGCATGATGACAGCATCATCAGCCAGGGGCAGGTACCACCTGACTTCACCAGTGCTGCCGCGGGCAATAGCTCCGCTAGCTGCCCGGGTCGACTTCTGTGCGCGTGCCACATTGGGTCAATCTGATTGGTTGCTGATGCTGTCATCATGCCTATACAAGCAAGAAACTGTAGCAGCCCCAGCAGTCAGTGAATTCCCGATGACGATGGCTATCGAAAGCTCGAGGATTTTATTCAAATTGACACAGCTGGAAAACTGAGAACGTTTTATTCATGTATGCTGTCATGACAGACTCCAAGGACATGAACCAACAGTAGTCATTACACCAAGGTACAGGTTGTCATCTGAGGTGATTGCTATACTGAGGGTGATATGGGCTACTGTATCCTGTGCACAATCCTTTTGTTCAAAAATAGCCTGTCGATAGTGCAGCAACCAATTTGCCCTCTGAATCATCCATCTTTGTGGTCTCGTGTCTACCACCACCAGAGTCGGCAGACGGATTCACACTGGGAAATGGTCATTAGAATATAAATCTGTAGACACTTTACACTGAACTGAGTGCTGGGGAGCAAAAACAAAGGTCAATGGCTGAAAAAGAGCCTCAGCTGTGGGAGAGTGTCATCTGACCCGAGTTCAAAAGGCAGACAGTCTCAGAATGGACAAGTTGCTAGATAATTTGAATCCTGCACCAAGAGATACTGAGCCCCACAGCATATTGTGTGCACTGAAGTCCCCCCCACAGGGAGGAATGGGTATGGGACAGCCCACAAGAGTTCCATCAGTGCATCTGCAAGGAATGTAGATGCACTGACTACAGATAACGCAGTGTGATGTTAAATGGTGCTAGGACTTTCATGGCAACTTCTTGCATGGCCATGTTAATAGGGACATCAGAGGAGTGGCATCTGTCATCAATGGGAACAGACACTCCACCTTTAGCCCTGTCTCTGGTAATATTGTCCTTCCTGTAGAGAGTAACCCCTTAATGCAGGTGTGTGTATGACTTTGAAATGGGTTTCTTGCAATCAGATGTAGGTCAGTTTCTGCTGGCCAGGAGGTGTAATTCTGCCAAATGTGATCTGTATCCATTTTAATTCCATTGCAACACAGGTGTCCCTGTGGGAGCCACTGATTAGCGATGGTTAGTCTTGCCTTTCTCCCTCAGATGCAGTATTTTATCCAGGTCAGGGGTAATGTTAGCCGGTGTCCAGCTATCCAGTTCCTCCAATTGGAAATCCATATCCTCAGGAGTAAAACTCCCATCTGAGAGGGAGAGAGCTCACCGGGCCGAAGGTTTAACTGCCACTTTCTTTCGACTTTGAACTACTTTGGGACAGACTTTTTCCTTACTTATGGGGGGAGTTGGTTGCTTGGGTTGAGGGGACAGCTTGGTAGGCTTATGACGGTTGGCAGCAGTATGTGGCTTAGCCATCACCAATGGCTTTTGAATGATTTCTGGTTCAAGTGTAGAGTTTTCCCATAGATACACAAAAAAAAAAAACATGTGTTCGTACTTGAATCTGTGGTCAGTTTGTGTGAAGGTGTCACTTTGTGACTGGGTACTTAATGGCCAATGCAAAAGTAGCAGCAAAAACTGAAGGTTGCTTAGCTTTGAAAGCTTTTTTAGCTTTACCACACAGTATGTGTCTCATGACTTTCAACTGCTGCCTTTTCCTTTCCTCATTGTAAACCTCACACTTGCTGCTCCATATGGGGTGATCCCAAGAGCAGTTTTTGCATTTCAGAGAAAGTGTACAAGAATTGCCCAATTCATGAGCTGAGCCTCCACAATTTCCACATGCAGCCATCCCATTACATCCCGTAGTTGTATGGCCAAATCTTTTACATCCGAAGCATCACACCAGATTAGGAACAAATGAACGAACCTTAAGACAGAGATAGCCTGCAAGGATGTGTTCACGTAATTCTGTACTACAAAACATTAGAATAAATGTTCCAGATCTTTCCAATGCACCAGAGGTTCTTCTCATACATTTCTGCACCTCAATAATGCCCATACTTTTCCATTCTCCACAAAACTCTGCAAGATCCATCTCGATACATCAGAACAGGTAACCACGCCTTTCCAAAAGTTAAGGGTGTCATTCAAAACAGCCGCGACTGGATAGTCACCTAAGGCCTTACATATCCCAGAAGCTTAGATACTTGGTTTGAAATAGCAGTTTCAACTAGAAGAGTTCCATTATGAAGTCATTTAACACTTTTTAGGGACCCAGCAATACCTTCCAATGCCTTGTGAAGGCATTCTCAAACATTTCCCCTATTCTCTTTATTGCAATGACAGTGTTATCGCAACTAATGGCCTGTTAATGTGGTTCTGAGACTACTACTCCAGGGGACTGACCAACCCAGCTCTCTGACGAGTGGGTGTAGGTACTACCTCACAGTACACCTGTCCCGTCAGGAGTAGTTGTTTGATGAGACCGTTCCATAGTGATACCAAGAGACGCTAGGGAAACCAACATCGACCCAGACTGAGCTCTGCATGCCTGAGCAAGCCTTACACGATCGGGGGTGGCAGGTAACTCAGGGGTTGCCTGCCAGACTATTTTATCTCAACAGCCATTCACTTCACCGGCACCTAACATACTTTGAGGGTTTTTTCTTAATAGGTGTGTGTGTACATTCCTCGCAGTCCAGGCAGTGAAGCCAAGGCCCCCATTCTCCGAAACATACAAAATCCCATTGCTGCACCTCATGGTGGTCACTGAAGCGAGCTGGAGCTTACGGTAAAGGACCGGCGACACCAGTTCCCAGCTCAGGAAACCAGGGTCTCCTAGCCTGTACCCACCAAACGAATGCTGAGCCCCTAAGGAGCCATTATTAAAAATATGGAAGCTAGTAAAATCTGCTGACCGCAACTGTTTAAACCAAAATGATTTTTGGTTTTAATAGGGATCAAATAATACGTATAAAAATGAATCTCAAATGAACACGCCAAATCTAGAAAGATACCTGAACAAATTCATGTACACAAATGGCACACACTGCAATATGCCCACAAGTACAACTTATCACAATGGTCCCGTGTAAAAGAAATCACAGTGGCTAATAAATGTTACCGATATTTGCACTCATTTCAGAAATCTCCAAACTATAGACAGCTGTATTGGTCGCAGGTTTGATACTATGCATGGCTTACATCTTAACAGATTTGAGTCAGCAACTGACAGCCAAACAAATTTCCAACTTTGTTACAACAACAGTAAAAGCAGCTATAGCAATACTGACAGCAACAATATCAATACCACCACCACCACCACCACTTGCAGCAGCAGAATAATCGTCACTGGAAACAAATGAGGAAAATCTTCAAAATCCTGCAAATGATACTTCATCCACATATGGGCCATGTTGTTGTTGTCATCTTCTTCTTCTTCTTCTTCTTCTTCTTCTTCTTCTTCAGTCCAAAGACTGGTTTGATGCAGCTCTCAATACTACTCTATCATGTGCAAGCCTCTATCTCCGAAGAACTAATGCAACCTACATCCTTCTGAATCTGCTTACTGCATTCATCGTTTGGTCTCCCTCTGATTTTTACCCTCCACACTTCCCTCCTGTACTAAATTGGTGATCCCTTGATGCCTCAGAACGTGTCCTATCAACCAATCCTGTCTTCTAGTCAAGTTGTGCCACAAATTTCTCCTCTCCCCATTTCTTTTCAGTGCCTCCTCATTAGTTATGTGGTCTATCCATCTAATCTTCAGCATTCTTCTGTAGCATCAAATTTATTGTCCATGTTTCACATCCATACATAGCTGTATGTAAACAGCTGAGGATACACTAGAGATTACAATGGCTAAAGCATCACTATCACCATCGGTATCAACAACAAAACTTGCAGCATCTGCACCAACTCTAGCAAAAACACCAACATCTCCAGCACAAACAACTGTAGCAGAAGTAGTGCCAACAACAGCAGCTGTAGCAGTACCATCACAAACTTATGCATTTCATAACAGCAGCATCAACAGTAACAACTGTACCATCAAAGGGAGGGAAGGGAGCTACAGAAGAAGAAGCAGTGTCACATGTCATGGGTAGGTGGAAAGCAGACCTTCAATCCTCTGTGCCTAAATGATTTTTTGGTCTAAAGCAGCAAGAGGAAGAAGCCCACAAGATTAGTAGTGTAAAAGCTTCTATAGACACACTCCAAAATGTCCAATCTGAAAGGAATAAAAGTGTTTATCTTAAAATTTACTGCTAATTTGAATATGAAAGTGGTAAAAGATAAAGAATTTACTGTAAGGAAATAATAGATCGGTATTTGCCATCACAAAGTAAGAAAGATTACTGGAGTTTTAATTTTTAGAATTTATTGTAAATAAAGGATAGGTTTTATATTTTTTGCTTAAGTGAATATTAGGCTACTGAACATTAGTCTGTGGTGGTACTACTACAGCTGCTGCTGTTAGTACTGCTTCTGCTTCGGTTCTTTGTGGTGGAGATGATGACAGAGGTGCTGTGGCAATCTGTTAACTAGTCACTCAGTTGCTCTATTATGAGACTGGATTTAGATTTTTTTCTTTGAACAGAACTTTGAAACCGCTGATATATTTAGTGAAAATTTTAAGTCAGTAATAATATCCTTCTATAAATCAACTAATGTTATCACAAATACATTTTTAGATAAACTAGATACGACATTAGATGTATTAGAAGACTACATGGATGCACTATGTTATAGTACGTGGAGATCTGAATACAGATTTTGTTACAACACCAATACAGTGTCACTGAATTGAAAAATCTACTAAGACAGTGCAATTTACCCTCTCAATAATCGACCCGCAAAGACCACACCTGTCTGGACAATATTTTGGATTTAAAATTACAGAAGAATTGTGATGACAGTGTTCCCATTTGCAGATCAAAATCCTATATCCTTACAATATACAAGTAGGTCCCCTCTTGATATCAAGAATATAACTACACCAGTCACAAAAGTTATCAAATGCGTCACTGAGGATAAAATTATCAGCTTTTGTCATTCTCTTACTGAAAATTGGTTTGGCTAATGCTATGGTGACATTTCACTTTATGTTATGATATGTCATTTATATAAATGATATGCCCTCTAATTCTACAATATTTCTGTTTGCTGATGACATTAGCTTGGTAGTGAAGGACATTATGGGCAACATTGGCTCTGTTTCTGATAGGCTACTGTAGTTTGTGACGAAAGTTCATGGCTTGTAGAAAATTAACTAAGGCTAAATCACAGTAAGACTAAGTTTTTACAGTTTCTAACTCACAATTCAACAAAATCTGATGTTTTAATTTCACAGAATGGGCATATGATTAGTGAAATTGAACAGTTCAAATTTCCAGGTGTTCAGATAGATAGTAATCGGACATAGAATGTTCAGGATCTTGTTGAAAGACTTAATGATGCTATTTTTATTATTTGAACGGTATCTGAAGTAAGTGAACAACACGAAAATTACTCTACTTTGCTTATTTTCATTCACTTATGTCATATGGTATTATATTTTGGGGTAACTCTTCCCAGTCTAAAAGGATATTTTTGGCTCAGAAACTGGCAGTTCAGGCAGTAGGGTTGTGCAAGTTCGCAAACCTCTTGTTGACCCCTGTTCTCTAGTCTGGGCATTTTGACATTGCCCTCTCAATACATCTATTCTTTACTGTCGTTTCTTGTTAATATCAGCTTATTCCCAAGAATAAGCAATTATCACTCAGTTCATACTAGGTGGAAATCCAACCTGCATTTGGACCGCACTTCCTTAACTCTTGCGCAGAAACGTGTGCAGTATACTGCTGCGTCCAGTTTCAATAAGCTACCACAAGAATTCAAAAACCTTAGCGGTAATCCACGCACTTTCCAATCTAAAATGAATTTCCTCATGAGCCACTCCTATTCTGTTGAGGAGTTTCTTGAAAAATTAAGCTGATTCTCATGTTTGCCGATTACATTTACTTAAACATATGACTTTCTTGGGTTTATGAACATTTTATTTTATCTATTATTAGTTTTATGTTGTAATTTCATATGCTGACACGTTCCATGACCTTTGAGATTTGCTCCTCAATTTGGTCCTACAGAAAGAGATGTGTAAATAAATTAATATTTGACAGATTTTTGAGGCATTTTTTAAAGAATTTACTGAGAGTTTTTCCATATAGAAATGCAAAGTAACTGACAAAGCCTTCAAAAACCAAAGTTTCAAGCAGACAATATCCATGTTATACCACAGAGTCAGGCAATTTTAAAAATCAAGTTATATTGTTTTACAACGTATACAATAGCTCTATAGACTGGCCATGACAGATTAGACCATGTTAAATCTGGGAATAAGAATAAAGGCCACTGTGGAATCCAAAAAAGCACAGAACCAGTTTTGCGACTGGAGTCAGCACAGGTTGTTACCATCATCTGGATGGTGCATTATCTGAAGGAGGCCTACTACTAGAGGATAGAACCAGTTATACTTTTACTCAATGACTGTGCAATCGAGACTTTCTTACTAATTTTAAATATGATCAAGATCCAATAGTAACTCAGTTTTTGGGCAAAGTGTAGTTGAATAATACCAAAAACAGCGACCAGCTTGAGAAAATTACGTTATTCAGTAACATCATCTCCAAGACCTTCTGACTACTCGATGACAATTGGTTCAAAAATTAACATAAGTGATCAAATGACCAATTCAATATTCAGCTTCAAAATATATGAACTCTTATTGCACACTATTTGCATGCCACAAACAGATGCAGGTAACTAGTGTATCTGTTTGCTCATTTGTTACCTCACAAATAACACTGCCTAGCCTGCCCATTGTTAACTGTGACAGGAAATGTGTGACAAACATTCAAAACAACATACAACACAATCCTACCAGAAAATTATCTACCCATATCATTGTGTGGTTGATGATTTTAGAACACACACAAGTAACAGAACTAGGTAAATCTATATCATACTCATCTCTCGCCCAAGGCACTCTTTCAGTGATGAATATACTTATATACAAATGGTTTCAAAACATCAGAAAACAAGTACTTAGTGCACTGTTTAGAGACTTGCAGGTGATGAACCCATTAGGCCTACTGAGTTATTTCTGTACAGTATCTATATCCCAGAAACTAACACAGTAAAAAAAAAAATCTTCAGACACTTGAATAAACCAAAATGTTTGTCTTATTATTACATGGTGAGAAAATGTAACTACTCTGTTTAGCAACCATCTATGTATTACAATGATTGATTGCAAAATTCACAGCTATCGAATAAAGCCCATTTCATCCACTAACAACAAAAGAAATAGAAACTTAAGTGACGGGTCAATTCGGTTACAACCATCATGAATTTTATAGGAGAGTTGGATTCAACCTAGTTCAACTACTAGCTTGACTATGCTCTAAATTGCAATATCAATAGCATGAAATGTTAGTTAATAAATTACACATTGATAATTGCTATCGGATTTACATGCCAACCCCAACTATAACTGAAAATAATAGTAACTCACAAATTCCAACGGATTTTCAAAACCATAGACACTATCTCTCTAAATAATACACCAAATTAACTGCAGTATTTGAACAGCTGAAAATTAATGTGACATTTCTGTTTGTATGCGACCAGGAAGCTACATATCTTGAAACACCGAAGATCTACCTCAATGAAAACCCAACGCGTAATTACTCAAATATGACAAAATGAGAAAAAATAAAATCATTGA
The DNA here is from genome assembly GCF_023864345.2 of Schistocerca serialis cubense. Taxonomy (NCBI): domain Eukaryota; kingdom Metazoa; phylum Arthropoda; class Insecta; order Orthoptera; family Acrididae; genus Schistocerca; species Schistocerca serialis. Next base: position 755,444,408 of record NC_064642.1, on the reverse strand, counting down.
AAAATTATCCAACAACACAAAAAATTACTCAGTAGAAACAAGCAATATAATGTACAAATACTTACTATTGCCTACACAGTGTGTGTTCTCCATTTTTAATTTCGATATACTTTGGTTCGACATTCGCTATGCAGTTCCCTCAGCTTGACACAGCAACAGTTGTATTACAAACGCAGGCACTAGTGAATGAACTCAAATCTTATTTTTTGCGTCACAATACCGCAGGATTTTCAATTAATTCCATTAATTAGCATTTGTTCAAACAGGCCATACGCTCGATGCACTCCATATGGTATACCATGAAGTTGCCCAACACACCTCCCACAATCTGTCAAAGATCAAAATGACATGAGGGGAAAAAAGTTATTCTTGGTTCCGACCAAAGTTCTTCACCATCTAAAAAAAAAAAAAAAAGAGCCGATCAAATCATATTTTACAATCTGAGGAGATAGCATAAATATTTATTAACGTGTATATCCGAGAGCTGTCAAAAGTCAAACAAAAATTAATAACTACCATACTGTGCAAGATATTTAAACTGAGAAAAATTATCCATTTCGTTTATCATTATTACGACAGAAGTTACATATCAGAAACATAACGCTTTGAACTCTTGGGATTATTTTTGATATGGTTAGCACGACTACGTTAAGACATGAAATCATTCACACAGTGACACTTCTTCCTGACATCTCTATGACGTATGCATACCCAGTTTCGACCGCCGGGGATGCTTATCGACTTTCACGGTCGAATCGACACGGAGCGCGGTTCGCACGAAGCTACGTGGTATACTTGCTCATAACTTAATAACTATTAGGAATAATACCACTGGTCGCTGTTTCCAACACTCATTAATTTCAAGTAATAAACTGCGGCTAATCAGGATATGCATTTCAGAAATGCTGTCTGCAATTTGCACAGTAAGAGTGCATGCCTCATAAGGATCAATAAATGAAAACTTATTTAAAGATCACACATCAGTGGATAAACACACTTTGCCTCATCTTATGCAATTTGACCTCTTTATTGACTTCTTTTTAACTGCGCTGTTCATTCTTTTGAGGACATTTGCATAACGTTATGTCGACTAGTTACATCCACAAAATTAAACATACTTTGCATAACACAACAGTAAATGTAGTATTATATATATATATATATATATATATATATATATATATATATAATAGGCAAATGTTGTCATCGAAAATCTGAAACAGTTTTTGATCGATTTGGTTGACTTTTTGCACAATACTCTAACAAATATTCAGAAACACAGACAGGGCCCATACATTTTTTAAACCATAATGTACTAGTTTTTAGTTCAATTCCTCTGTGAAAATGAAGATACTGTGCTGTGAAGATATGTGGCTTAGTTTTCTTCCTCACAGCAAGTTTTAACTATGATGTCAGGACATTTAAATTATCATAAAAATTGTTTCTCTTATTTATGATCTTTTCCTTACATGTAATTTTAAATAAAATACATATACACAACATTGAACTGTTTTGTTTTATTCCATGCAGTCAGTTTTAACAGCAGAGTTGTATTTATGACTTATCAGATTGTGATTTATTTATCATTTAGCGTATGTGGGTCAGATTGTGATTAGAATACTACTATGGAACTTGAAACATCTGAAACTTTGCAATACCAACCATTAGCGGATTAAAACAATATGAAATACTGTCATTGGAGACACTATCCTCACAGATCCAGCAGTTGGAGATGTTTCTCTCTGTGCAATAACTAATCAACTAGCTCCCAGAATCAAATATTTTTTATTTTTTCTTTTCTCTCATTATTAATTATATGAATGTTTTCTTTTCCTTGTTAGTAATAATAAATTTGTACATTGCCACAGATGATGGCAAAGATAGGATTTTAAATTTACGTTTATAACACAAGAACAACAGCCAGAGAATATTCAATTTTTTAACAACTTTGTTTCAATTTTACTTGAGAGTTACGTTTTACATCCCACACAAAATGGACGTGTAATTTTTACTTGTGCACCAACAATGTGTGTAGTAAATTCTGTGTGTGTATAAAAGAAAATATACATGTTAAAAGTTATCAAAGCCACAAAATATTCTTATTTATTACGCTAATATTCGTTCACAAGCGTGACCTTCGCCTCCAATCATAAGAAGAGGCAGTAATTTCTTCCATCCTGGAAGACATCCTGAAATATATATATGCCAATAATCAGGATTTAGTGGATGGACTGTATGATCAGAAACCACAGAAAATTAGAAGAGGTAGATTAATGATATCATAGTAATGTAATTATGAGTTCTTTTATATATATATATATATATATATATATATATATATATATATATGTGTGTGTGTGTGTGTGTGTGTGTGTGTGTGTGTGTAACAATTGAAGAATTGCCTTTTTGTTAAGCCCCAAGTTTGCTGCAACTTTCAGTCACTCTAAAAATCTATATCGATAGAGTAAGAGAAATTATTATGATACATTATTAATTTTTGTGGCTTTAGTATTTGTGCATTGCATTATATTTTTCTTACACGCTGAGGAAGACTGTTCATGGAACCAATATAGTTTCAACAAGAATCCGTGCTTTAATCCCAGTACTGCAAGTAGTAATCATCTCTCATTATGTAAATGTCATGCCAATTCATATTCTTTGTGTTAGGTGTTGGGCTGCCTCCCAGTATGTTTATTCCAAATCGATCAGCACAATTAGCGACCAATTTCCCAGGACGAAGTCAGAGCTAAACATGAAAAGACTTTTTCTAGCGAATGTTACATGAACATACCCAAAAATTTTGTCATTATTGTGTAAAAGAAAAACTAATTTTTGTCGATTTTCTTATTGTTTGAATATGAGTGCAACAGAAGCCATATTATATTAACATGAGGAGCAGAGAATTAAAAAGATCACTTTACCCACCAACAGGAGATGTAAGTGAGCTGCTAAACTACGCAGAGAAGGTAAGAAATTTGCACAATAGCTTGCATGATGACGCTAAGTAGCGCCTCTCTTATCGCAGCTTGCTTTCCTTCCTTTTTTCTCACGATTTCGCTTGTAGTTAATTTATTAATCGAAAGCACTCTAAAATCATACCAAACTTTTACTCAATAGTGCAGCGTAAATTATTATGAAAATTTAAATCATTTGTGTCGTAATATTTTTCAACAAATTAACAAGTATTTATCGAAACGTGATTTCATAGGAAATTGTTGGTTTCAGGTGCAAGACATATTTACATAAAAATATTTCTACTGATTTTATTAATTTTTGGTAACTGCTAGTACAATCAAAATGGCTGACCAAACATTATCCATTGTTGATCAGAATTCAGAAGGTGACATACAGCTAGCAGGAAGCCGACAAAAATCAGATATAGGTGTCACAGGTGTAACAAATGGAAGCATGATGACTATCGATAAGACTGTTTAACGCATCTCCAAAAGCGATAAATCGATGCTGAACGAAATAGAAGAACGTGAAACAGCAATGTATTTTAGAACGAGATTTTCACTCTGCAGCGGAGTGTGCGCTGATATGAAACTATGCCCGCAAAAGGCAAAGGTCCCAAGTTCCAGACTCAGTACAGCACACAGTTTTAATCTGCCAGGAAGTTTCAGCAATGTATTTTGACAACATAGGACAGACTCCAATTATCAGTAATCCGAATATTAATATGCAAAGTACAACTGATAGCAATGATAATAGTACACCAATGAGCTGTTACAGCAATTACTGACAACTGTGAACACTAAATCCCATGATATGAACACGAAATTCAATACAGTTGCACAGCAGCTTAGTAGATTGAACACAAAATGTAACGGTTTTTCACATTTCAAAACAGAACAAAAACAGGTTTTGGAAGACTCCAAAATAGTGTCACACACAGATTCAATGATCTGACAGAAACTCTACACACAGAGATATAGGAAAATTTCAAAGAAATTACGAAACAATTAATGTAGCACGTTATTTCTGAGGTTAAAGGAAGTCTTGATATTTTGAATGAAAAGGTAGGTTCAATTAGTGACACTGAAGAACGTGTAGAAGGTGAGTTAAAGAAAATCATGGACACAAATAACAGTATAAGAGCAAATCAAAAAGAAATATGTAATACTATGAAGAAAGTGACCACTACTGTCCACAAGCTACACAAGGACTATGATGGTTTACCACTGCCAGTAGAAAAGTTAACATTAATAGTAGAAACCTTGGAATTAGAGTCTGAATGTGCCGAAAGAGAACCATCTCAGTTAAGCAAAAATTATAATATAATCAAAAGAGCAGAAGAAGATACCCTAGATCAAAGTAGTATATTAGTGCAGAAGGTAATATCTGAATGCAAAGTATATGTAGATGTTTTAAAAGAGGCCATGAAGAAAAGGGAAACCGAATCATCAAATGAAGTAAGTCAGGTTGCTAGTATTCAGCTACCTGTGCCTAGTTATCCACATCTGGTCACAAGCCCGATAGTGAGCACAAGTGAAGATTGCAAAATCCATAATTTACCTACAGCAGTAACTACAACACATGCGCAATTACCACACAGTGCTCTGCATACTAGTAACAACACACCGATGTCAGATAATGCCACATGTGTAAAATCCATCTTCGCTGAAGGAGGGTTGTTTGGACATAGGCAGGTTTCCCATGTTTTCAACAGATGGAAAGCGGATGAATCAGGTAGTTTTTATTAGTGCATTCCACAACGTACTTCTGCATAACCGGACAGAGGCTTAGAAGATAAGATTTGCTGTTGGTAACACCCAAGATGACGTTCTTTTGTGGGACACTGAAATGGCTGAACGTGGTCACAGCTACGAGCAAGGTAAGTCTTTCTTAGACACGTACTGGTCGGAAGCCATTCAAGAGAGATTAAGGCATTAAGTCTTTAAACCTGCTCCATTTAATAGCAAGCATGGAAGCGTGTGGGGCTATTTCGAAAAATATTTAAATAAAACCAAATTTTGGACCAATCCCAAATCACAGGCAGATGTATTGCAGATATTAGGGAACCGACTTCCATCTCAAATAAGGGAAAAACCACACCAGAACACGACACTGAGTACTTTTTGTCAGTTTTGGATTGCATTGACCTGATTTATGAAGAGGCACCATGGCAACATAAAACAGCAGATAAATGAACACCTGAATCCATCTTTGGAAACCAACAAGTAAATAATAATGTTACTATACAACAGGCATGGCAACCATATCTGACACAATACATACAAAAAGGGAATAGATATGGTAAAGGGAATCGGAAAAACCAGAATTAAGCGAGGTTATCAGAACAACAAGAACAATTACAACGGACAAGCAAACTGCAGTCCGCCAGTGCAAGGATATCCACCGTCTATAAGTGATAATGGCCACCCGATACAGTGGCAAGTGGTCAGCAACAATCAAATGCCACACATTGTGCCGTAGTCAACCTTGGACAACATAATAGCGCGAACTATAATTTCGCAATTCGGGCAAGGATTGGTCACATGCAGCAAATGACCGAATTGGCGTAGCACAACACACGCTGTACAGCTCACTGAAATTGCTCTGGTCACCAAAGTCAATGCTCCTGCACCAGTGGAAAACTCCAACCGGTCGCAGTGAGACCCCACACTGCCGACCAGGTATGCAGTGGGGCAATACACTTATAAACACATGTTTTGTGAGATACAATGAACAAAGTGACATGAATAATGATTTATATCAAAATGAGGAAGAAGTTCAGGGAAACTTGTACAAAGAACAGGTACAGGCAGTTATAAAGACAACGATATTTGACATGGATGTAAACTTAGTTCTAGACACAAGTGCAGTGACTAACTTAATGTCAACTGAATTTTTCCAAGACTTAATGCAAATAGGAAAAAATGCAAAATTCTCATGTTCGCAGTGCAGAATTGTAGAATATAGATGGTGGAAAAAAATTAAAAGTAGTGAAGTTACAAGCACTTATTCCATTGAAAATAGTATGCTTTATTGTCAAATGCAATTTCCTCATCACTGAAAAATTAATAGTAAATTGCTTGATTCGAATGGACACGTTTGGAACCTATAAGATGAAAGCTGATATAGGAAGGGGTAAATGCTACTTCAGGGTAAACTAACAGGTATTTTCCATCGATTTAATAAAAACATCAGACAAGAAGGTCAAGCAGAAGGAGGAGTCTGATGTAACAGTTCAATTTGTATTTCCTACTGAATTATTTTTAAACACTCACTATAATGAACAAGTGTCAGAATCAGATATAAACTAAGAAATTGTAGAGCAAAAGGCAACTGAGTCAAGCATCTTAAATAAACAGGAGCAACACGAACTTACAGGTCTGTTATTTATTTATGCACATGTATTTGGAAAACAACCCAGAGTTATCAAGGATTATCAGTACAAAATGGATGTTAATCCAAATGAAACTTTTTGTGTATCATCATATCCCATTCCTTGGACAAAAAGAGAGGCAGTCCGAGAAGAAATCAATCGAATGATTAACTGGGTAATCATTTAACCTTCCTTTTCATCTTTTTATAGCCCCATATTGCCTGTAAGCACACCGGATGGGTCGGTAAGATTGGTTCTGGATGCTTGAGATATTAATAAGATCCTAGTACCAGTTTGAATCAGGCTTGACAACTTAGACACACAACTGTGGAAGTTCCATAATACCCAGTATTTTACCACACTGGACCTCCGAAATCTACTGGCAAATAAAACTCCATCCAGAAAGTATAAAGTGCACAGTTTTTGTATGTGGTGGTAGAAGCTTTGAATTCTGATTCTGCATCCTGCCATTTGGCCTGAATATAAGTGGAGGTGTATCCATCACAGTATTAGATAAAGTATTAGGATCAGAGCTTCTTAGCAAGGTTATGGTCTATGTTGATGACTTGTTAATCGCCACCCCCACATTGTCAGAACACATTCGGCTGACTGAGCAAAATTTTACAACGTTTTTCAGACTACAGAGTAACAGCTAACATAAAAAAGTCTGACATTGCTAGGGAGAAGCTAAAATTTCTTGGTCCCATTATCTCCAAACAAGGTATCCTCCCTGGTTCTAAGAAACTCGATGCCATATTAGTTGCCCTGCACCTAGGAACAAGAAACAATGTAAAGCTTATTTACGATTAGCGTCATTCTTTTATAAGTTCATACCCAAACAACTGATGAACAGTGACTCCCTGCTTAATTTATTACACAAAAGCAAACCATGGCTGTGGGATGACAAGTGCAAAGAGGATTTCAATAATATTAAGGTGGCATTAGTGAATGCAAATACGCTGAGTCACCTGATATGGAGAAGGACTTCTGTCGGTGCACAGATGCCTCCTCGCAGGGTCTGGGGGCATGTCTGTTCCAGATGAGAGAGGAAGACGGTAAGATATTGCCAAAGGTAAATAGTTTTGCTGGCCACACATTAACTGAAGCAGAAAGATCATACTCTGTATGGAAATTAGAAAGTATGGCAGTTGCCTGGGCATTAAAAAAATTTGAGTACTTTTTATGGGGTAAGAGTACAAAAGTGTATTGTGATCACCAATACCTTTCGTTTTTGTTGACATGCAGATTACTGCACAGGAGATTGGCAATGTGGTGTCTATATCTGCAAGAATTCAACTTCGAAATTAATTATATCAAGGGCAGTCAGAACATCATTGCCGATGCTCTATCAAGGTTACCCCAAGGTCTAGATGAATTTAGTGAATTTTTGGAGCTGGATTCTGAGATAAGAACTTTTCTTATGCAAAGTAAAATACTGCAATCTGATTTCAGGAAGTTTTGTAAGCAAAAAAAAACCATGCTACAACAGGACGTAAAGAAAAACTAATATACGAAGGCCACAAACAGGTAAAAATATGGTACAGAGACAATGAGTACTTCAAGTACTACGAAAATGCATAATGTGTCAGAAAGCAAAACATTCTAACTTTTGTAAACACATTGAGCTTCATCCAGTTTTAACTAAGACTCCTCGAGATTTAGTATCTATGGATATGGGTGGCCTCTATCCAAGAGGTAAGGGTGGAGTAAAATATGTAGTAGCACTATATGATGTTTCGACATCTCATATTAAGACGTACATTGTACATAGGGCAACAGCGACCTCAATGAGGATAAGGATCAAAGAAGTTTACTTGAGGAGTTATACTAACTGATAATGCCTCATATATTACAGGACAGAAATGGAAGGAATATATGAAATCACAGGGTATAAAACACATCTTAGTATCAAGACTCCACCCTGAGACATCGCCTGTAGAAAGAGTATTCAACGAACTTGAGCGGTTCATAAGTACATACACACCACACACACACACACACACACACACACACACACACACACACACACACACACACATACAAAATGGTTAGAATATATCACACCTTTCATGCAGGTCATTAACAATCTGACAAATTCTTCCACTGGTTTCACACCAAATAAATTAATGTTTTACACCAGACAAAAGGACGAATGGGAGTCACCCCTACCAAAAACACAGCCATGAGAATGACATTGGAGGAGAAAATTAAACAAGCAGTAATCACACTGGAAAAGGGGGGGTGAATATAGGAAGAAAATCTATGATCGCAAACTGAAGCATTTTACACAGTTTAGTGAAGGTCATCGAGCTCTGTTACAGACCTATCTAAGTCAATAAAAATAGGAAAGTTACACAGGAAGTGCCAATTACGTTAACAGAACCGTATATCATTTCCAAAATCCCATATCCTAGAGTTTATAGATGATTTTTGAGAGGGTGGGTCAAGACAAATGTCTCTACCCCCACAAAGACTTAAAGGCATTTGCAGAATAATCATTTTTGACACAATTATTTTTACTGTAAATAACTGTACACAGATTTTGAATGTGGCAGTAGAAGTTGTGAATTCTGCATCCTGCCATTTGCCCTGAATATAAGTGGAGGTGTATTCATCGCAGTATAGGATAAAGTATTGGTACCAGAGCTTCTTAGCAATGTTATGGCCTATGTTGACATAGTGTACATAACAGCAATTTAATTTCTGTTTTCTTTTGAATACCAGTGTTAAGGAAACCTGTTTAGATGTGAGATTTTACTTGTATTTTGATATATAATGTAGTATGAAGTAGCGTGTAAGTGAAATTGACAGAGATATTAAACAATACAGCACTTTGCTTGACACAAGGAGTGGTGAAGCAGAGAAGAACTTGATACACACACTGTGGTGTAATCACAACAATGAGCTATGTCAGCAAACGAGGTGAAACCAATGACTCCTTGACCTTCTTGCATGACGTTTTTATTAAATCGATAGAAAATACGTGTTCGTTTAGCCTGAAGTAGCATTCGCATGTAAACACGGCTGCAGGAGGCTTAATTGTGAGGCAACTAACATGATAAACAACCGCCAACTAACGCAATTAAACATAACTTGCCCACACACATATTTATAAGAATTATATACATGTAGGATGAAACAAGGAATTACTATACCATAAGAATAACTTAAGGTGGACTACATCATATATATATTAAGTTTATACTATATATATATATATATATATATATATATATATATATATATATATATATAAGTATATATATTAAGTTTATACTTATGGTATAGTAATTCCTTGTTAACCTAGTAGGTTAACATTATTATTTTAGGTAGATATTAATTGTAGTCTCACAAACATTTCCTTAGTTCAACATATATATATATATATATATATATATATGTTGAACTAAGGAAATGTTTGTGAGACTACAATTAATATCTACCTAAAATAATAATGTTAACCTACTACATACAGATATGTACAGGTGTTTACAGAAAGTGAACTGCAGGACATGTAACACACATTTAAGGATATGAACGACGACAGCTAATATGACAGTAGGATACAGAGATGAGGAGCATAAGTATCTCATGCTTTATAGAACTTTGTAGATACTTTTCTTCACACCATAAAGGACTTGTACTGGGCAGAACAGGTGGATAAAATGGCTGCATACTGACGTGAAAGAATGACTGAATCAGTGGCCACTGAGCTATTGCACATTTAGTTTTAAATTGATTTTAAGTTTTTCCTTTTCAGTGACCAGTGCATCAACACAGTGTGAAAGAAGAAGTGATAAGCTTCAAGAGTGGCATGGTAACATACAAGTTTAATGGGCAGCACCTCAAGTGAATAAAATTCAGTTGTAAGATATATTATATATGATATTGTACCATTTCTCTGGCGCGTTGTGTATCCAGCACTATCGATAGCGACTTGTATTTCTGTTCCCGTCTGGTTCGGCCTGCGCAGGCGCTGAGGCAGCTGCTGCCCTTTGGAGCGTTATTCGCGGGGGGCCGCGCGCTTGGCTCAGTAGTTGGATTCGCACCGAGCTGCTGGTACTTTGCCTTCCGCCCCGGCACCGAGGTGTGGTCTAGTTGTTATCGAGCCTCGTTGATTTGGCTGTTGGGCGGTGTGGCGTGCTGGTGACGTACTGTAGTGGACAACTGATGGATCCCCGTACGCGGTCGCTCGAGGTTCTCCACCTCTGAAAAGGGTGCCACGATATCGCTTGGGTTTCCACACATAGGAGTTGTAAGGACTGCAGGGCAAGCTTTCTGTGTGTTTGCTCTGTCCCGTCTGCTTGGTGGGGTTCGTTCCACCTTACTTCAGCTGTTGTTTATATTTTCTGCATGATTCCGTTTTGGCCGGAGTCTAGGTGTCGAGTTTTCTGCTGGTGTTTACCTGGTCGTCAGCCCCGTTTTCCCACCTGGGGGGCAGCTATATCTGTTCGTGGGAATTATTTGGCAGTGTGTGTTTTGCGTGGACCCGGTGTGCTCACGCGCCCTGATTCTGAGTTGAAATTACTGTGGTCAGGCTGGCTCGGTTGGTGGAATGTGTGTTATTGGTTTTCTGGCTTGCTGGGGACTGCGCGCGCGCCTGTTCCGTTTTATGATGTGGCAGCAGTCTGATATTTTTATATGTACTTTTTAAGTTGCTAGCAATTACTTTTAGTCTTGTGCTTACTTATTTTATTTAAATTGCCAGGCATTGCCATTTGCTTGTTCTTTTACTCTTATTTATTTATTACTCTTATTTATTTTGTGAGCAGCAGAGGCCACTTTATATTGCTTTCATTGACCTTGTTAAAGCGTTTGATTTAGTGAGCAGAAATGGGCTTTTCAAACTGTTGCAGAAGATTGGATGCCCACCTAAACTACTACAGATAATTGTCTCTTTCCATGAGAAAACACAAGCAACAATTTGCTTCAACAGTAAAACATCAGAAGCATTCCCTGTTAATAGCAGTGTGAAACAGTGGTGTGTGTTAGCTCCTAGATTATTTGGGATTTTCTTTTCCCTTCTGCTCAGATTTGCCTTTGAAGACTGTGAGGAGGGAGTGTATCTACATACGTGGTCTGATGGAAATCTTTTCAACATTGCTCGCCTCAAGACCAAGACCAAAGTAAATACAGTTGTGATCTGTGAGTTGTTATATGTGGACGATGCAGCTCTAGTAGCAAACACAGAAGATGAGCTGCAGTATATAATCAACAAATTATCAAATGCCTGTGAAAAGTTTGGTCTACTCATCAGCCTTCAAAAGACTAAGATCATGGCGCAGAGCACTACCAACCTTCCATCCATTAGCATTGATGGCAATCCTCTCCAGATACTTGATGACTTTATCTACTTGGGATCCACAATATGTAGCAACTTGTCCATGGACACTGAACTTACTAACAGAATCGCAAAGGCATCATCTGTCATGGCTAGATTGAAAAACAGAATATGGAACAACGGACTGCTTACCACAAAAACTAAATTAAAAGTCTACAACGCTTGTGTTGTAAGCACCCTTCTCTATAGCTGTGAGACATGGACATCTCTTTCTAGGCATGAATCTCGACTCAACAGCTTCCATCTCCGCTGTCTCCGGAAGATCCTTCAGATCTCTTGGAGAGATAGAGTACCCAACACCAAAGTCTTTCATCGTGCAAGCACAACCAGCATCTTTGCACTCCTGAGTCATCGACGTCTAAGATGGTTGGGACATGTCAGGCGCATGGATACTGAAACAGCTGCTGTGCGGCGAACTGCAGGAATGTGTGAGGCCAGTGGGACGACCGCATCTTCGTTTCAAGGATGTCTGCAAGAGAGACCTGACCAAGACCAGAATCAATCCAAGTCGCTGGGAAAGCATTGCAGATGACCGTGTCAAGTGGTGAGTAACTGTGCGCAACGGCGTCAAGCTCTCAGAGGACGAACGCACACAGGAACAAATCAGGAAGAGGACAAAGCGAAGAGACAGAGCGGCTTCTGTTCGAAGTCCCTCAAATTTCACATGTCCAAACTGCAGTAGAGACTGCCACTCTCGAGTGGGACTTTTTAGCCACAGCAGACGCTGCAGACTCTAAACCCAGCATGCTACACCATCATCCCTCAAGGATGGACGGATGCCATTATTATTTGTTGTGCCAGTTAGCCCTAAGATGATGTCAGACATTGGTATTTGTCAACCGTATTTTGGCTACTAGCGCTCAGGTCCAATATTGGTGGGCCTATCCCAGATTGTCATTAATTGAGATCCTTTTATACTGTATTTTAGTAGTAGGTTTGGCAAGTGCACTTGCTTATGGTATTTATTATGTTGCCCCCCCCTATTCCTCCTTCGTGTAAACTGATTTTGGTAAGATTGCTAGGTGGCCTGTGTTCTTTTATTAGCTATGTAAGTTTGTCCACTGCCACAGTCATAACATGTTTTGTCCGGCAAGCGGCCCATGTTGGCTAGAGTTTGAATGTGGTCTGCGCTGTTGAAATCAGCAAACTTTAGTCATGTATGTGTTGTTGTGTTAAGGGTTTTAGGGCATTTTTAAATGAGATACCTTTTGGAAATTTTATCACACTTTTAAAGAATGTACAGGAAGGAGTAACTTCGACTGAAAATTTAATTGTAAATTATACATTGGTGCTTCACATTATAAAATTTAACTGTATTAGGTGAAAGTATGTAGTTTAATGCACAATGATTATTTGTTAATGTATCAAATTGTAAACAGTTTGTTTGGCCATGATTCAAATGACACAAATAAGTTTCTCTGTTCACCTGTGGCACATAACATTTTATTACCTCATATTGTAAGCAGCTTGATTTGTTTGTGTCACTGTAATTTGTAAGCCACAGTGTAATTTATTACAATTAATTAATTGTTTGGGGAAATAAACCTTGAATTGTTTGTCCCCTTTTCATTAACCGAATCCCATCCAAATCGTCCAAACAGATATGAATGAATGATCCACACTATATGCAGTAGCAGTCCAGTAAGTGATGTCATAATGATGTAGATTTGATGCTACCAAACAAGTAAGGGGCTGACCTACATGTAGCATACAGTCACTGCTTCAGAAAATGCCAACACCCATTTTTCTCTTTACAATATCTATACGACAACATTTATGGTAATTAAACTCGTCATGAGTACTTAAATTTCACATCGTCTGAAGTAAACAATGTATGTTTCATGTAGTGGGAACATAACAAGAATGTGCCATGAACAATGCTTCTTGTAACATGATATATGAGTTATGCATCGTTTCCTTAGTAATCTGATAGGCCTGTAGTCAAATAGATTCCTTCCTTCATTCCTAGAGGCAATGCTAAGTGTAATTTGGCAAGCAACTGGTAGTGTAGATGCTGATTCTTTCCTACCTGCTCCATAAATAAATAACAAGCACATATGAATAATGTGAAAGAAATTATGTATAATGTTTCTTATGTAAAGATTTGTGATACCCTAATGTACAGATATATATATGTATGTAAGGACGATCGATGTAATTGAGGTTATGCATATTTATTCTATATTATGAAATTAAATGAATCTATTATTTGCAAACTAAAATGATACGACTGTTTTTGAAAATAATCAAAGCTAATGTAGCGTTTCCTAAAATGAAAATCAGTATCAAGTAAGTGTGAGTGGAATGTCAGCAGTAACATGTAATATATGACTGTATTGAAATTGTAGCTGTGTAAATAACTATTTGTTTAAAGAGTAACAGCATATGAAAGCTGATACTTTATACAAAATAAGTGATTAATAGAAATGAATGACAATTAGGCAAGGAACTGTGGTAAAAGTGATTTTTTTTTCAATACTGAAGTGTGTTGATGCTAGGTATGCGTGTGCAAACTTACAAAATTTTTTTACTAAACTACACTCAACTCTGAATAAATAGAGTGTTTTATAAGGAACTTACATTATTGGTGGGTGCTGATCGACTAATTTCCTCTCTGCTGAATAAGCCTTTTATGATGTGTAAGCAATAGGTCCTGGGCTGTAACATTGGAGGCCTTCTGTCACAGCATCGAAATTACCACAAGCACACACACCATTTCCAAGAAATGAACAAATGTCTGTGGAGGAATACACAGAGCAAGACACGATCACTTTGCAGTTCCACTCTGTTTGAAATGGACACACATGAGTTAACAGGATTCATCGAGGATGCAACCATTTAAGTCCCAGTGCCAGGCTGCCACACGTGTGGGTGCAATAATGAAAGAGACTAAACCAAGTGTTGTTGAATATGCAAAGTATCTGATATTTGTACCCCTTTTTTATAACTTGTTTTCTTTTCAATTGTATTAGTATATGTAGATATAATAAGGGAAAGCTGACATCTCCACCTGACATGACTTAAGTCTGTTTAAAAGACAGAGAAATAAAGGGCTTTGACCCCCCTCAGTAATAGATAGCAACTGATTAATCATGTATCTGCCTAGAACTGTACACCTCCATACAATATCAGTGTAAATTAAGGGGTGGGGGGAATTGTGTAATACATAAATAAATAGCTCCCAATATCATACCTTTATTTATTTTTTCTTTTCTCTCATTATTAATTTACATGAACGTTTCTTTTACTCATTAGTAATAAGAAATTTGTACATTGCCTCAGAAGATGGCAAAGATAGGCCTTTAATATTATCTTCGTAACAGAAGAGCAATGTACAGAGAATATTCAATTTTTTTACAACTTTTGTTTCAGTTTCACTTGAGAGTACTCACGTTTTAGATCGCATACAAGGAGGATGTGTAATTTTTACTTTAGCATTGACAATGTGTGTAGTAAATGCTATGTGTACAAAAATGCAAGAAAATATACATATTAAAAGTTATCACAGGCACAACAATATTTTTATTTATTACTCCAATATTCGTTCAGAAGCATGACTTTTGCCTGCAATCAGAAGAAGAGGCAGTAATTTCTCCCATCCTTCAAGACATCTTAAAATATATGTGTGCTAATCACCAAAAATTAGTGGATGGTCTGTATGATTGGCAACCACAGAAAATTAGAGGTAAATTAATGATGTCAGCGTAACACAATAGTGACTTCTATTAAGTATATATATATATATATATATATATATATATATATATATATATATATATGTGTGTGTGTAATAATTGAACAATTACCGTTTTGTTAAGCACCAAGTTTGCTGCAACTTTCAGACATTCTAAAAATCTATATTGATAGAGTAAGAGAAATTGTCCTGTATACATTATTCATTTTCGCGCCTTCAATATTTGTAAGTTGCACTGTATTTTTCTTATGCTGTGAGGAAGACTATTCATGGCTCCAATTTAGTGTTTTAACAAGAATCCATGTTTTAATTCCAGTAATGCAAGTAGTAACTATCTCTCATTATGTAAATTTCTTGCCTATTCATACTCTTTGTGTTGGCTGTTGGGTTGCATCCTACAACGATTATTCAAAAATCGACCAACAGACTAACATGTCTTATACCCCAAACACCAACGATCCCAAACAATTTACCCATTCATTCCAAGCAACTTCAATTCCCAATCAGTTTCCTTTGCAATCCAATAAACTAGGTTGAGATTCAGAGAAAGTGGGAAGAGGCAGTGAACAGAGAGGAGGAGGAAATGAACATAGAGAGGGAGAAGCAGTAGACAGAGAGAGAGAGAGAGAGAGAGAGAGAGAGAGAGAGAGGAGGGGAGGATGATAGCGATAGAGAGGGGGTGAGAAGGTGATGGATAGAGAAAGGGGGAAGAAGAGAAGGAGGTGGACAAAGAGAGGAGGAAGGAAGAGATGGACAGAGGCAAGGAGGAGATGGAAATTAGGATGCACATCCAATTTCCATTCATATTTACAAAATGCGAAGAATGGCCAGGTTCACTAGTACGTACATAACATTGTTTATTACACAACATATTTTTTTTAAATTAATGAGGTCACACACTCTCTAAGAAATGCGAAGGTAAAAGAAAAATATTAGAATGAGCAGGACTCTAAATAGTGAAGAAACTACATTCTACTTCTTTACTCAACATTTCCACCCAGTATTATGGACCATAGTAATACATCTCTGTTTCTGTTTCAGACTTCCAGAAGATTTTAACTGTTAATGTTTTTACTCTACATTTAATTATAACAAATCATACCAGTAACAATGCATTTTTGAGAGTCAAGAGAACCTTAACATTTGAAGCAGAATATGCTCATAGAACATACATCTTAATTTAAAACCTATCAGGTATGAGATTCATTGAAGTGACAGAATTCGGTATGGCTTCCCAACTTTTCAAAACTCGATGTGACCTTGAAAGTCAATAGACATCCCCAATAGTCGACATTGGGTATGTACACACCATAGTGACATAATAGAGAAGTGTGACCAAGATGAATTTAACAACTGCCTCAAAGGCGATTTCTATCGACTTTTGGGGTCATATGGAGTCTGAGAGCAGTGTGCACAAAGTGCACATCTGGAATACTTGCTGCCATAAGTTACTGATTTTTAGAAATGAAGCTGTTTTGAAAACCTATTACTCCTGAGCATGGAAGTGTAGCTAACCAGGATATGTTCATTTCAGAAATGCTGTCTGAAAATGCACAATCATTGTGTTCGCCTTGTAAGAATGGTATAACACAGTAGATGGAATGTCAAGCCAATGCCATTTCGCCCGCTGTACAGTGAACACAAGTGAATGTGCATTCACAGGCAGTGCAAGCGGGATTCGCTTGTGTGCACCATCATTGTCTTGTAACTGCAAATAAGCACTTACGCTGGAGAAAACAGAAGAGAACACGTACGAGGTGTTTCGTTTTTCACCACTAAAATGTTGTCACAATTAAGTTACTTAACTTACACTCAATACCCGATCATGGAGAACAGGAACACACAACTTGGTTTTTCCATGTGGTGAGCACACTGTTAGAAAACAAAACGCCTTGGACACAGAAAAATCTGGATGTCTGAAGTTTTGTGCAGATGTAAAAAAAAAAGTGGTGGGTTAGCAGTGATTAGCGATTTGCAGCAGCACAAATCTCTTGGTTTATTGTAAAACTTTTCGTCCTCTTCTAGCTGCAATTGTACCGAATATTTCAAAACAAGATGCAAATTATCAGCTTGCCATGTCAGCAGAAGAATGGCTAATACTAACGCTGCGATTCTTTGCAACAGGCGACAGTTGTGCTAGCCAAAAATAATTATTTCGTATGTCAACTGCAACTTGTTCCAAAATAATACTTGAAGCATGTACTGCCATACGCGAAATTCACATGGATTTTACTACGTGTAAGGCGTCTAACCGAAAAAGCAACGATGACCTGCGTTTTAAGAACCTTTTACTATTCTCAGTGATGTATTTTGTTTAAATACGAGGGCATTTCGAAAAGTAAAAATACAATGGCTTGCAGTCCTTAAATAGAACATTTATTTAAAAAAACGTCAGTTACATCTTATTAACTGGATTATTTGTTATTTTTCGACATAATCACCCCTGTTACCCATACATTTTTTAAGTCAGTGCACAAGCTTTTGTATTTCAAAGTCATAGAAGTCGGAACCATATTTCAACTTCATCTTTGATCTCTTCATCGTCGTGGAATGGTTTTCCACCAAGATGTGCCTTCAGGTAACAGAAGACATCGAAGTCGGTGGGCGCAAGGTCCGAGCTGTATGGCGGATGGTCCAATGTGTCCCATTTGAATTGTTCGAGTAGTTCTTTGGTTACGAGCGCTGTGTGAGGCCGAGTGTTGTCATGAAGCAAGCGGACTCCGCTTGTCAGCATTCCCCTGCATTTGTTTTGAATTGCCCTTCAAAGACGTTTCGAAGTCTGGCAATATGCAGCAGCATTAATTGTCGTTCCAGGAGGCATAAATTCCAACAGAAGAATGCCTTGTCTGTCCGAAAAAACAGAAGCCATGAATTTCTTCGCTGAAATCGACGTTTTGAATGTCTTGGCTTTTTGTGAATTCGAATGGCGCCATTGCATTGATTGTTGCTTGGATTCAGGTGTATGATGAGAAACCCACGTCTCGTCACCTGTCACAACGTGATCAAGGAACTCATCACCTGCTTCAGCAGGAAGTCGAGTGCAAAGCCCATCCTTTTCTTTTTGTGTTCTTCCGTTAACAATTTTGGAACGCAGAGCGCACACAATTTCCTGTACCCTAACTTTACAGTCACAACGTCATAAAGAATTGTCATTGACACGTCCGGTATGATCTGACGCAATTCTTTCAATGAGAGACAGATATTCGCACAAATTTTTTCCTCGGTTCCCCGAAGAAGGGCATCAGAGATCACAAATGGCCAACCTATTCTTTGTTCGTCACGAACATCATCCTACCTTCAGAGAAATGACGACACCATTTTGTTACATTTTGTCGATTCATAATGTTTCCATAAACAGAAATTGTGAATATCCGCTTGTCGCTGACCTTTTGCATGAAGAAAACGTATGACGGAGCGCACTTAGCATTTGGCGGGATTCTGAATCGGCGCAGCTATTTTAAACACGACCTACTCCAACCAGAAGCAACGTTCAACTGCCGAACGACCGCGAGGAGAAAGCTAACGGTTCAAGGTTAACACCAGTGCTGCCAACTTGCTCGCCAAAACTCCTCTGTTTCTCTAGCGTACGGTGTATTTTTACTTTGCGAAATACCCTCGAATATAAATGACCATTTTACATCTCCCTTGCTGTCAAGAGGGAGACACACTTCTATTTTACCTATAGATATGACTATTCCTTTATGGGAGTAATAGTCATTTTCTAATGTGTAGCTTTATGTAAATATCACACACTATCTTTAAGTTACTTCAATCAGTTGTTCTAATAATTTAATTAACCTTAATCACACTGTATTAAATAATTATCCATGTTTCTCATTACAGTTTTGGATTGTCTGTGGGACTGTTGCTGTATGCCATTAACAAAGAGAAGCATTTGGCCAGCAGGCATTGTCAATGGTGTTAGTGTAAATTGCGCAGCCAAAATGTCTAAGAACCTCATCTTCTCGAACGTTTAGTTCAGGGATTTCAAAGTCCGGTGCCTTCAGATTATTCTGCCATTATTTCAGCTTCAAATAACGAGATCGTGGCATCCCTTTGCAAACAGGCAATGGCACAACTGCTAATATCTTCTCAATAGGTTACTTCCAGCCAGTACCACGTATGTATGCCATTGAACATGCAAGATGCTTCATTATATCTAATTCTTCCAATTCAGAGAAAGTAAATTGTAGTAGTTGTGGTCTTCAGTCCAGAAACTGGTTTGATTCAGCTTCCGTGCTACTCTATCCTTCGCAAGCTTCTTCACCCCCAAGTAACTACTACAACCTACATCCTTCTGAATCTGCTTAGTGTATTCATCTCTTGGTCTCCCTCTATGGATTTTACCCTCCACACTGCCCTCCAATACTAAATTGGTGATCCCTTGATGCCTCAGGACATGTCCTACGAACTGATCCCTTCTCCTAGTCAAGTTGTGCCAAAAATACCTCTTCTCCCCAATTCTCTTCAGTACCTCCTCATTAGTTATGTGACCTACCTATCTAGTCTTCAGCAGTCTTCTGTAGCACCACATTTCGAAAGCTTCTATTCTCTTCTTGTCTAAACTAGTTATCATCCATGTTTCACTTTCATACATGGCTACACTCCATACAAATACTTTCAGAAATGACTTCTTGACTCTTAAATCTATACTCGATGTTAACAAATTTCTCTTCTTCAGAAACACTTTTCTCTCTACTTCGACCATCATCAGTTATTTTGCTCCCCAAATAGCAAATCTTATCTACTTCTTTAAGTGTCTCATTTCCTAATCTAATTCCCTCAGCATCACCTGATTTAATTCGACTGCATTCCATTATCCTGATTTTGTTTTTATTGGTGTACATCTTATATCCTCCTTTCAAGACACTGTCTGCTCTGTTCAAATGCTCTTCCAGGTCCTTTGCTTTCTGTGATAGAATCACAATGTCATTGGCAAACTGCAAAGTTTTTATTTCTTCTCCATGGATTTTAATTCCTACTCCAAATTTTTCTTTTGTTTCCTTTACTGCTTGCTGAATATACAGATTGAATAACATCAGGGATAGGCTACAACCATTGCAATCACTAATTCCAAAATCCAATATCCAACCACTAAACCCTTCACGGGATGGTATGGTAAAAATCATTGCCCTCTTTTCATCTCATCCCTTCTTAGTACAACAACAGATATAAACTGACAAAATACATGAGAAGAAAGATGCAGATACAAATTGACGATTCTGTGACAGGACTCGTTTTGAATGATTGCCATATAAATCCTCTTTCTGTTTCATGAACAACACGTTTTCAGAATTTCTAAGTCACTTCTGATGATTCAGAGTACAAAACAAAAATCTAAAGGATGAAGCAGAAACATGAGAAAGTAAGAGCTTCAGCCTGGTCCAGGAAATTTGTCGACTTCACTTCCACAGTTCTCCATAGTCAAAGCAAGACAGCTAAACTTCACATGAGAAAATATCTTTCATGGATGCAAGTTTTATATCATTTATTCCAAATTCATGTCTAGAAGTTAATTATTCAGTATTATAAAATAGAACTTCGATTATATTCAGTTTAATTGTTGTATTGTGAATTTCAGAATGGCTGCATTTTGGTAGTTGTAACACATAATATCGAAGAAGCCAGCCTCAATTGTTACTGGATGTAAATGTAATTATTAACGAAGATACTTAACGTGAAATATATTTCAAATCACTCATAGATATTTTTCTAGATCCATAGCTACAAAATATTCTCTGTCGAATTTTATTTCGATTCTCATGTATGATGAAGATAGGCAAATTTAACACAATGTCTGTGGAAGACAATGCCGATTTGTTGGCAGGTGATGAAATCGAATCAGATAATTTGGTTGAACAAAATGTTGAATAATTGTACTTTCTGAATCTGAATCAATGTCAAGTTAGAAGAAACAGAAATTTTGAACAGGAATATCGTGCATGCACAGATCGATACTGGAAGTGAGCAGCATGGAGACAATGTCTTGGTAGACACATCTCTTTGCACCCAAAGTGCACATATTACACAGCCCCCAAAAGCTGATATTATGGCATACTTTCAAAAGATATTTTTAGAAATTAGAAGCAGATAATATCACTTTAAAAACCAATTTAAATGCTAGGCACAACAAACCAGACAATGACAAAATCTCTGCAAACCAGTTTAGATATGAAATTCAATCAATTAAAATCTCAATTGAAAACAGAACTAATTAACCTGGTTGAATGTAGATGAAAGAAGAAAAGATCTTGTCACAAAGCAACAATTAGATGATATCTGTGCACAGTTATAGACACACTCAGACGACATAGATACACTAAATAAAAATTTTGATAATCTGTCTATGCAATGTACCACTGTAGATAAAGAAATCAGACAATTTGAAAATGTATGTAATGACCTCCCATCAACAGTGCATAAATTTATAAAAATCAGGATTAACTAAGAAATGCTATGAAAAATATTGAAACCTGTATGAAAAATGGAGCTGGCAAACAGTATAGCCACCTAAAACAACTGATTAGTGCACAATGTCAAACCATCACAGACAGTTACTACTATTGGCGAGAAAGAAAACACACCAAACTAGTGGAAAAGGTGAACCCAGATTTGAATAAAATAGTGACAGAAAGCATCGCATAAAAAACAGGAAAACCTGATAGTACCAGTGAAAATTTGCAAAATGAATTGTCTCAGATCAGAGATGTATTACAAAAAGATTTACCTAAATGTCGCGATGAAGTACACACTCCTGATGCGTCACTAAAAATCTCCAAACATTTGACGATAGTCCAAATCATGAGGAGTATCTGTCAGATTCTAGTGACGAGGCAGACACAAATAAAGTTTCTGTGCCATGCAGATATTACGAAACGGACACAAACCACACAGTTTCTACATTATAACTCGAGGAAAGTGTGATAATGTGCTAACAATTCCATATCATCTATCCATAAAAATGAGCTCCTCATCGTCTGGTATAAATTAAATATTTTCGCGGTGTATTATCCCCCACCTGGACAGAGCATCAAAAGATTCAGTTCGTGGTAGGATATTTCCAGGGTGATAGAGCCATATGTGCAACTGAAACGACTGGAACATGCGAATCATATGTGCAATTTGGAAACGACTTTTTTAAAGAATGACTGGTACACATGTATACAGGAGTGCCTGAGGAAATAGGTTTTCAGTCCAGAACCCTTTAATGACAAACAAGACAGCCTCAGGCGATATTTCGAAAAATACCTGAACAAAACGCGATACTGAGATGAGCCGGTTTCGCACTAAGATGTGATAAGAATCCTTAAAGGGAAGCTAACTGCAAGCATACGCAAACATTTGTTGTATACTTTCAAAGACAATGTGGATCAGTTAATGGCCGCCCTCGATACAATTTAGCTGGTACTCGAGTATGTGAGAGTCAGTTATAATCAAAATACCATGAATAATAAGATCGAGTCCTAGCAGCCAGGTCAGCTATGATATAGCAACAATAACAGCCGGCCAGGAAGTGCACCAGGGGTACAGTCCATGATGTCAAAGCCCATGTCATGAAGCTATGACAGTCAGGCTACCAATCAACGACTGCGGAATAACTTTAAAAACAGAAAGATCTAACAACAGATACCACTCTGGATATCTGGGCAGTGCCAACAGTCAGTACACTGCCAACCAAAGTTCACAGTACTGGAATAGGTCTAACCAGAACATGAATAATTTTCTACAAAACAATACTACACTCCTGGAAATGGAAAAAAGAACACATTGACACAGGTGTGTCAGACCCACCATACTTGCTCCGGACACTGCGAGAGGGCTGTACAAGCAATGATCACACGCACGGCACAGCGGACACACCAGGAACCGCGGTGTTGGCTGTCGAATGGCGCTAGCTGCGCAGCATTTATGCACCGCCGCCGTCAGTGTCAGCCAGTTTGCCGTGGCATACGGAGCTCCATCGCAGTCTTTAACACTGGTAGCATGCCGCGACAGCGTGGACGTGAACCGTATGTGCAGTTGACGGACTTTGAGCGAGGGCGTATAGTGGGCATGCGGGAGGCCGGGTGGACGTACCGCCGAATTGCTCAACACGTAGGGCGTGAGGTCTCCACAGTACATCGATGTTGTCGCCAGTGGTCGGCGGAAGGTGCACGTGCCCGTCGACCTGGGACCGGACCGCAGCGACGCACGGATGCACGCCCAGACCGTAGGATCCTATGCAGTGCCGTAGGGGACCGCACCGCCACTTCCCAGCAAATTAGGGACACTGTTGCTCCTGGGGTATCGGCGAGGACCATTCGCAACCGTCTCCATGAAGCTGGGCTACGGTCCCGCACACCGTTAGGCCGTCTTCCGCTCACGCCCCAACATCGTGCAGCCCGCCTCCTGTGGTGTCGCGACAGGCGTGAATGGAGGGACGAATGGAGACGTGTCGTCTTCAGCGATGAGAGTCGCTTCTGCCTTGGTGCCAATGATGGTCGTATGCGTGTTTGGCGCCGTGCAGGTGAGCGCCACAATCAGGACTGCATACGACCGAGGCACACAGGGCCAACACCCGGCATCATGGTGTGGGGAGCGATCTCCTACACTGGCCGTACACCACTGGTGATCGTCGAGGGGACACTGAATAGTGCACGGTACATCCAAACCGTCATCGAACCCATCGTTCTACCATTCCTAGACCGACAAGGGAACTTGCTGTTCCAACAGGACAATGTACGTCCGCATGTATCCCGTGCCACCCAACGTGCTCTAGAAGGTGTAAGTGAACTACCCTGGCCAGCAAGATCTCCGGATCTGTCCCCCATTGAGCATGTTTGGGACTGGATGAAGCGTCGTCTCACGCGGTCTGCACGTCCAGCACGAACGCTGGTCCAACTGAGGCGCCAGGTGGAAATGGCATGGCAAGCCGTTCCACAGGACTACATCCAGCATCTCTACGATCGTCTCCATGGGAGAATAGCAGCCTGCATTGCTGCGAAAGGTGGATATACACTGTACTAGTGCCGACATTGTGCATGCTCTGTTGCCTGTGTCTATGTGCCTGTGGTTCTGTCAGTGTGATCATGTGATGTATCTGACCCCAGGAATGTGTCAATAAAGTTTCCCCTTCCTGGGACAATGAATTCACGGTGTTCTTATTTCAATTTCCAGGAGTGTATTAACAGTCCACAAAATAGTAATATGCTGGGAACATCAGAGGCTATGTTACCTGGGTACTGCTTGGACAACTATGGCATTCTGCAAATAGAGTGGAGTTTACAAATGAGCAGATGCCCGACAATGTACACACTGTGTCGACGAACGAGAACCGACCACATTAAGACCTCGAATGCCAGTCTGGGGCAGAGAACAAGTAAAACCAAACCTTATATACAGTGATCGTATTGACATCAAGGACGAACTCACACAGGAATGACACAAGTGCAACATAAGGCACAAAAGGCAATACAGACTAAAATAAAAGGAATTGTAGGCAGAATACCTACCACTATAGTTGTCGACACAGGCCTGACGACAAATTGTGTATCAAAAATAAAGGAAGCCACGAAAATTCTTATACTCCCAATACAAGGCTGCGAAGTCTCAGGTGCTATTGGAGCAAACGCTGTGTTAGTGAACACGAAGATTCTCACATCTTTATTTACCAATTGACAGAAAAATCTGACAAAATTCTTACGGACAATGGTACAAATTTCTCATGTCAAATGTGGAAAGATTTTCTAAAGGAAAAAGGCATTAAGCATAATCTTATCTTGAAATTCCCCCAGAAAGTAATTCTGCAACGAAGATGCAGTGAAACTTTTACAAATTTATATGTACTTATGCTAGTTCATACTGTTCTAAATTAAAAGTTTTGAAGAAATAGTATACAATTTGCCCATATACAATACTCCATAGACACCTGCTGAACTAATGTTTAACAGAAGAGAGACGAATGAATGGCTGCAGCCTCTGCCTCAACTGCCAAAAAAAAGAATCATTGCTTCACCACAAGGGACAAGATACATTAATTGTGCTTACAAACTAAGTACCCTACAAAAAAAGGTCATATGACAAAAGACTAGGTAAAACCCAACATACTCTGCAATTCTTCAGCTATATGTAAAAAAAACTGTACATGGCAGCTACTCTACACAGGTCCATACAGGAAAGTAAACATACCACATCAAAGGAGTTATCTTTCGGCATCACATAAATCGTTAAATATCAAAGGACTTAACTGTCACCACGATCTAAAAAGATATCTATGGGCATAGATTTGCAAATCAGAAAAGGAAAAGTTATATGTCAAGTATACTAGCGTATGAACAATGTCACACTATTAGAAACCAACTGATGAGCATTTTGCTATTAAATGTCAATGTATTTATGATAATGTGATTAATTTCTTTAATGTTTAATTTTTGTGATTTCTGTGTTAAATTTTGCTGAATGAAGTTATTTATAAGAATATTTTACATGCAAAATTGTGTCGTCAATTTATCTATCTTTTTCTTCAAATAGAACTGATCTATAAAGCTAAAATGTTAATCTATGATGTAGATTAGTTTAGTAGCTTAAAGAGAAGATAATACATCTGTGCTATGACCAAAATGGAACTGTAATTTCGAATTATTTGAAGATGTTTTCTGAATGATGTGAGACTTTGATTTTTTTGTGTATATTGACTTGTAAGAGGTAGTATTCACACGAAGTAGATCACTTCGCAAACTTTTAATAAGTACAGCTTGATGGAATGACTAGCACGGAAACTAGAATTTTCATTTGAAGCAATAATTTGTGCCCTCATGTGTAGAAAGCTTTGTGTAAAGTTTGTATATATGAACACTATTTTAATGTAGCCCAGTGTCAGGCAATGTTTTGTCTGCTAGTTAAGTTTTAATAGTTATTAATGACTTAATGATGGACATAAACGTGGAAAACAAAATATTATGTGTATCCCTCAAATAGAAACACGCTCTTTGTGAGTACATTTCTCCAAATGCTAAAATGGAGGTTGTGTATTTGGCTCAGGTGCGTAGCCATTAAATAAGCTAGCATAAAGTTTGTTGTCTTATCGTTAAATAGTTAAATGCGCGAATGACCTGTAACACTGCTACATATGTGAAGCTGAGCGACAAAGTGGAACAGAATTTGGTTACGGATAATACTGGGGTATATGTTAAGCACGATGAGAAGCTAAAGGACGAATTAATGAAGAAAAATTCGAAGTTGGCACATTTAATTGGTGATTCTGAAGAGAGGTTCAGAAACTTGGCGATTTAAATTAAAAATGAGGTCGCTGCAGAGCTTGGAACAAAATTTGAACAGGTAGAAATCCATTCAAATTCGATAGAGGAGGAATGAGCGAAGTAATTAAATCTTGAGATGAGAATTTAGAAATGGAACGTCACATGTTAAGTGAAAAGTATGGTTTAAACATAAGGAATTTTTATTGCATTTACAAGCAGATAAGGTTGAAGAGAATAATAATGCCATCCTCAATTAGAGGACAAATACAGAACATTAAAGCTAATGGGCACAGAGGAGGATTTAAAGTACAAAGAGCAGCTGAATGGGCTCAAGAGAGCATACAGGGGTTAATGGTTTCTGGAAAGAGTAATAGGATGGAATCCGTAACGATCTAGGAAAGTAAAGAGATAAGGTCCTTTCTGAAGTTCCAACAATGTCGGTATGAAATAAACTGAAAGCATCGTGGTACCGCGAATGAACTGAGTGAGTGCATGTTGCAAGTACAAAACATTGTATGACGTGATGTTGAGGTTAGGGCACACACAAAGAAAAATCCACATGATGACTATGACGAGAGTGATTCGGATTACGAGGATGACTGCAAATTAAGGTCAGGTCATAACAGTGTCAGTAGTAGGCAGGAGAGGCACAGATACCTTTAAGAAAGATTGGCCCCACAGGAAATGCAGGGCTTTGATTACAAGTATTTCCCCTCAGGACAGAAATTCAAAGTATTTCGAAATTCATCTAATACAATATGTCCACTGCTTTATCAAGCAGTTATAAAATAAAATTTATGTGTGGCTACCTGGAAAGTGAGCCTGTAACAAGAATGAGCTCAGTAGCACGAATGTGCGCCGTGGTGCATGGCTTCTGCAATGCTTTTCATTTGGAGTTCTGGGCTAAGTTCCCTCAGGATGGAATAAAGCATGGAATTTTGATTGAAATTAATGCCTCCACCTTCGTAACTCTTCAACAGTTGGCAGCATTGGTATATAGACAGGTACTGGCTTGATCCCTAGCCTCTTCTCTACAGCTCCAGTTGGCAGGAAGCCTTAGTATTGAATGGTTGTGCTGTTATGGCGTAAAGTATGGAACCCTGCACAGACGGTCTGTCAATGCTATTTAAGCAATGTGCAGTCATCCAATTTTTAACAGCAGATGATGTCACCCCAAAGGAGATTCATCAGAGAACCAAAGTAGTTTATGGTGATTGTATTGATGTGAGTACTGTGTGTCGTTGGGGGAGTAAGTTTAAAGACTCGTCCCAGAAAAAGAAATTCAAGACAGCCCTCAGCTGGAAAAATCATGGCCACAGTGCTCTGGGACGCAGATGGTGTTATCCATGTTGATTTCCTTGATCGTGGAACAACAATAAATTCACAGCATTACATCACAATGCTGCGAACTCTGAAACGACGGCTAACAATGGTCTGAGAGGAAAAGGGAAATGTTTTCCTGCAGTATGACAATGCCAAACCTAACACTTCATGTGCTGTCACAACAGAACTTCAGTGACTGAATCTCACCATCGCACAGCATCCTCCATACAGTCCAGATTTAGCACCATCTGACTTCCATCTGTTCCCAATAATGAAAGACGATCTGCGGAGACATCATTATGCTTCTGATGAAGGTGTTGGGAGAACTGTCAGACTGCAGTTGCCGAAACAGAGAGTCAACATCTTCCGTGACAGCTTCAGAAAACTTGTTCATCATTGGCAGAAATGTATCCAATTGGCTGGTGATTATGTGGATAAGTGAATCTTGGTAATTAAAGGTCACATTCTAAGGATTATTTCTGCATTTGATTTATTAAACAATTAACGAAAGTGGAGGCATTACTTTTCATTCAGCCCTCATATAATGTTGGCGAGTACCAGTCAATCTAGGTTCATGAGTCCTGGACAGCTCTTTGAGCATATGATGGAGTCCAACCAATACCTATACAACACATACAGTCTGTCCGAGCTGATATGAACTTATACAATGAACATACCCATGCATCTTTGCCACATCACTCTGGCTGGAAAATGTGGGAATAATGTGGAGTAGTGTAAGTCGCTACTCCAGAAGCAAGAGAATGACGCCAATAGGCCTACACAGAAATACATGGAAACAACGAAATCGGAAGGGATAGGTGTGAATAAAAAGAGATGAGAGGAATTTGGCTTGGTAAGATAATAATACAGGCGAAAGATATGGATAAATGGAAATAACTGGAGAGACTATGTTAAAGTATATTCTAATAGAAGTGTGTGCCATCAGTATCAATGACAGCTTTAAGATAAATTATTTTTCTTTAGTATTGGTTAAACTGAAGTAATTTTATGATTGAAATATTGTGTACATTCTAACGGAGTATTTGATGATTTTCAAGAATGTATTTCATTTCATTGATGTGTCTTGTAATCTAATGTTACTGAAAGATGAAATGTGAAATTATTGTCTTTTAGATGTGGGACCAATTTTTTATTATAGGTGTGGGGTCACGAGAAGGGGCTGCATAAAACCTGAGGAAGCCATGGAGTAGTGTGACGAAGATTTTTTTTTTTGGTCGTCAGTCTACTGACTGGTTTGATGCGGCGCGCCACGAATTCCTTTCCTGTGCTAACCTCTTCATCTCAGAGTAGCACTTGCAACCTACGTCCTCAATTATTTGCTTGACGTATTCCAATCTCTGTCTTCCTCTACAGTTTTTGACCTCTGCAGCTCCATCTAGTACCATGGAAGTCATTCCCTCATGTCTTAGCAGATGTCCTATCATCCTGTCCCTTCTCCTTATCGGTGTTTTCCACATATTCCTTTCCTCTGCGATTCTGCGTAGAACCTTCTTATTCCTTACCAGATCACCAGAGAAAAAGGAGTAACCCAAACATTTCATTTATTACTATTAAAATTGTTTGCGTTATTGCATGAGTAGCTATGTGTGTTTAGGTAATAAGCATTAATAGATGGCAGTAGTAGTGTGATAGTAGGAAGTGTAATAAAGTAATGTGTTTGTTTTTTGATGTACAAAATTGAAAATAGTGACTATCTGTATACTTTGTTCATCATAAGAATAAACACGATGATTGGTCAACAGTTGTAGCATACATACACTAATGGTGTTATGCTCTTGGAAGTAGGTCCTAATTAATATTAGATATTTTATTACTGAGTAACGGTAAATGACATATGTTTAAGACATTGTAATGTATTAACAGCCATAAAAGTTTTTCTAATCATGGTTCAGCTATGTATTTTTTTGACTCAAAAACCGTGTACAGTTGCAGTCACTGTAATGTTGTGTTGTGATTGTCGCACTCTTAGGCATTGTGGAAATGGCTGACGAAGCTTCCTGCTCTGTAATGAAAAGTGCGGTTGGAACCAACAGAATCTGATGAAACACCGTTAAAAGCTGGCTAGAAACAGATTGCTCCTAATGCTTTTCACACATTTACAGAAAAAATCGAATCCTCTTTGAAGTTTTCCAAAGGAACTATATTTACCACAGGGAAGGGTTTGCTTTTTCCTTCTTTTTTTTTGACTGTATGCATAATTGAATCGGTAGCATTGTGATGTACATTCCATGGATCGATGGTTCCAATCTCACTATGGTCTTTTCTTTTCTTTGTTTTAATAAGGAATACCTACATCTTTTAAATGTAACAGTCATCAAATTTATGTTAATCAAAACAATCTAAACATCATTATTTTATGAAAAACGCAGGTCCTCTTGTTTCTAATTACATACTGCATCCAAAATTCCAGTTTTCATTGCAAATATAAATTTTTAATTACTGACGTTTTATAAAAGACTTTTAATAAAGGTTGTTTAAATTCAGAAAACATATCAAATTAAATTTTTAGGATAACAATAAAAAATCAAATATTCTTTATTTGGACTATTTCCATTGATGTAGTCTGTTTCCACTGGTGTGGTCTCATATGAGCCAGAGAGATAAGTGATAAAGAAAAGTGGAAGACAATCATTTTCACAGAATCAGGCACACCACACAAATGCTCCATTTTTACATTTGCCACTGTACCACTTCAGTATGAACTCAACTGATCTGGAGCATAGCTAAGGGATTTGTCACAATAAATAACAAGACATGCTAATCCATGAAGCTATGTCCTATTTCACTGCCAAATGCTGATGGCATATAGAACAGCATGTCGAAAGAAGAGCAGAAAATGTGGCACTTGGATGTCTTTGTGGATTCCATTGTTGATTGTGCTGTTATCAGCATAGCAGGTGACAGTTTCAATACTGAAATTTATTTCTCACATTTGGATATGGAGGAACTTCAGTGATTACTAGATGATTAACTGCAAGCAATATTTTCAGTGTCTTCATTGTTCGACTGTACAGTGAAATCCCTGCAATATCTTTTTGCGACACACATAGCTCTCTTGGAAAAACTACCCTGTGTTTAACTTAGCAAACGCTCTTGCTTTTAATTACAATATATGTTAGTTAAGAAGCAGAGAATGTTATGCTTTCCGTCTGGTCCCCTGAGAAGCATGTGGTATTGTCGGAATTTTGCCACGTATTATTTCATTCTCTTTAAAAATTAAATGACATTCAAAGCTATACTACAGAGTTGGTGAGGAGATCTACCTCACCAGCTGGTATGAACTTTTGAATTATATGCACAGACGGTAAAACTTAAATAAATGTCTAAATCAGAATTCTGTGAACACATATAATGGCTTCACATTTTGGATAACTATGGTTGACACATTGTGTCTGTTCATTCATTTAAGGATGGAATGGGTTGATAAGTTACCTCTTAATTTTTAATAAGCCACATAGCTGTTTCATTAGATCTGATACAAAATTACTGCCTTGGTTCGTAATAATGGTTTCTGGCACACCAAATTTTAATAACCAGTTGTTTACCATTGCCTGTGCTGCCATACTCACGTTCTAATAAGGAATGGCTACTGTAACTATATGTCTTGAAAAATGATCTTACGTCTTCAGAACATATTTATTACCTGCTTGTATTCTATCAAAAAGTCCCAGGATGCCTAATCCTAACAAAGAGATTGTTCTGTCAGCTTCTGGTAGTCGTTGTAACTGAATTTTCTGATGACTCAAATCTGCTCTGCTTGTTGTGCACATGGGATGCAGTTCCTTACATTTTGTTCTACATCTCTATGATGCGTTTTCCACCAAAATCTTTCAGCTACACGTCTATCAGTTGTCCAGTTTCCTTCACAACTCAATAATATGTGGTTGTGCACTTGACGTATTACTTCCACTCTCAGTGCTACAGGAACTACAATGCGAGGTCCGCACTTTGTAGATCTGCATAGCAAACCTTCTTTGTGTCTCAAACTGAAGCTGTGTTCGAAAGAATTGGCATCCAATGTCAATGCTTGTGCCTTTACCCAATCTGTCTGGCTTCCACCTACTATTTGCAAAACAAAGCTGCTGTCTTTCTGTTTAGAACGTCATTTCTCCACACTTAGTGTAAGGTGTGGTGCCCTCAGTCTATTAAACACTTCATCCTGACACTTAACAAGATCTTCTATAGTTTTTGAATAAACGACTATATTGTCAATATATACTATACAGACTGTAGGTTTTAATCCATGAAGTACACCATCTAATAGTCGTTGGTACGTAGCTGGAGTATTTTTCAATCCAAATGGCATTCTTCAATATTGGTATTGCCCTGAATTTGCTGTGTCAGCAGTTTTGTGTCTGCCTTCAGGAAAGATTGATAACCACCTCTAATAAGATCAATCGTTGAGAAATACACTCCTGGAAATTGAAATAAGAACACCGTGAATTCATTGTCCCAGGAAGGGGAAACTTTATTGACACATTCCTGGGGTCAGATACATCACATGATCACACTGACAGAACCACAGGCACATAGACACAGGCAACAGAGCATGCACAATGTCGGCACTAGTACAGTGTATATCCACCTTTCGCAGCAATGCAGGCTGCTATTCTCCCATGGAGACGATCGTAGAGATGCTGGATGTAGTCCTGTGGAACGGCTTGCCATGCCATTTCCACCTGGCGCCTCAGTTGGACCAGCGTTCGTGCTGGACGTGCAGACCGCGTGAGACGACGCTTCATCCAGTCCCAAACATGCTCAATGGGGGACAGATCCAGAGATCTTGCCGGCCAGGGTAGTTGACTTACACCTTCTAGAGCACGTTGGGTGGCACGGGATACATGCGGACGTGCATTGTCCTGTTGGAACAGCAAGTTCCCTTGCCGGTCTAGGAATGGTAGAACGATGGGTTCGATGACGGTTTGGATGTACCGTGCACTATTCAGTGTCCTCTCGACGATCACCAGTGGTGTACGGCCAGTGTAGGAGATCGCTCCCCACACCATGATGCCGGGTGTTGGCCCTGTGTGCCTCGGTCGTATGCAGTCTTGATTGTGGCGCTCACCTGCACGGCGCCAAACACGCATACGACCATCATTGGCACCAAGACAGAAGCGACTCTCATCGCTGAAGACGACACGTCTCCATTCGTCCCTCCATTCACGCCTGTCGCGACACCACTGGAGGCGGGCTGCACGATGTTGGGGCGTGAGCGGAAGACGGCCTAACGGTGTGCGGGACCGTAGCCCAGCTTCATGGAGACAGTTGGGAATGGTCCTCGCCGATACCCCAGGAGCAACAGTGTCCCTAATTTGCTGGGAAGTGGCGGTGCGGTCCCCTACGGCACTGCGTAGGATCCTACGGTCTTGGCGTGCATCCGTGCGTCGCTGCGGTCCGGTCCCAGGTCGACGGGCACGTGCACCTTCCGCCGACCACTGGCGACAACATCGATGTACTGTGGAGACCTCACGCCCCACGTGTTGAGCAATTCGGCGGTACGTCCACCCAGCCTCCCGCATGCCCACTATACGCCCTCGCTCAAAGTCCGTCAACTGCACATACGGTTCACGTCCACGCTGTCGCGGCATGCTACCAGTGTTAAAGACTGCGATGGAGCTCCGTATGCCACGGCAAACTGGCTGACACTGACGGCGGCGGTGCACAAATGCTGCGCAGCTAGCGCCATCTGACGGCCAACACCGCGGTTCCTGGTGTGTCCGCTGTGCCGTGCGTGTGATCATTGCTTGTACAGCCCTCTCGCAGTGTCCGGAGCAAGTATGGTGGGTCTGACACACCGGTGTCAATGTGTTCTTTTTTCCATTTCCAGGAGTGTATTTGCATTTTCTTACGTTGTCTAATGCATCCGTTATATTCGGTATTGGATATGCATCCATTGTGATTCGTGCGTTTAAGTAACGATAGTCACAGCAAAATCGATAGTTTCTGGTATCGTCGCTTGTTTTTTTGGGTGCAAGGACAATGTTTGCCGACCAAGGGCTATCGATACGCTCGATAATAGCCTCACACAATTGCTGATCTATAAATTCGACTACTAGTGGCTATAGGTATTTTATTGCCTTGTATGGTTCCCTATAAACTTGAGGATTGTCGCCTGTTGGCATGTGGTGTTGTGTGTTAGGTGCTGCTGGTAGTGGGCCATCTGAACTGAATAAGTTCGAATATTCTAACAACAAAGCTTTCGTGGCTTCTCGTTCAGTATCTTTCAAGAGACGAACCTTATCACGTAGTATAGACGCATTGATGGTTTGTTTGATGCTGTGATCACAGCATGACACTTCGATGGGTTCATCTTCGAGTAACTTTAAATTCGCTATAAGTAATCTTTTCGAAAGATTCATTTCATCTGTCCTGAAGTTATTCAAGTGTACCAGAGTGTTCCCCATTAACGATGGTTAGGGTGCAACGCTTCTTCATATAAAAAAAAATGCATTTCATCTAATGCTTCATTGTTCTGCAATGTCTCAACCACACATAATCTCTGCTGTGGCACATCGGCAGCTACAGGTACCCAAACCACTTCCCTGTACCAGCACACACATGATCATCTTTAATATACATGTACAAAGTTCAGTTGGTGACATTTTAGCAATCAATGTACCTTGTGACACTGAAACATTTGCAGCTTTTGGACTCATTGGAAACGCGTTCCTTCCAAGTTCAGCTGTGCACTGTGAGAGATTAATTTTTACTCTATGCCTATCCAGGAAGTTAAATCCAAGAATCACAGAATACCCTTATCTGTTTGCAACACTTCCATATGCTCACGAAACACTATAGTTCCAATCCTAAAAACAAGCTGTGTTGTCCCCAATGACACAAAGTCGCTGTTTCCCATTCCATATAGCTCATACGTTGGAGTCCGTAGTCTTTTCCTACTTACAAGTTCTAGACTAATAATAGATAAATGTGCACCATTATCGATTAGAAATTTACATTCTTTAGCATTTACAAAGCCCCTCAAACAACAATCCGACTCTGCCTTAGTGTCTGCAGTACTCCAACTTCCGGGAATGTTTTCCGACGGACAAAATACTACCGTTTATATTTAACGTTTTCCGTTGATTATTTCCTTTACTTTGCTTCTTATTTCCAGATTCGTTTGCCTTGTGACCAAAACGCCGACATATGCAACATTGTGACTGATTGCATTACGCCTTCTAATGCCCTTTCTTCCCACAACGACAACAATTCTTTCCAGAACCAAAAAGTCACTTATCAGTGGGTACCCGTGTAGCAATATCTCTCTCTTGCAGATGCGTGGCAAAACAAAGTGCTACATCCAAATCCAAAGGATTTTCCATTCGGACACTTCGTGAAAACTCCGCAGGAGTTCCTCGCAAAAACACATTGAGTGATCTGTTTCCTGGCACCCTGAGTATGACACAATCTGCGGCAGGATTTTCTGTCAACTCATAAGTTTGGGCATTTATTTTACGGATTCTGTCTGAAAAAGTCTCTACAGTCTCATTTGTCTTCTGTGTCATCCCACTCAACTTTTCTCTAAAAAACCTGGCACTATTTCGCTTACGGTATCTTTGACGCAAACCTTCCGTTAACTCCTCAAATGTGCTTGTCTTGCTCAGTGTGTAATGATACATCACGAATGTCTTAGCTTCATCCATAATGCGTAAATTGGCCATCCGCAGAGTAATTTCATCTGAGCAATTATACATTCTGGCTGTAGCCAGTACATCATTAATGAATACCTTGTCGTCCTCTGTTGTTTTGCCGGAGAAAGGTGTGATGAGGTTGGCTATTGAAGAATCTACTGAAAAGTGGGGCATTGCTGCTGATGACTCAAACCCGGCTATGAATCCCACGTGACCTGCAAAGATTCTAGCTGTGCCACCAACTCCTCATGTGGTAACTTCTATTTAGCATTATTCTCTAACAACTGTGACACTTGACATATTTGTGCAATTTGCCACTATCTTATATAGGGTGACAATTATTGAACTATATGAAGAAAAACACAAATTAGTGACAAACTACGGCGTGCACACACTTTATTCAACATATAATCGTCAATGCAGATATTCAGATTTTGGTCATGACATGTTCGATATGCCTGCCATCATTGACGATGATGGGGCGCAGATGAATAGAGAAATTCTGCATGACCAGCTGAAGTGTAGGAACATCGACGCTGTCGATGACCTCCTGAATGGCTGGTTTCAGCTCAACAATGGTTTGGGGTTATTATTGTACACCTTGTCTTTAACACAGCCCCACAAAAAGGAGTTGCGTGTGTTCAGATACGGAGAAATGGCGGTCAACCTAAGTTCATGTCAGTGGCCTCTAGGTACCTCAGAGCCAGAACAGTCCCCAAAGTGCTCCTCCAGGGAATCAAACATTCTCCTGCTTCGATTGGGTCGAGATCCGTCTTGCTTGAACCACATCTTGTCGAAATTAGGGTCACTTTGGATAATGAGAATGAATTCATTTTCCAAAACCTCCATGTACCATTTGGTAGTCATCATGCCACCAAGGAATATCGCACCGATTATTTCGTGACTGGACATTGCACACCACCCAGTCACCCACCGAGGGTGAAGAGACTTCTTGATTGTGAAACGCAGATTCTCAGGCCCCCAAAATGCGCCAGGTTTGCTTATTGACGCTAAACCCAAACATGCATATGCGTCCTATCATCATTCCGATCATGCCCAGTGGCCAACTGTGCAGTTTGAACGTCCTAACGCAAAATGTTCAGAAATTATGACGATTTTATTTCATATAGTTCAATAATTGTCACCCTGTATGTGTACCAAAGATATCTGCGTCAACATATATCACACAGGCAAAATGTGACTTACACTGTACGAAACGGGACTCAGTTACTTCTTTTGGCTGATCATCGTCCCACAACACTCAGTACAGTCCTGTGCTGCATGAGCATAATGTCTACAAGAAGAACAACTTGCCGCTACAAACGTAGTGCATAGTTCACGAGGACCTGTTAAATTACTTATAGCATATCTCACTGGTACCAAAAAAATTTTTTTACAATTGCCTCTGAAGTCTGATAAACCAACAGTCTATGATGGTTTTACTTTTTACACAGCACGTCCCTCAGTACACCTAAATTCTGCCATGTCATAAAGAAAGAAAAACGTTTTTTGTGTGCACCGTGTTGCGGTTTCTGCTGCAAAGTATGAACACTATAAGGGTAGACCACTGCGTCCGTATTCCAGGCGCTGGATTTGAACACCTCCGATGCCAAATCCTCTGATGACGACGTCGGAGTGCACAGTTCTGACACCAGTTTACAGAGGTGCCAAGTGGAGACACCTCTGCATGAAGTCAGGATAGCAGCTGGATACTTGTGAGGCGTGTCTGACACTAGTAAAACAATGCCGAAGTTCAATTATTTATTAACCTTGTTTACAGTCATCTTGTTCCACACTCGCTATACAGCCAATGCGTCAGTCAGCAGCCTGTTGGATTCCCGCTGAAGCCTGCCGAGTCAGCTGCTCGTCTGCAGGCCAAAGTGACGAGTGAGTGACCTCTCGCCATGATGCACTGCCAGCGCTGGTATGGACCAGCACGAAAGGTCTCATATTAGCTACTGGAGTGTGCTTGATCCACTCCAAATTCTGTTTTGAGTCTTGATGACCCATACGCGATGTGGTGTTGCCGGAAGTCGTTTGGTCGGTCAATCACCTTCCTACCAGTCAGGTAGGTTTCAGCACTCAGAGGTGCCTAAGTGTTGACTGGTAGATCCCAAGAAGCGCTGCTGCTGGTCTCCACGCTGAAGTTCGGTGCTGTCAGCACTACACAACGTATTGTTGTTGGAAGACAGTCAGCTTCTCCATTAGCAAGGGTAGGTGGCGAACAACATAACGTTCACCAGGTGAATACGGTCATCCCAGGTACATCTTTGGCAGGTTCATAGATTGTTCTGGACTATCTAGGACACAGATTCGCTACAGTATCGTAATCATGTGCTATTACTGTGAATGCCGTCAATCAAAATGATCAACTCCTTGAGAGCTAGAGAGCTCGAGTATTTAAAGGGAACCAACGTGAGGCTATGACACGATGCTCGGTTCGTAATGACTGCATTTGTCCTTATTCTGATATATTCGCTTAACAAGCTCTTAACTGCTATGAAGATTGTCTCATACTGGTTCTTATGAAGTAAGTGCAGTTTCTTTCGAAATCTCTTACGACCTAAAGAACATGTGTATTACGTTTCCGTTGGTTCTCTATGCAATGCTATTTTCTGTTTGGCTCATCTTCTAGTCTCTCGGTGTGGCGTTGTAATGTGGTGAGACCTGACCTACTTGCGACATACCGTTTATTTCGTAGTTCTGTCTCTGCCTCTGACATGACCACAATTTGCTTGTAGCAAGTTGAATGAGTTTTAATAGAAGTTAATAATTTTCAACCTCTTACTATTCTACGCAATAACAATATCGTTTTTCTACTCTTCTCTTCTTACCTCGTAACTGCACCTGCTCACATCACTGCTGGTTACTTGGACCAGCTGTTTGGCCTGTGCTGTCCAAGTTAAATGCACCGTTAAAGCTATTGTCCTGCATTATCACTCAGTTAATGTGCATGTAATGTACACCATACAATGTATGCTTATCGTACTTGGTGGTACTGGAGATAAGTTGGGTTCTTGAAACTTACACCACCTATTCCCTGTGAGAGTGTGCCATGATGATAAATTTTTGTAGTGGGGCAGCCTTGTGTTTGCACTTGCTGAACATTGTGAAGTTAATTGTTTGTTTGTTTATTTGAGCATCCATGCTGACCCATGTGCAATATAGTCATGCCCCAATGGTCTTGACTGAAAAAGCAGGGAACTTTCTCCTGAAGCAACCATGGCACAACGATGCGGGACTGATCATTGTGTGTATGTAAGAGGATTAAGAGAATGACGCCTTGCTGTACTGATAAGCTGTGCCCAACCACAAAGTAACAGCACATTGCATGATCGCTAATCTGCCTAATTGTAAGTGGCCAACCATAGTCAAAGTACTGCAATTTTTAGATTGGGATCCATAGCCATCACCTTAGCAGTCTGTCAGAGGTTGATGAGGAAACCATCAAGTATTTTATTGTCCTTGAAATCAACAAAAGCGAGAATCTTCTAAGGTGTCGAAAGCCAGATCACTGCCGACAGGTACGGGAGAATGTGTGTCTGTATTAGAATGCTTACCCATTGCCCTGTACGCAATTTTATACTGCTAGTTGGTGAGGACCCCCACCCAATCCCTGATGACATCATGGATCTTCCCCATCTGGCACATGGGTCCCCCTCAGGGGCTCATGCCCCAGTCCCCTCCCCACCCATCTCCTCCCCCCCCCCCCAATCTGGACGAAAGTCTTTATTATTTTGTATGCAGTGCCGATATATTGTTTATTTAAGCATTGTGAGTTGCCATTGATCGCTCATTAGACAGTAGCTCCGTCCAGTTTCGTCAATAACTGCTGCACGTGTAGTGGATATTTTCGTTATCAGTCCAGCACTGGAGAGTTGCTTGAGCGAGTCTAGCCAATGGCCCTATATGGGAAATTATTATAGGACAGCAAGCTATTACTAGAGTGCAGAGGAATAGCCTCTTGTTGATCTACAAGTGAACACCTGCTGTTGGGAGGAACATAATGCTGTGTAATAAGAATATTAGAACAGTGGCCTGCTGTCCAACTGAATCTGTTTTTTTTTCTTTTATTGGGTTTCGATTCCCCCCAGAGGGGGAGGGCTGGCAGCAGTTTAGCCCGTCCATCTTCAGCCGACAGAATATTTAAAAAACATAATAAGAAGATAATAAACAATAATAACAGGCGATAAAAACGGTGACTTTTTAAACTGTAAAATGATGGAAAGTTGTGGAAGTTAAAACAAAAACATAGGGTTGGTAATGCTAATTAAGACACACAGCAAGCAGACAGATACAATAGGAGACAGACACTTAAAAAAACATGGCGACAATCTGGTATCTGTTAGCAAGAGATAAAAAATGACACCTAATGATTGTATGGTTTCTGTTCGCAACACTTCAAAAACGATACACAACACTGATCACTCACTTAAATACATGGGAATGACACACCACAGTCTAAGGCAGATGGGCGAGGGGGAAGAGGACCTGGACAGATGAGATGAAAAAAAGGGGGCAGGAGAGGAATAAGCAAAAGGGGGGGAGAAGGAGCTGATGGAGGGAGAAGACTCATAAAAAGAGGGGGGCAGGGTAGATGCGAGAGGAAGTGGTGAAGGCAGAGGAGGGGAATGCAAATGGACTTGGGGGAGAGAAGGGAGTCAAAGAGAGGATATGTGGGGTAAAACAGGATGGTAGGGGGGGAGAGGGAGCCTGGGAAAAGGACAGGGGTAGGTTGATAGGAGGGATAAATGGAGGGAGAGAGGTCATCATCTGGGAGGGGGTTGACAAAAGCCACCTAGGGAAAGGAGACAAAGGGTGTAGAGGTGTAGGTGGGACATAACGGTGAAGGTGAGGCAGTGGGCAGGCGTTGGAGAGAAGAGGAGCAACCAGGGAATGTGAGGATCAAGTCTGTGTGAGGTGCAAATGACTCAGATATGTTCGAGGGAAAGGAGCAGTGGCGGAAAGGAATCTGGTCATAGAGAATCTGCATGGATGACAGGATGCATACATGGAAGGTTAGGTGGAGTGCATGGCGGTGGAGGATCTTGAGGGAATATAGAACTTTGGCGTTGGGGGGGGGGGGGTAGTCCAGGTAGGACTGGCATACAAGAGGGTGGAATGGATCAACGATTTGAAGGTGTGGAGGATGGTTATTGGGTTTGTGGTGTCACAGCCAGACACCACACTTGCTAGGTGGTAGCCTTTAAATCGGCCGCGGTCCATTAGTATACGCCGGACCCGCGTGTCGCCACTGTCAGTGATTGCAGACCGAGCGCCACCACACGGCAGGTCTAGAGAGACTTACTAGCACTCGCCCCAGTTGTACAGCCGACTTTGCTAGGAAAGGTTCACTGACAAATACGCTCTCATTTGCCGAGACGATAGTTAGCATACCCTTCAGCT
Source organism: Schistocerca serialis cubense (assembly GCF_023864345.2). Classification (NCBI taxonomy): domain Eukaryota; kingdom Metazoa; phylum Arthropoda; class Insecta; order Orthoptera; family Acrididae; genus Schistocerca; species Schistocerca serialis. The sequence continues at coordinate 755,403,427 of NC_064642.1, read as the reverse complement.
ATGTCATTTGCTACGACCTAGCAAGGCGCCATAGCATTTGATAATTAATATTGTGAAGCTTGTACAGTAACGAGAGATGTACATCAATTGTGGATTAAAGTTAAGTATTCCAACAGCTACGTACTTTATTTGCTACACTCAAATCCTTTAACTGTTCCAGACCTCACGCCAATCTGCGTGAGCTTAAAAGCGTGCATTTCGGCCTCCTCTAGCAACACGGTGTTGGCTCTTCTGCCAACACTACAGGGTTCTATTCCTATTATGTCCAGCCAGGAGATGGAGGCGTTTATGGGCTTTCGATTGGACAGAGCAGAGATGAGGTGTCCAGGTAAGGTGACATTCAATGGTGAGTCTAAGGTAGGTGACGGTGGCAGAGAAGTGAACAGGATGGGCGCAGACAGTAAGGGAAAAATCAAGGAGCCAGAAGGAAGGTGTAGTATGACCGATGATGTTTGCCTCGGTCTTGGAAGGATTGATTTTTAAGAGCCACTGGTTTCACCCCTCGTGGCGAAAAGGTCAAGGTGATTGTAGAGAAGGCAATGAGACTGTTGAAGCATGGGAGTGAGGGCAAGGAAGGCCGTGTCATAGACTTCCTGCAGGAGGTGGACTGGAGGGGGGACTGCACCTGCATCAGCCTGCCCTATATATAGGACTCCTGTAGCAACATCATCTGTGAATGAAACACTCTTATACCTCTTTAGGAGTAGTGCCCATTATCTTACCTGAACAAGGCATCTCAAGATGAAAAAAGAGAAAACCTGACCCATCACGTCCATTCTAGTCCAACGTCATCCACCGAGTGTTCTGTGTACCTGAAGAGCCAGCCAGCCGAGAAACCGCCGGTCTCCAGAGGCCACACTAATTCGCCACTTCCCGTCACTGCACGACCCCCTCGTGTTTCCCACCGCCAGGTGCGGTGGTATGCGAGTCGACTCGGACTATCTGTAGCCCCATCCCTGACACAGATCCCCCAGTTTAAAAAATCCGAGACGAGGATGTTATTGACCATGCACATCGAATTTTCCACACGAAATGTAGATTTCTCCCCTTTATAGGAGTTATTTTCGAATACAGAAGAAATCCGACGAGTCACGATTTTTTACATGGCTAAAGATCGTTACTTATTGTGTAAATCCTGAATGGCTCTATGGCATAGGCTATATTTCCTCTAAGTATTCTCTCATCAGGTAGAAAAATATCTTTTCTGGTCTGTTACGTCCTGCATCACAGAACTAGAATATTAAACTCATTTTTGGCTCATGACAGAGTGCTAAGAGCATGCTTTACCTCTTTCACATGATGCTCACTTTCGAACTCTCTCTTAAAGTAAACAAATGTCTCCTTGGATACGAAGTCTCTTAAGGTAACTGAAGTGTTGGCAGAAGAGCCCACACTGTGTTGCTAGAGGAGGCCGAAATGCACGCGTTTAATTACACGCTGACTCGCGTGAGGTCTGGAACAGTTAAGGGAATTAATAGTAGCAAATAAAGTACGTAGTTGATATAATACTTAACTTTAATCCACAATTGTAGAACATCTCTCGTTACGGTACATGCTTCACAATATTAATTATGAAATGCTATGGCGCCTTGCTAGGTCGTAGCAAATGACGTAGCTGAAGGCTATGCAAACTATCGTCTCGGCAAATGAGAGCGTAGTTGTCAGTGATCCATCTCTGGCTAAGTCGGCTGTACAACTGGGGCGAGTGCTAGTAAGTCTCTCTAGACCTGCCGTGTGGTGGCGCTCGGTCTGCAATCACTGACAGTGGCGACACGCGGGTCCGGCGTATACTAACGGACCGCGGCCGATTTAAAGGCTACCACCTAGCAAGTGTGGTGTCTGGCGGTGACACCACAGTAACAGTACAGAGAAGTTGTAACTATCAAGTTCATACTATGTATCATCTTGTAAACTCGGTAATATAGCTAAATTACAATGATCATCTCTCGCTGTGCAGGTGGGAGATTGAAATTCCGTTAAAAGATCTTGCTGCAATGCAAATAAGCCTGACTACCGCTACAACTCCCGAATCATATCCGCAGTTCTAATGGCTCTGAGCACTATGGGACTTAACATCTGAAGTCATCAGGCCCCTATAACTTCGAACTACTTAAACCTAACTAACCTAAGGACATCACACACGTCCATGCCCGAGGCAGGATTCGAACCTGCGACCGTAGCGGTCACGCGGTTCCAGACTGAAGCGCCTAGAACCGCTCGGCCACACCGGCCGGCTCCGCAGTTCTCTGGCTCTCCAATCCACCCACCCGGTGGCACATAATTTATACGAAATTGTCGACTAATTAATTGACCATGAGATCCCCTTTTCATGGAAAGTAATTGTTTTCCTTGCAGTCGGACTACGCCCGCCATGTAACCGTTACAGACGCTTCAGTGACATCTCTGGAGGCTTCCCACAAGCTAAGTAGTCACTTCCTCCGATATCAAAATGAGTTATGACCATTGTCAGATAGCTTAAGACATTCAACGTTAACTGCGTTCTGTCTCTCAGTTATCTTGTCGTGCTCGTGGAAGTAATTCACTTAGAATTCAGGTATACTACTCCCGAGTTAATTATGTTGAAAACTGTCGCTCTATGGGGGGCAGTAGAATGTTTACCTCTCTTCTCCGCTGTCACCGGGTCGCGAACCTCCGCCAAAGCGTCAGGACTGTGCCGCTCCCTGTGCCAGACAGTTGTTAATGATTCCAGACTCGCAAAAGTTGTCTTAGCCTTCTCAGAGGACTGGCTGCTTAAATGTCGCTGGGGTAGATACCAGGGTATTGAGCTTCCCCTCATCCCTCCTACAAAACCAAGGAGTTCTGAGACGTGTTTTCGATGTATCCCAGAAAGGCTGACGCAGTGAGCAATAACAAAATACCTGTATACTGACCGCCACTTCCCGAATGTGAACGAGTCTGCAGACCTAGGTTTCCCTCAGAATCCAGCCCTGTCGAGGCGTTCCTATCGAGCCAAGTTAGTGGGTGGATGCTTCGAGAACTCAAGTGAGAATCCCTGGGCGGGAACGCTATTTAGAACTGGCATTCGAAGCTGACCGCACGAGGATTCTACTACCTCCAACATTCATTTCGCATAAGGACCACGAAGGTATACGAGAAACTAGCGCTCGTAGGGAGGGATGTAATCAGTCTCTTTCCCTCGCACTATCTGCGAGTGGAATAGAAAAGGGAATGATTAGTAGTGGTGCAACACACCGTATAATGGCTTGTAGTGTAAACGCATAGATTAAATGTAAATTTAGTCTACCTATCAAGATGTCAGTCCGTCCATTTATAGGTACATAAAACTCACAGAAGAATGTTGTCTTTTATTTATCGAGAAAACAAACAATTGAACTTCTGCTGCTATTTGTCTCTCTTGGTATATGCCTTCATATTAGCCCCTAACTTTCTCATTGCAATCACTTCGTAAGAAATACGTGAGAAGTTCTAATACGTTTGCGCACAATACAGAAGAAACTCACCTCTCATCCCCCCTTCAATCAGACTATCGCTTACCTCTCGTATTCTCCGAATCTTTCAGTCTTCGACATTGAATTTGAATCCACCTCATTTCGGCGAGCAACAGATCTCCCCCGCCAAATTACAGACCCCTGATAATTCTCTCGAAATCCCATCACGTTCGGACAGCATTATTCCATTATTTAGAAGACCATCTAGTACACCTCCTTACTAGTTAAAGAGCTATCACAAAGAGAAAAATAGCACACTAACGTACAGGAGGAAATTCATAACCAACTAGAGTACACACTGACTACACAAAGAAAATCTGAAGCATAACACCTACAGTTTATCGCTTTCGAATGACTGACTGTAAATGATCTAATCTCCTTTTTCATATTCCTATGATTACCACGCTATAAATACGACAATGTAATGGTGTCCAAATCTACATTGACAGCATACTGTCTCTCTCTCTCTCCTCATTACTTTTGTAACATACAACTGAATAAAACTACAAACTGTACAAACTTCGGTAACATCATCTGATAGAGAAATTAGTAACATTTAATCGCATCTCTCTCTTCTGATATATCAGGAAACAAATACCGTTTGCGTGTTGACACCCACCGTATGTGGTGATCCCATTCAATATACATGTACTAGCGTACTGCAGCAAGCGACCAGTGATCGAAGTCGCTTCCACGGACCCGTGTAGGGTTTTGTCGCCTGTACTGGAAGAAGACCATATCGACTATCAGTCACAAGGAAAGGATTCTTGTGTTGTTGTTCTATAAGCAGTTTGATACATCATTTTTTTATGTAACATATCGAGGCAGTGAGTGACTATAGCTGTATATACAGACATGCAATTTGTTTTTCTACCGTGATTTCAGTGTCTGTGTCAGGTGCTAAAATGACATTAACACATTTCGATCCATTGGCTCTCATGGAACGTTGGACATCGCATGTTGTAAACTATGCTGCTTCCACAACACACAGAATGGCTGAAATAAATGACAGAGGAGATGTTTCTTATTGACAAAAGAGTGTATCTCGAAACGAGCCACCTTTCTCGAACGTATCTGCTAAGGACCTCGTACAGAAAAACTCCAGCATGGTTTTACATAGTGTCTCTGCATCTTGTAACTGTTCCTCAGTCACTGCCCCACCCTACCTGCAGCATTTTCCATTAGGTCGTTTCAATTTAAGTCGGAAACGAGCGGAGTTCAGAGAGTGCTATGTCTACCACCTTGTGCATCCCGTGCAGAAACAGGGTGAGTTGAGTCTCATAGCTTTGACAATCGTGTACTATGTGTAAAGCCAAGGCCAAACGAAGCTTTTCCCTGCAACACCAGATAGTACAAAAGACAGTACGAGCAGTTTCAGTGGTGTTTATTATTGTGAGAATTAAGAAGACTTCATGTCATACAGGAACTGGAAGAACCTACTGCAATGGGGTGCATCTCCAAATGACACACAGATACTGCAGTCTGAAGGAGCCTATCATCTATCTACATTCGAAATCTAGTATATAGTACTCAAAGTAGTGGAGAGGTGTTTTAGCGATGATAATAAATTGGGAAACATGCTGCTGTGTCATTGACCGAAGTTGATATTACGGAAAAACTGGTAAAATTCCTAGAATTGATCGCACAGTTAACTGTGGTGCTTGTTACAGTACGTTGTCTCATATCTTCGGCGTCTTTTGCATCCCATCCGTCCACTGGGACGTCGCTGATTACCACTTAATGATTACTTACTGCATCTATTTTATATTTCCTTAAATTGGTAGAAGAATTTTATGGTGCTAGAAATATTGGCATTGCAAACTTCAGGCACTATCAGTGGCGTCACTTAAGTGGATGTTTGAGAAGGAAACATGGGCATTTCAAACATAATTGTGCTTTTGATACGCTCTGTTACTGAATGTAGTTTTAAAAGTGGTCGTTACTTTAACATAGTCATTTAAGGACTTACATATTGCTTTGCAAGCTTTGGGCTCTATCAGTAATATCACTTGAGTGGATATTTTAAAAAGGAAATGTAGGCTTTTGAAACTGTATCCTGCAGCAAGAAATTGAAGTGTCACTGCCAAATGAACTTCAGTAAATACAGCTTCTCCCCAAAATGTATCTTTCTTTTTTATTTTGGGTTTAATCATTTGAAGAAGTAGTTAGAAAGCAAGTGATGAAATATGACAAAAGTTATCAAATTTTCCTTAGGGTTCATGTATCGAGTGGCCTAATAATTTACAGCTATCATACCTGTGAGCATAATTATGAATAAAATAAAGTTGGTGAAGGTTTAATAATGCTAATTAATAACTTTTATTTATTTATTTATTGTTCTGTGGGACCAAATTAAGGAGAAGTCTCCATGGTCATAGAACGAGTCAATACATGAAATTATAACATGATATTAGAAACAGATAAAATGAAATATAAAAAAACATATTCAGGTGACAAGTCGTAAGTTTAAATGAAGAAAATCAACAACGTAACACTGGAATTTGCTTAATTTTTTAGCTCTTCCAGGAGCTGCTCGACAGAATACAAGGAGTGAGCCATGAGGAAACTCTTCAGTTTAGACTTAAAAGAGTTTGGGCTACTGCTAAGATTTTTGAGTTCTTGTGGTAGCTTATTGAAAATGGATGCAGCAGAATACTGCACTCCTTTCTGTACAAGAGTCAAGGAAGTGCATTCTACATGCAAATTTGATTTCTGCCTAGTATTAACTGAGTGAAAGCTGCTAACTCTTGGGAATAGGCTAATATTGCTAACAACAAACGACATTAAAGAAAATATATACTGTGAGAGCAATGTCAGAATTCCCAGATTTTTGAATAGGGGTCGACAAGAGGTTCTGGTATGATTTTTAGTAATTTAATTGAAAGCTTTGTTGCTTTGGTAAAAATAAAATTGGTTCTTTTTGTCGTGACAGAATAAATTACTATTAATCACACCAGATTTGTCGGAGAACAGCAGCAACATGTGTAATTGATCCAGCTTTAAGAAATTCTATTACCTTTTAGCGGAAAATTCGTGCGGTACTCTCCGACGTTAGAAAAGTCGTGGTGTTCCGTTCGGAGCAGGAGGCGGCTGTCTTTTCTCATTCGCGATATCGAAAATTACTAAAAAATGAACAGAATTTTTTTTTTTTTTTTGGAGGAAGATCGCGCGGAGAAAACAGACAGAAGTTACATGATAGAAACCTAAGGGACCAACTAATTGGATTTGTACGAACATATAAACGGAACTGAAAGAACTTGGAATAAATACTATAACGATGTCGTCACGACAGCCTCCTGTTCCGACAGAACACACGCTGGATCATAAGCTGCATAAATCTTTTAAACAGTAAAGATTATCACAAGTATAATTAATGAAAATAAGGTTGAGAGATTTTCTTTGAAATTAAATAAACTTCAAGGCTTCAAGTATTATATTATGAAACGGAAACTTACATTAACATGGCCACCCAATGTGGCGGTGGAGCGAATTTTCATGATACACATTCTCGCTTGTTTGTGGCTACATATATTTTTTAATCACTTAAACTCTTAAAGTTCCAATAAAATGATTATATCAGTATGGAGCACAATACTTTTGCGTCCGACTCGCAACTCATTGACAGAACAGCTAGAGAGCGGCGCGGCTCCCTGCAGAAGTAAAAATTAGCAATTGTTATTTTGAAACATAGGTGCATCGTTTTTTTTTACTGATCGATAGCAGCGTATAACAGTTTATAGCCTGATCGATAGCAGCGTGTAACAGTTTATAGCTATCGTGATATTCTGCGCTTTTCAGGAGCGCGGCAAAGATACCTGGTTACAACATTCATTGGTATATGTTAAAAGTTCGCACATACTGACGCGGATACAAAAAAAAAAACTTTTACATGTTAAAAATCGCAGTGATAAAGGCTGTAATGTCACAAGGTTCTCGAACTTACACCACATATAGCTCAAACAGCCCGTTTTTGAGCCAAAAATACCCTTTTTGAATCAGAAGAATTACCCCAAAAAATAATACCATACGACATAAGCGTATGAAAATATGCGAAGTATACTACTTTTCGTGTTGAAGTGTCACTTATTTCAGATACTGTTCTAATGGTAAATAAAGCAGCATTTAGCTTCTGAACAACATCCTGGACATGGGCTTTCCACAACAGCTTACTATCTATCCGAACACCTAGGAACTTGAACTGTTCCATCTCACTTATAATATGCCTATTCTGTCTGATCAAAATATCGGTTCTTGTTGAATTGTGAGTTAGAAACTGTAAAAACTGAGTCTTACTGTGATTTAGCATCAAATTATTTTCCACAAGCCACGAACTTATTTCATGAACTACATTATTTGTTACTGTTTCAATATTACACACAAGATCCTTCACTATCAAGCTGGTGTCATCAGCAAACAGAAATTTTTTTGAATCACCTGTAATCATAGAAGGCATATCATTTATATAAATAAGAAACAGCAGTGGCCCCAGCACCGACCCTTGGGGAATGCCCCACTTAACAGTGCCCCATTGGGATTGAACATCACTACCACTCTCAATACTGCGAATTACCCTCTGCTTTCTGTTCTTAAAGTAAGAGGCGAACCAATTGTAAGCTACTCCCCTTACTCCATAATGGTCCAACTTCTGCAGTAATATTTTGTGGTCAACACAGTCAAAAGCCTTCGTTAAATCAAAGAAAACACCTAACGTTCGCAACCTTTTATTTAATCCGTCCAAAACCTCACAGAGAAAAGAGAATATAGCATTTTCAGTTGTTAAACCATTTCTAAAACCAAACTGAACATTTGACAGCAAATTATGTGAATTTAAATGCTCCAGTAACCTTGTATATACAACCTTCTCGATAACTTTAGCAAACACCGATGGCATAGAAATAGGTCTAAAATTGTCAACATTATCAATGTCTCCCTTTTTATAAAGTGGCTTCACTACTGAGTACTTTAATCGGTCAGGAAACGGACCACTCCTAAAGGAAAAGTTACAGATATGGCTGAGAGCTGGGCAAACATACATAGAACAATACTTCAGTATTCTGCTAGATACCCTGTCATATCCATGAGAGTTCTTGGTCTTTAGTGATTTAATTATTAACTCAATCTTCCTCTTGTCAGTATCATGGAGGAGCATTTCAGGTAACAGTCTCGGAATACTTTTTTCTAAGAGCGCTATATGATTCCCTGTTGGGACTAGGTTTCTATTTAGTTCACCTGCTATATTCAGAAAGTGATTATTAAATACTGTACATATATGCGACTTATCAGTAACACAGACATTCCCACTACGCACTGATTCTATATCCTCGACCTGTCTCTGCAGACCAGCAACTTCCTTTACGACTGACCATATGGTTTTAATTTTATCCTGAGATTTAGCTATTCTATCTGCATACCACATACTTTATGCCTTCCTAATAACATTTTTAAGCACCTTACAATACTGTGTGTAATGGGCTGCCGCATTTAGATTTTGACTGTTTCTAACGTTTTGATATAATTGCCACTTTGTTCTGCAAGATATTCTTATCCCTCTAGTCAGCCACCCAGGCTGCCTGTTTGTGCTAGTACCCTGTTTTAAACGTTCTAACGGAAAGCAACTTTCAAAGAGCGTGAGAAAAGTCTTGGGAAAAGCATTACATTTATTGTCTACTGTATCAGCGCTATAAACATGTTGCCACTCTTGTTCCTTTATAGGGTTTACAAAGGTCTCTACAGCAACTGGATCAGCTTTCTTGAACAGCTGATGACTATATTTAACACGTGTTGCAGCACAAAAATCTTTTAAAGTTAAAATTTGTGCATCATGGTCTGAAAGGCCAGTCACCTTTTTGCTAACAGAATGCCCTTCTAGTAATGAGGAATGAACAAAAATGTTGTCTATGGTAGTTCTACTGTTCCCTTGCACTCTCGTTGGAAAGAATACGGTTTGCATATGATTATATGAATTAAAGAGGTCTTCCAGCATCCTCTTCCTTGCACAATCACTTATACAATTAATATTGAAGTCACCACATATAACTAACTTTTTGTATTTCCTATAAAGTGAACCAAGAACCTCCTCTAGCTTTAGCAAAAATTTTGTGAAATCGGAGTCTGGGGATCTATAAATAACAACAGTTAGAAGTTTAGCTCCGTTAAATTGAACCACACCTGCACAACATTCAAACACCTTTTCAGTGCAGTACTTTGAAACATCAATTGACTCAAATGGGATGCCGTTTTTCACATACGTGGCTACTCCCCCACACAGCAATGAGCTCCTCGAAAAGCTGCCAGCCAACCTGTATCCTGGTAAAGGAATCCTCTGAATTATCTCCTTATTTAAGAAGTGTTCAGATATACCAATAATTTCAGAGTCAACATCTATAAGCAGTTCACTAACTTTATATCTAATACCTTGTATATTTTGATGAAATATACTAATTCCCTCATTACTCGGATACCTAAGCTTTGTCAAAAGTGATTCCCTTGTTAGAGAGACTTCCCTTAAGCAGGAATACCTATCAGCTGACTTCAATCTAAAAAAGGTGTAGTTCTAACACCCACTACTGCAGGAATTTTCCCATGAGTGATCCCACCAACCCCACCTATGCTGTCACCTATAAGCTTTGCCAACCTCCCCTTCCAATACCTGTTGAGGTGCAGGCCATGTCTAGTGAAACCCGTCCTGCTGATAGACTCCACCGACACCACTGAAATGTGACCCATGCTACCTGTCATCTGCGCACCCCCAAGTCTGATGTTATTACGCCTGATGGCTGTATTAAGATGAGGCCGATCGTGATGCTGAAACAGTTCCACGAATTGCGCATTCGTGTTGCCACTCTGAGTGGCTATCTTTTCCAGGTCACCATCTATGTTATACTCCCCATCCCTATCAATACTATTACCAGCCCCACCCACAATCACTACCTGATTCTCTTTAGTAAAATCCCTACATAGCCCCCCTATGTTAAGAGTCACCTGAGCCAACCCTGCATTAGGCTTCACAATGCTGCTGACCTGGTACTCACTCCCCAGCACTTCCTGCAACTGCTGGCCTACACCTCTGCCATGAGAACTACCTAACAGCAGAACCTTCTTCTTCCTCTTCGACTTTGCAACTGTTCTAGGCACAGTATGTTGTGACTTGGCAAGACAGCCAAGCCACTAGGAGGTGAAGCCAAAAGGCACGCGGTTAAGCTTACGCAGGCTGGCGTGAGGTCTGGAACAGGTAAAGTAATTGAGACTAGCAAGTAAAGTACGTAGCTTCTTGAATACTTAACTTTAATCCATAATTGGTGAACATTGGTCTGACGGGACATGCATCACAAGATAAATAGCAAATGATAATGGCGCCTTGCTAGGTCGTAGCAAATGACGTAGCTGAAGGCTATGCTAACTATCGTCTCGGCAAATGAGAGCGTAATTTGTCAGTGAATCATCGCTAGCAAAGTCGGCTGTACAATTGGGGCGAGTGCTAGGAAATCTCTCTAGACCTGCCGTGTGGCGGCGCTCGGTCTGCAATCACTGATAGTGGCGACACGCGGGTCCGACGTGTACTAGCGGACCGCGGCCGATTTAAAGGCTACCACCTAGCAAGTGTGGTGTCTGGCGGTGAAACCACACAGTAACTACTGAGGTCTGCTGCATACTTCCTACATCTACAGCTACTAGAGATTCCTCTCCACTAGACTATCTGAAAATCTTCTTCTCCTAGCAGATCTCTTGCCAACAGCCAGCTCCCATTCCCCAACCCCCTTCTCCCTCCTCATCCTATCTAGCTCCTCCTGTGCGTTTTTCAACTGCACCTGAAGGGCACAGATCTTACGCTCCTGCTCCTCCATCAACTTACTCTTGCTACATAACCTGCAGTTCCAGGAGAGGATCTCACCAGAATGCCCACTGGCTTCCCCACTGCATTCCCCCCAGTGAAAATACTTCGAACAAGTCTCACACCGCAATCCACTACTCACGAACCTACGGCAAAGCCCACACTTCTCACTCATGGTAAAATTTTACTTTTTCTAAGTTCCGCTACTACAATAAGAAGATGTTAAAAACCTGACTACAATAATCACAAACTTACTCTACAAGGGAAGTAACTACTATTATTAACAGTATTAATAAACAACAAATGTGAATATAACAAAAGACTAATACAGAAAGAGAATCAAACGTCTAATGACACAGTAACGAAGCTGAAAACAGTTCCCAAAAGGTTCTTCTGAAATTATTTCACCAGAAAACACCAAGAACACCGGTTGAAGACTACTAAAGTTCCTAAATAAACCACTGTACACAAATAATTAATTAGTACTTAGCTTTCGATACGCCGCTACAGCTGCAACAGGTCAGTGCGGAATGTAAACACTGGCAAAGGGTTAAGTTGCTCGATACGAAACACACTTACAACTTACAACATTTTTAAAACTCACTGATTTCTAGATGCATGAAGTGATGTAGCTCACCATTTTCTTTTATATGTTTTCCTCTTTTCGTTTTGCATTGACAAAATATAATTATTCGCACTCAAAACTGCAAATGCACCAGCTGTGATCTGTGCATCAGACACATTGCGCGTGCCACCACAGATAATGCTACAGTGGAAGTGTTTTTATTCTTTGCCTTTCTTTCATTCTCTTTGTAATTGTGCGTAGGTACTACTTTAGCTCGCTGTTTATTCTCCATTAGTCTTCCCCATTTGTTAAGGACGATATTGCGCCCATGTAAGACATCTTTTCACTAATTTAACAGATTGGATACGATTGTTTTCTCTTCGATAAATAAAGCTATTGTTCGAAGTTAATCGAGAGTGGATCACTTTTATATGCTCTGACAATTTAAAGCAGCTTGCTTAACAAAATCGAGCAGCCCTAATCTCAGCTACACCTGACAACTGGTGACCCTGACGTGATTCAAGACTGATGACAAACAAGAAAGTCATTTACAAGATGTCAGAAGAAGCCAGAGCATCCAGATTATCCATGTGCTGGCCACCTTTTTGGCTGTGTAATACCACGCTATGGTTTGCACAAGTGGAGACAAGTTTTTATTATGCAGAACGTACTGCTGATTCAATGGTGTTTTCCTTGGCAGCGAGCCAGTTCGACCATTAATTTGCTGCTGAAGTACAGGATATCATAACTGCGCCACTGGTGAAAGAATTATAAAAGAAACTAAAAACCGAGCTCGTCCAAAGAACAGCCGCTTCACAAGAAGATTGTAGCCTACATGTGATCAAACAAGAACACATCAGGGATTGTAAGCTGTCCCACTACCTCTGGCACTTGCAGAACAAAGTGGACATCGATACTGTTTCTCTGTGTTCAATATGGAGCAGTCACCTACCACCACAAGTTAAGGCGATCATAGTGCCTGAAACCTAGCTGTCACTGGACGCCATTGAGGAACTTGCAGGCCATATACAAGAGGCTATCACTGCTACATGAGTTAACGTTGTGACACAGCCAAGCAGTAATACAGTGACAAAAGTAGATCACATGATATGTTAGTGGCGAAGAAAGATGCCCTATGCGAGCAGTTTGGTAAACTACTATCTCGACAAGGCCCCAGCACAGAAAAAAGACATTATCGTAGTAGATCCAGGAGATGATACTCAAATAATCTTTCGTCCCCTAATACAGGTCTGTCAGTATGCTAGCATCATCGGAGGTTGGCGAACAGGTGCACAAGTGCATGAGTGCATGCTCACGTCCAACCACTAGCTGCGTCCAGACACAGCTGGGCGAGATTGCAGAGCTTGCTTGTTAGTGACAGAAGATCATACCTAAGCATCTAACAGGTTCAGATTCTGATTTGAGCATATTGCCACTGATGTCAGTGCATCATTGTGGGCCACCGACCATATTCTGCTTGTTGGCTGCCAATAATTCGTCAGTATCAACATACAGTACTCCGTGTATGGAACTGGAATTGGAACTATGCCTTTCTTTGACCTGAGACGTTACCATCGCCGACATGTTGGAGCCAATCATCGGTGTGGATTTCCTACCGTTGTATCAGCCGATGCTGGACATGACGAATTCTCGACTGGTGGACAACAAGACTGGCTTCAGTCAGGGTTCACCTCAGCACAACATCAAATCAGTGGAAACCGAAGATTGTAAATACTCTTTCATATTATGCCATTTTTTTGCTTTGACAAGGCCCCCTGGAGCTCCAAAACAGGTGTAGCATAATTCCAAACATTTTATTAAAACCATAGCAACCTCTCAATGTCATGTAGGCCTAGATGTTTGGCGCTGGATCACCTGGTAGTAGTTCAAGCCGAGTTTCCCAGTATGTTGAAAAGGAAGACATTATCCCACCCTCAAATGGCCCATGGTCATCTCCACTGTGCGTGGTCCCTAAGACGGGTGGAGTGTGGTGTCAATGTGGTGAACCATTCCGGATTGTACCCAGTCCCAGTGTTGCAAGATTACAATCATGTCTTGCATGATGCCATGACCTGTAGTGTGCTAGATTGCGCCAAGGCTTCCATCCCAATAAAAGTGGCAAAGTATGAAATACCGGAAACAGCAATCATTATGCCATTTGTATTGTCTGAGAGCATGTTTATGACCTTCAGTCTATACAACATGGCTCAAATTTGTTAAAGAGTTATTCACTCTCTCCTGAAAGGGCTAATCTCCTGCTTTGCCCACCTAGATGACATTTTGAGCTTTTCAGCCTCCAAAGAAGAGCACCAGCAACACCTTACAGATGTGCTCAAATTGTCGGAGCAATACTATGTTGTTCTGTACACAGCTAAATATATATTTGGTTGATATGAACTCGATTTCCTTTGTTATCGTGTATCCTACAAGGCAAGATTGGAAATATTCTGCAAATTCAGAAGCCAAGCACCAAAAAGAGTTACGTCAGTTCCTTAGGTGGCTAAATTTTCATCACCGGCACCTGCCATAAGCACTAGAGCTACAAGAACAATTCATTTCAATGCTGTTTGGTCCTAAGATTAAATGGAACTCTCTGGCGCAGTGGATGGAGGTAATGTACTCCACTTTCGATGGCGCTAAACAAAATATGGCAAATAATGCATTTATGGAGCGTCCTAAACGAGATGCACCCTTAGCGATGGTAGCTGATGTAAGCCTAATGGCTGTAGGTGCAATACTACAACAATGAGCAGAGGAACTGCTAGCCTTTTATCCCTATATACTGTCGCCATCTCAAAGCAAGTGGTGTACCTTCAACCAAGAACTTCTCGCTATTTATGAAGCCATGAAATGCTTCTGACCACAGATAGAAACAAGAGACTTCTACACAGACCATAAACCATTAATGTATGCATTCAGGCACATCTCTTGTATGGACAGCATGGTGGCCAATATTCTTGATGAGTTAAACATGTTTCAAGCCACATTGACCTCAACGCACACCCTCAGGCACAACAGGCTGATCAAGAGCGTCATATGTTCCTGAATGACATAAGTTATGCATTGAAGATGCAACTCGTGAATGCGCTAATGCAGGTGCTAAACGTTATGCCTTGCAAGGAAGACCTGGTCGTTCCTGCCTGCTAAGTTTTGCAAGCAAGCGTTCAACAATTTACGCAGTTTGTCTCATCCCGGAGTTCATCTGGTGTTCTACCTGATTTCAAAGCACTTTGTCTGACCAGGAATGGAGAAGAACTGTTGTGTGTGGATGTGTACACATGTACCATGCCAACACAGAAAAGTGTAATGCTACGTACATGCACCACTGGGCAAATTTCTAGGCATCACCTTGCATTTTGCACATATTCACCTGGATGTCATTGGTCCATTACCTTCATTAGATGGCCAGAAACACCTTTAGATCACCATAGATCGTTTTGCCCTATGACAAGAGGCAGTAACATAGAATAACAGCTCCACAGAACTCTGCCTTTGTCACCACATGGTTGTCAAGATTTTGTTGCCCACTGCACATAATAATAGATCGTGGCAGGCAATTTGATTTGAAGTTATTCGCCAAACTTGCAATTTTCTGTGGGTACTTCCATTGCAAATCAAAAAGTTATTACCCAGCAAGCAACGTTCTGATAGAGTACTGACACATGCAATTTTCTGCGGATATGTCCATCGCAAAACAACAAGTTACCACACACCAAGAGACATTCTAATAGAGAGACGACGTCTTCTCATGTGCCATGATATGACTTGGCAACTGCTCTACCAATCTTGATACTTGGGTTGCAAAAAGCTTACAAGTCGGACATAGATGCTTCACTGGCAGAAATGGTTTTCAGTGAATCAATTCGTCTTCCAGGCGAATTCGTCCACCCTCATTCTCTTTAGTCTGCCGCACAAGATCAGCCAAATTTTCTCCGTCACTTGCATGGCACATCACCTGCATCCATCCACATCAAGGTTCTAGATGTGGCACATCACACTGTTACATGTATTAGGATTTGACCAGCTGTTCACACTCAAAGCTATGTATAGATGGTGTGAAGCTTTCTCTGCAAGCTCCGTACATGGGTCCCACACTGAGTGTTACAAAGAGGTGCACAGACAGTAGACATTTCCGTCAAGGACAGGACCACGACTGTCTCCACTGACCACATGAAACCAGCGTATATCTTTCAGGACGTGTCACTGGCCAATGTTGCATGAAGATAGTTTCCTTCCTCTGTGACAGCACTGCAGTTGCAACCACGACCTCAAACTCAAGAACACCTATAAACTGAGCAACATTCTGACTCAGTTCCACAGCCAGTATTCACGACCCACTCTGGACTGCATGTGCATTTGCCTGCACGTTTCGGAAATGACGCCCGCTTCCAACACAGGAGCTGAAGTAGTGACACATCATCGCCCTCCATCATCACCTGCTGTGTGTTGTCATTGTGCAGCCATGTGAAACTGCGACCGCCACCACAGATGATGATACAGTGAAAATGTTTTTATTCTTTGTCTTTCTTTCATCCTCTTATTAGTTGTACATAAGTACAATTTTAGTGCTACTAATTATCCTCTGTTTGCTTCCCAGTGTGTTAAGGACAATATTACACTCACGTAAGACATCTTCTCAATAATGTAATGGATTGCATACAACTTTTTTTCTCTTCCATAAAAAGGTATTGTTAGTTAATTTTGTTATGGATCATTTTGTAAGATAGATCGTAATGATGTGGATGATACACTTCTGAATATGGCTATTATTCAGCAATTGCCTCTCGGTTAACTACATTCCATATAGCCTTAAGTCCATTGTTGGAAGTACTGATTTCTAACGTTATATGCACGTTCCTTCATTTTCTAAAACCATTTCTTAGTAATTTTGAGTAGTTTTTGTGATGTGTGACTGCTGTAGGACCCCTCCTTGTTCTTTCCAACAGATTCAGTTATCTTTTCATTTCACATGATACTTTAATCCCTATAGTAATCCATGGTTTTTACATGGCTGTTTAGTGTCCTTTCTGATTAGATTATGCGGAAAGTTACTTTCAAATAACGATATGAATTTATCACAAAGTATATTAAATTTTATTTTAGCAACTGGTTCGTTATAAATTACATTCCTTGTCATCTCCTGTAAGCTATTCTTAAAAACAATTGTGCTGGAATCATTAATTATTCTAACTGATTTCCACTGAGGAGTACCCATACTGTAATGCACTATGTTATTTATCATAACTACATTTGCGTCGCGATCAGAGAGAGCAATTATTTCTGAGTAAACAGTTAATTTCTTGCTTTGACTTGCATCAAAGGAAAATTATCATTTAGAATCCTGCTGTCTTTATCTACCCTTGTTGGAAAGTTAACTGTTCCGAGTTCGTCGAGAGTGGATAATTTTTATACGCTCTCACGTCTTGAAGAAGCACGCTTAACAAAGGCGAGCAGCCGTATTCTCAGCTGCACCCGACAAAGTATTATACAATATAAAATTGCGAAATAACGACAAAAAGTAGTCAACAGCAATTTATTTATTTAGTCATTTATTCATCCGTAAACAAATTTCTTTGTATGGATGTCGTCATTATACATACATATGTACATTATTTTGTCACATAAGATAATGAAATACTAGCTATATATAATAAATTCATAATACATATATGTATCTTACACACAATTGATCTTTGAATTACGTAATGCAGAAGAACCTGTTTCAATCAAAAGAAATAGATCACAAGACTCCTCTAGCACTCGTGTGGTTAAATTACAATCTAGAATGTCCACTTTATAATTGATTAACCTGATTATTTATTTATGCCAATTTTATGTTGCATGAATTTTCTAATCGAGTAAAAACCATTTTTTAATAAATATTATTTGAGGAATGCTTTAAATTTACAGAGTTCTTTTATGTTTTTGATTTCTTTTGGCAATTTATTGTATATCTTGACACCTTGGTAAAAAATTGTGGTTTGGGTTTTACTTTTATTCATTCTGTCCAGGTACAAGCAATTACTGTTTCTGATTTGGTGATCATGTATGCAGCTGTTTGCTAAATAATATCCGTGGCAATTGTGCCGAAGAGATTTTTGTAAATAGAGACATTAATTATAGTAGTAATTTTGACATGTAACTTATGTACAATACATTTCACTAATTTTTAATCATTTAAACCAATTAACATGAAGAGGATTCTACAAAATGACTTTGAAAAATGTCGGTAAGCCCACAGTTGCACTGTTGGCGCTCAGTTGATATAACATTTCTCTTTGTGCTTTCAGGCGCATGTGAGGGAAAGTCAGTGAATGTTATAACCACTTTGTAACTGAAGTAAATAGTGTGTAGAAAGTATCTGTTTTTAAAGTCTTTCATGTTTCTTTCAGTGTTGAATATCTTTGGATGTCTCATCTTTGACCAAGGATCACTGGACTCGGTCGAAGAGGAGAGTCTTTCATTTAAATCTCGTCTCTTCCGGTAGGGATGGTAAGTGGGAATTGTCGCGTTCTGTTTTGTCGTAAAATTTGTTATATAGGAAGTTATGTAAAAATATCAAACATTTTCGTTAAAATTTGTGTCTTTTTTTATGATTATGATCTTTAATTTCGTACTTTGACCTCGAACACATAAAGAGTTTAAATATTTTGGTTGTGCCACATGGTGTTGTTTTCGACACGATGAACGGTTTTAAGATGTTATACTCTATTTCTGATCATGTACCTTTTCCTTCTAGCCTTTCAAGAGGTTTGTGGAAACGGGGAGAGTGGCTTACATCTCCGATGGGCCACATAAAGGAAAACTATGTTCCATAGTGGACGTTATTGATCAAAATAAGGTACGTGCTTTCTTGGTCATTAAAAAATATGATCTACAGAGATTAGTGTCTATTTGCTTCATGTTGAAACTGTATTTTCTTCTCTAATATCGAAGGTGGTTGGAATCCCGAAGAATACAGCGTCTTGATTGTGGTAATTTTCCCTTGTGATACCAATTAAAGCGTGATTGACCACATGTTAATTTCGGAAAGTGTTCCGTGATACTGTGGGAGTAAATTCGTACGTAGATATGATACCTCAAATTTATCAAATGTATTCGTGTTAGTAAGTTTATTAGTATCATTCGACCACCCACTTAGAGACCTTTCTTATGACACCTCTGATTTGGAGTTTTTCTTTAAATGCCAAGAAATATTAGTTGTTAGTTTTTAATAAGCCGTGGACTGTGCGAAACATACTTTGTTGACACACTGTTAATGTTTAAAGTATTTGCAAGAAAGCTTTCCTATTGCATGTCTTGCTGCAGTGTTCATTTTATCACTGCATTGGTAGTTATGAAGTAGAATTGTTAAAGTTTAAAATAAATCTTCATTCCATGATCTAGGGTTTGTGGTATATTTGTCTGCTGGGTTTGTGCATTTGGAGTATGGTACATTGGAAGTTGAATTTGGTTGATAATTGGTGCAACTGTAGAATGTCAATATAGATTAAATGGTGTGATAAGATTGATCAGTCTAGTAACCCCACTTCTAAGTTCACTCCATATTTATCAAACTTTAAATGATTCTAATATTTTGAAAAACTTTTGTATACCAGACAGTGGTACTTTTTGAGTATGTGTATTGTACAACAAATGTGAAATTAGCTCTATATGGGGTGCTGGGACTTCAGGTTATAGTTTTCCAGTGTGTGATTACTTAATGTGGAATTATATAGTTTGATGAGATGGCAATATGTTTGTTGTTCTAAGAGAAATTTTGCTATTTGAAAGCTGTAAGGAAATGCAGCTAATGGAAACCTGAGTTTTACAATTGAATGTTGTGATTTGTGTAGATGAGACTGCATTTTGAGTACCAGCTGTATAAGGAGCAAAGCATAGTTGTAAGTAGATCAATGCACATTCATGTACTTTCAGTGTTAGGCCAGTATTCATTGCAGGCCTTGAGTGTTTTAGGGCAGGTTTCACATTCATTGGCCAATTTGGTTGGGGTGTTACTTTTAGTATCTTTGTTAGGTTTTCATTGTAGGAAGATGGTGAGCTAGGTTAGGTGGATGCCCAGTGCCCATCACCAAGAAAATATCCTGAGCCAAATGTTTCTCCTCAGTACAAATGTGTTTCTAATTGTGCAGTACTTATTTAACAGATAGTGGTATGGGGTAAGTGTAACCACATTTTGGCATGGTTCAATTTTGACACCAAATTGCCAACTTGTTATTGAAGTTATGATTTTGAAGTTTCTCATGCTTTGAAGTCTGACTTATTGACTTTTAAACAATATACATTTTGTTTTTGAAAAAAAATTATGTGGTCAAATAATTGTTTTCAAAATTTTGTGTTTAGGTTACACTTGCCCCATGGTTCGGGGCAAGTGTAACCCCGCATTGTTGTACCCATGCAGAGCATTGTAAAAGAGACTTGGGGTAAGTGACCTGATTACCCAATTTTTACTGAATTTGAGGATTTTTAAATTTTTAAAATATCTTAAATTTTGCTTAAGATATGAACTTTTTGCACACGCTTCTTTGTATATTATGAAATAAACAGAAAATGTTAGCTAAAGTAAACAATAAGTGTTAGCCTAAACCATAAAACACTGAAACAGAATCCATCATAGGTTATTTTTGTTTTAGGCCAGTAATTTATTTTATTAGTTTCAATTCTACAAAAGTATTTTTTTCTTTAGTAGGCAATTTAACAAAAATAATAAAATATCTAGTATGTAACACCAAATGTCAGGTCTCCCTTGTGACCCAAAGTCGGCTCAGGCAGCACTGAAATGACATCAGAGTATGGATCTTCTGTACCATCTCTTCTATCAGGCCAGTAGAATGTGGTGCCATGCTTTGTCTTATTTTTGCATCTGAGGAAAATAACTTTTGGTAACTTGGCCAATGAAATGAACTTTCTTACATTTTGTTGTAAAGGCTACCATAACATAGTTTCCTACTGTAATTTTATCTTTGGCTTCAAAAAAGTTTGCCTCCTCTTCTTCTTCACAGTTTATCATTTCTTTCCTGAGATCGTCCAGTGTTATTATGGTCCCATTTTCTTCATCACTACTTATTGAAGGTAGGCCCCCTTCAGTTTCATTTTCTTCATTTGTTGATTCAACTTCGTCTTTTTCTTGTTACCCACATGAGCAATCAGGGATTTTTTTATGCATCATTCTGAGATGTCCTTTCGGATAAAGTAACAGAACTTTGTTTGGAAGATTTGCACTTCATTATCAAGCCCTTTTTTATGCTGATAATGCTTTTTTGTTTTGCTTTCTCCTTATTATTCTTGTTTCCTTTAAAATCTTTTTCTTCGTAGGTGGAATCTTGAAAAGTGATAACTTCAGCTCCTGGTGAAATCCTTTTCTTCTTTGTTTTCCCCTGGGACTACACTGTCGGACTATTTCCAATAATAAGCTTTCAAATGACAAATCAGAAGTTCCAGAACATAATGAGACATTGGTTAACTCGGGAATGGTTGAGAAAGAACTCTGATACTGGGAGAACTGCAGGGCTCAGTAGATGTAGGCCTATAAAATTCTGGAGGTTGTTCAGCTGGAAGCTTCCCAAAAATCTGAGTACTTTCTGTTAGAGACATAGCTTCCACACAGTCTATGGCTGCATTATTGTTAGCTGGCAATGGATTTGTTTCTGCCAAAGATTTGATATGAGAAGTTTGCTAATTTTTACCCCTGATGATGTCTCTGGTGATGAGTTAACTTTTGGTCCCAAGTAGATTTCACACTCTTAAACACTGCTACATCCATTGGCTGCAGGATGAATTATCATGCTCAACATTGTTGTCAGTCAACAATGCTTCACGTACTGCACTGTAATTGAAATGGCATTCTTTACAATTCTGTGTCATATTTTATAAAAGGAAATGTGGTTTAAAAATATAGTAGACTTAAAAATAAAATATATCTCAAATTCAGTAGACCTACAAATCCAGCACATCAGGTATTCTGGTATCCATATGTACAGGAAGGCCAGTTTAGTTGATCTAGTGTGATAGCAAAAACAAGGTTACGGCTTAAATAAATAAATATGTTCCAGTAAGTTTGTTTGGGGCAAGTGTAAACAACACCCCCCCCCCCCCCCCGTTACACTTACCCCAGCTGATTTGTTACACTTGCCCCACATGGGAAAAAGTTGGGGTAAGTGTAACCATGCCTGGCATATCAAGAGCTTTATCAGTAGAGTAAAACAAATCTCAGATTTGAAATTATCATGCAAAAGTTAGTTTGTAACCAAAAAGTTGTGCAGTTATCTTTAAAACTGCAAAACTGACAGACCACCAAATCCTGAGCGTGTCACTCTCGCAGAGGGAAAATGTAGATGTCAATTAAAGTCCAAAAATTAATTACCAATCTGTCAGATTTAACAACTTACAGTTAAATATAACAAAGAAAGGAGTAAATTAACATGTGTGATAGCTCAGAGGTAAAAATATAGCTTCTTTAAGGCACCATAAGCCGTGGTTACACTTACCCCACTTCACCCTACCTTTATTTTGAAAAATCTATTGCGTCAAAGTCTTTCTTGGGATTTGGTAATACCACATTCTTTTCACATCTGTGAGGTACGGTGTGTGAGCAACTAGGTTCATCCTTCCAACGGTCACACCAATATCTGTCACATTGGTGGCTGCGTATTGCACAATTTTGTTTTTACATTTGATATATAAAAAATGATGGTAAAACACACATTTAGTGTTATTTATGTAATAATTGAATCTGATTATTTACAGTATGTATTGCTGACAATTATTGCGAACTTATTTTATATAGTGTGACTGTATATACTAAACATCATTGTTGTGGATCTCTTTCGCCCTCTCAGGGGACAGAGAATGTCCCACTCATCTTCATTCTTGAGGGCTTGATGGTGAAGGTTGTGGATACTGGAGCTGTAGAGATGTTGGAATTCATGTTCCTTCAGTAGTTTAAAGGGCAACAGTTTCAAAAATCAACATAAAATGGGTCTTTCATATTTTTTCAGCATTACGTACAGTGCCTGGGTATTCTTTCCAGATATATGTGAGGTTGAAAAAATCTATAGGAACTGCCTTCCTGTTCTGGTTCCAGAATACTGTCTGGCTTTCCATTTTTTGGCTGTCTGTATTATGCATTGTTATAAAAAAAACTGGTTTATTTTGGTCACATTTGATGAGAGTTCAGTTTCTGGGATTACGGAAGTGTCAGATTCCTGTCGTCAGCTTTGACCTGTGACGTCAATATGGCTGAAATGGCTATTCAAAGTGTATCCAATATGGTGCCTATGATGTCACTACATCCACATGGCAACAAACACGAAAATACATATAAATAAGACAATAACTTTTCCCTCAAAAAATAGTCAAACTAATGGGACAAATGCGAGAAATTGGGTGTTTTAGGGAGCGCACAAGCTAAATATAACAGTAAAAAAAGCACATCATGATCGCAAAATACACAGAATGAGGAACCAAAATAAAAATGTACAGCAATTGGACACTTCCCTTGACCTATGTAGATCAACTACAGCTGATGATACCAAAATACCAACGCCTACAGCAAAAACTAGGAAAATAATTGGAATTGGATACTTCGCTTCACCACAGCTGACGATGCCCAAACACCAATACTTACATATAAAATGACGGAAATTGGAAACGGTTCCCCCCCCCCCCTCCCCCCCCCCCCCCCCCCACACACACACAGACAGAGAGAGAGAGAGAGGGGGGGGGAGGGAGGGAGGGGGGGGACAGAGAGAGAGAGAGAGAGATATCAAACACAAGAAGACGACATCTACAAACACGACCAACTCATAAACTCCGCGTTGTAACGTCGTTGTGCACCCCAACACCCTTGCGTCATGGGTCAAAACAGACGGGTGGGATTGGATGCTTCTGTTGACCCCAGTTTCTGGTGGCCAAATATTGAAAAGCTTATAGATCTCTTCTTATCAGAAAAAAATCTATAGGAATTGCACCTTTTCTCATAATCTTAAAAGTATAACAACTTTTGGTGTAAGGTATGTATCCAGGGGCATAGGTGTGTACCAGTTCGACTAATTAAAAAAAGCTCTACATGCAGGATCATGAATTAGGGAAAAATGAAATGAATTTAAAGTATTTCAGATAATTAGTGGCCATAATTGCAGTATTAACGTGTTTGAAATCAGTCAAGCCTAGTATGGATCTAGTTTCCAAAGGTAATTACAAACGTGTGAAAAACTTGCTGGAAGTGGAAATTGCTGTAGTTCAGTGCTCAGTGAAAGATATGCATTTAAATTTTTCTCATTAAAAAGTGCCAGATGCAATTGGAAATAGTTTTGGTGAAATTAGACACAAGGTGAAATATTGAACCATCAATGGTATTTTTGTCTTATGGTTTAAAATTTTTTACAAACTTGTTTTTGTACTGTCTGTGTCATTGTCACAAGTCTGGTAGTGTGTGCTTTCCAGAATGGCTGTATCGTAATTTTTAATGCATCTCTCTTAATGTAAATTTATTGAGCTTGATTGCGATTTAAAGTAATTTTTGCTACAATTATGGATCACATGGAATGATGAACATACGTGATAGGAATTGCCGGCTGATCGATAAATGAAGCCAACTCATTACTGACCATGTACTCAAACATGCTAAATTATAGTGTTAAAATTTGATGTATCTAAAGCACTAGTATATCTTTCAGGCTTTAATTGATGGACCTGTAACTGGTGTGCCTCGAGGTGAGATAAGATTGACACAGCTACACCTAACTAAGTTTAGGGTCAAGTTTCCATTTACTGCTCGTAGTAGAGTTGTGAGGAAGGCATGGCTTGATGGAAAAGTTGATGAAAAATGGAAGGAAAGTTTGTGGGCGAAGAAATTGGAAGCCAAGCAAAAGGTAAATATTAATCCCTGGTGGTTGTAACATTTTTGTGATAATGATGAACCAATTTGATAGGAATTGCCGGCTGATCGATAAATGAAGCCAACTATTTACTGAATCTTGAATCTGATGTAATATGTAAGTTTTGTCCATTAACATTCTCTAAAAAGAGGCTTCATTTCCAGAGAGTTGCAATGACAGACTTCGATCGCTTCAAGTTGCGTAAAGCAAAACAACTTAGAAACAAGGTCCGTAGCTTAGCGTATTACAAGCTCAAGAAGAAGGCAACTCGTGCAGGAACCCTGTATGGTAAGAAAAAATCAAAGGATGCCAAGAAAGAGAAGAAACCCAAGTCCAAGCCAGCGCCCAAGAAATAATGTATAAAGTCTGAGAAAAATAAAATTTATAAGTTATGTACTTGTTATACTTTTTACTTGTGAAACCTTTGTGTGTGTGTGGGGGGGGGGGGGGGGGGGGTGAGGGTGGTTTGCTTTATGCATAAAGTAAATTTGGCAGGAGAAAGTGTTATGTGGTTTGTCACCAAATTGTCTAAGCCATGAAATCTGCTGGTGACTTTATTTTTCATTTTGTATGGAGGTGCCACAAGTTTGGGGTGTAGAAAGGTAAAATTTCCTGCAGTTAGAGCATCAAAGTAGTTCGTTTATTTGGTCAACGAGGTCTGCAGGTACTCCTTTTTTTGCTCCGTGTGATTATTTCACACTATTAGTGTGAATATATGCCATTAATTTGGAAGTTTGTTAGTGGAGCAAGTTCCATATTGAAGTAGATTGCATGTTTTTAGTTTTGAATGGAAAAGCAATGTGAAGACAAAATTATTAAGCAAGAAGGGAGTACCGCAAAGGAAAATGTACATGATGTGTTAGATGGCCTTTTTAGCCAACTTGCAATGAAACGGTCACCTTCAAAACAAACCTGCAGCTCGAGCTGCATTACAGATTAGTATGTCACCACAACTAAGCTTTTCTCTGTAGTTGAGTGACATAACTCTTATAACAACGTCTATAAAAGACGAATGCCGTGGCATATTACAAACATATGCTGTGAGTGTACAGCCGCAGCATACAGTGCCCACGAATTAAACTTAGCTGAATTACAATTGCTGATCGTAGGGCACAATTCCTGCAACTCTTTTGATGTGTTTCTTGGTGAGATAATGCAAATAAATGTAAGTTATTCAAAATTTGAAACAGCTTAAATTGAACCAGCAAAGCATGCAAGTTTGTCATACTTATTACACTTGAAATATACACTGTATTTTTCTGGCTCAATATTATGTAAAAATCACCAGTTTCTTTCAGGCACTGTTAACAATGCATATGTTTTACAGATTTTTGTAGTTACTGGGTAATGTAGCACACTTTCTAAACAAATTAGAAGTATTTTAAATATTTTTGAACCTGTTTGGGGTTATTAGAAAAATTACAAAGAACTTGATGCATATTTTTTCCAAAATGCTTCCTCAAATTGAGTTACCATTTAATCAAATGTTATACATTTGAAGGAGACCAGATATGCATGACATGATGGCTAAGGTAATAGACCTATTTAATTCCACCTATTATGTATATTACAAGGATAAAAATCATATCTTATATTTTAATTTTTATAATTTTTTTTTCCTAATAAGAATGTTATTTGTTCTCTAATTTAGTTGATTCTGCGATAACGCTTGGGTCTACTACCTAAGTATGGACCATTGAAAATTAAAACAATGCTTTATAAACTTCAGGAAATATTTGTACCTGAATTCTAAAAAATACAACTTGCGGGGAAACTGCAAATTAAGAGAAGAGTTCAATTAGGGTCAATCCAAATGAAGTGGTCCAATAAAAATTAAGTTGGTTGCTTGACCATTTTTTAATTTTTTTATATGTGATTATCCTATAACTGAGATGTCAAAACAGTTTTTAAATAAATTTTACCTTCCACCTTGACTGAATAGTGGACATTTTCGTTTGTAAGCTTGCGATGATGTTGACACACATTAGCTAAAATATGAATATCTCTGCATTGGGTTAAGTTACAACATTGCAGTTGACATGATCGTTTATAGAAAAGTGTCCTCTACAACACTGTCTATTACACAAAATACCCTAAATTCAAAAATAACCAGTCAAAATGACCTCCCAACGTTTGGTATCCAAATTTTCAGAAATCTGCTTTTTAGGCCCAACAATAACAAACAGGGAGTGATTTATGAGAGTCTGTTTTTTTTTCCCTATAGTTAGAGATCACACACTACTAGCCTTATATTGAGCAAGAACACTTGTTTCCTTAATTTTTTATGAATTTTTGAAATTTAATAATTTTTATTTTTTGTTAAGTTAGGGGTTAGTTATCTCAGGTGGGACTGAATTTAAAAATATTATTTTTGCAGTTTGTACACCTATATGATAGCAATGTACTGTAAGAATTTCAACAATATCTGACTGCACAAAGATGTGAATTTTTGAAAGCGAGGAGATAATTCACATTACAACTGATCTTATGGCTGTTGCATTTTCATGTGTGATATTGGTGGGATATAATCAATTATTATTGAACTAAGGTACTGAATTATATAAAAAGTGGAAACATCACTGAAATTAACATATATATTATTTTGAGATACTTGAAATATTTTCAATTAATGTCCTTCATGATGCGACTGTTCCTAAGCCTGGTGGTAAATGTTAAGACGACTTATTTCTTCAGACAGCTTCTGTGATATAAGACCTCCCAGTAGTGGTCAGTTCAAGCACTGAAAGTTTCCTTAAAACATTTTTCATTGGTATCCAAAACTTTGTCTCTAGTAGATTTTTGAATGATGATCTTGGGTGAGCAGGATGGTAAATGTGCACAAAAACATAGTTTTCCAAATTTATTCTTTCAACATCAGCAAGCCACCACTGTCCATCATACACACGTGCCACTATGTCATTCAAGGTTAAAGATAGAGATGTAATTTTACTGATACAATGATCTTCATAAATTTAGATTTCTGATGTTACATAGCATTGAACTAAGTTCCTGCAATGCCAAGGGATTTGTGGAAATGCGTTGTTCCTTTATAGCAATAAAAGTTTTCAAATCTGATTTGAAGTGTTGTTTTCATATGCAGAACCACTTCTTTCTTGATCAGAAAATAGGTAATGCCTTTAATATTATCCTTGCAAAAGACATACATGTCCTGTACTGTGAGAATTTGGTCTGGGATTGGTCTTTGTATGCTGGCTTTGCTTACTTCACGTTTTACCACCTCCTCCATCACATGCATTTTTACCATGGCAAGATGAAAAGTGCCATTCAGCCCCCAACCCAAAGTCTACTTTGTGGTTGCACAGATTTGAAAACTTTTTGTTCTTATATTAACTACCAATTCCATCTGAAAAGTATATCAGCTTCTCAACCTTGGGAAAATTCTCTTTTATGTAATTTGTTACATACTTTTGAAACACATGTATAGCCAAAGTGTTGTGCTCCAAGTAGTCGCTTAGAATGCAAATTTTTGAAGTAGAGAATAAATGGATGCACTGTTGCCTGGCCATTGACCCAGTGGTATGCTTGTATTGCATCCTGAATCACAAATGTAATTTCTGCAAAATCAGCTTGCACTATGCATTCAGTTTCATGAAGTTGTGCTTATTTGTCCTTCAAAAACTTCGGATTTGAGAAATGTAGTGGTGACTTTTGAGTTTTTGTAAGTTACCGTATTTACTCGAATCTACGCCGCACGTCCGTGAAGCAACAAGCTGTCTGTGAAGGTGTAATGCATGGTAATTCTTGTGCAGCAAATTTCAATATATGTAATACTTTCTGGTGTTACATCTCCAACAGTTTCATCAAGCACATGTTGAATACCCAAAATTGCCTGCAGTCTCCTGCGCCGGTAATATCAGCTCATAGTGTGTAGCATTTGTCGATGTGGCTAGTGGACAACTCTTCGGTTATGTGCCATACTGTTCGTGGCATGGAAGGTAATGTGGTTAATTTATTGACTTCACTGGCCTGCAAATGATCAATCACTTTCATTAGAGGCAACTATGAATTTGCCTAGAAAGGATTGTGAAACATAATAGCAGAGGTAATAAGTCATACCTTAGTTTGTCACAGCTTTGTTATTGGTATTTGAAAATATCAGCCTTATGAGAATTGCCGACGTGTATAGAACAGTATTTTCAAAATCCTGCTGTGGCTGTTCAAGCACAGCCAATGGACTGCAAGTCCAGTAAGCGTGTCATCAAGATGCCCTTACAAGGGCACCTGTGTGTGAGCACACATACAACTTTTCTGAAAGCATAACAGTAGATCTGTTGTTACTGGGAAATGCAGTTTTTTGGTTTCAGGTCTCATTCAGAACGATTACATGAAAGGAGGGATGACCTCTGATCCTTGGTGGATAATGTAAATGCTAATCAGTAGACAGTTCACACTGTCACATTCTTTTTAGAGATTGAGTGCCTCTTTAAAAGTTACAAATGTGATTGTCTAGGCTTGGTGTCAGATGACAATTTATTAAATATAATTTTAGCATGTGCTAGTTTAAGAAATCAGGGAGTTCAAATTTTGCATAAATGTCGCAACTATACCTTCATTTTCATATTATGGGGAAAATTGAAGATAACATTTATATACAATCATTAACAGCTTCACAGATATGTGCATGCAGTCTTGTAGTAAAATTTATGGACAGACATGACCAGTCATAAGCTAATTTGATGAATAAGATATTTGTTTTTACAAATCTAAACTTTTATTTGTTGTGTCTCATTCCATTTTCAACATTTTCATGTTAGCTCTTGAACTGTTGTATATGTATCAATGAACACACTCCCCTGTACTCTTGTCAGAATCTTTGTTTTTGGCCTTATAGAGTGAGAGTATTGCCTGTTATGGCCCAGTGTCTTGTTTCTGTTTTAGACTGCTCAGCAAATTTGTTATTTAGGATAAATTCAATGTTGATTAGGGTGATAACTTTTGTTGTCTATTTTATGCACAATCGTATGCCTCTGATGATTTGGATTCAAAACAATGTCAGTATGTTTCAATCATCTCATTTTACATGACACTTTGGACTACTATGTAATCTGTTACCTTCATACCTTATTTTGTCCTCTGTTGGCTAGACTGAAGGAATTTAATTTGTTGCCTGGAGATGAATCTTATTAAGTCCAGCTACTGTTGTTTAGTCCATGTGCTCATCCCAAAGCAATGCTTAGTTGGCAAAAACTAAGGCATTAGTTGTTGGATGTTTTATTTCATCCATTATGATAATGAAGAGAAGTTCCAAAAGACAGCTTTCTACCGAGTTTTCAAATCGACACAAAATTTCATTTTGGAACAACACACAGCAGTTGGTTTCGTAATGTAAGTGCCTTAAGTGTTATTGGAAACTCTTGTTATGCCTTAAACATTCCCATACTTCCATTGTGTGACATTGACTTTCTTGTAAAGCCAGTGGGGGATAGAATTTGCTTTGAAAACCAATGTAATCCTGAAATTAAGGAATATTTTCAATAAATCTGTACATTTATGTTTCCATAGTGCATTTCATCAATCAAGAGCTGTGTGCTAATGGAAGCCTGTTGAAAATGTAAAAAAGTTCATGCAGGAGAGGGCTATGATTGACTGGGGTGCATTTTACAGAGTGGATTATTGAAGAAAGCTGTATTAATGCTAAGGGGGGGGGGGGGGGTTGGTTCGATCAGAAAGTGGACCAAGAAATCGGGTGTGTAAATACAAAATGTGCAACATACCCCTGTGCCTTGTTTGTAACATTTGGACATTTGGGGGAAAAAAGCTAAGTACCGGAGTCTCCACATGGGAGGAAATATTACACTGCTGCTTACTTGAAACTTTTGTATAAAAGTAAAGATGGGATACGCAGGGCCTCGCGTAAGCAAGGACGGGAAATAAGTAACGTTGGAAAAGTATTGGGAAACAAGAGTGTGACTCATCTCCGGATTAGTGTGGTGACAAATCCAAAGATAAAGGTTTCATATGCTTGATATCTATTTGGTCTGAACTACAAATGGTAAAGACGCAATTTTTATTTCATTGCTCAGAAAGTGATGGCAGAAAATCGTAGCCAATGTCCTGTACAGCTCTGACACAACTGAAATGCAACACATATATTTTTTTGGATTACACCTATAACACACAGATTAGGAATTGTTACTTAACATTTGACTGCCCTAGGACATCACAGCAGAGCCTTACACCGTGTGCCTGGCAGTGAAACG
This sequence comes from Schistocerca serialis cubense, assembly GCF_023864345.2. Classification (NCBI taxonomy): domain Eukaryota; kingdom Metazoa; phylum Arthropoda; class Insecta; order Orthoptera; family Acrididae; genus Schistocerca; species Schistocerca serialis. Next base: position 755,372,462 of record NC_064642.1, on the reverse strand, counting down.
TCCATCGATATATGTGCAGCAGTTAACGAGTTAAAAAGTATTATGTGAAAGTGGTCCTGTCTGTGTTATAGCCCTATTACATAAAGGTGAAAGCTTTTCTGCAAATAAAACACACATCAACTGCAGGTACACTTGTAAAACTGTACGCGCAAGTGACAAGTAGGAAACTGTGTAAATGAAACAATTTTTTATACCAAGCATAAGAGACAAATGTCATTAAACGTTATCAGTGAACTCAAATCAAAATTCTTATCTGGCACTGATAAAATCACAAATGTTATTGAAAGCGAGAAGCAACTCTCCCGTCTCCAGACGTATTTCCTGAAAAATTGAAGATGACAGAAATGATCCTTCTATTCAGTGGAGGCAATTCATTATAGACCACACATTTTCTGGCTTCTCTAAAACTTCAAAACAAATTTTTCTACAAAAGTCGTGCACATTTCATAGGAAAAAATTTTCATCAGGTTACCTTCCATTCAGAAGGCTGCTGCACGCAGCAACTGTTATACTGACTTGTAAATAATAGATTTCAGCTATCAGTCGTCCTTTTGAAATCTTATTGGCAGATCTATATTTCAGCTAGAAACTTGCCATTTTCAATGCACTATCATTTTTGATCAATGCATGTAATGCCTGTTGGTCGGGCTTCATCCACAGTTCATTGAATACAAACTGAAGTGAATGAACTGTGGATGAAGCCTGACCAACAGGCATTACATGCATTGATCAAAAATGATAGTGCATTGAGAATGGCAAGTTTCTAGCTGAAATATAGATCTGCCAATAAGATTTCAAAAGGACGACTGATAGCTGAAATCTATTGTTTACAAGGAAAAATTTTGTTTTATTGTTCAGAGCATGGTTTTCAGAAACATGACGCTACAGAAAGAGCTATCTTTGATTGCATTAATGAGGCATTGACTTAACTGTATCATGAACATCTAACAATTATATTTTTGGACTTCACAAATATGTCATAAACATAAGCTATTACTTTCAAAAGAGGAACTTCAGAATAACTCTAAAGTGGGTAGTCCTGCCTTCAGAGAAAGATGCAAATATGTCAGGTGGCGCTATGCAGCTTGCAAATATTGGGATTACATACCAAGCTTTTAATTTCCAGGAAACATGTGTGGTAATTGCAATGAATGCACAGTATATACATGTATGCTATTCAGAATAACGTAACTTAAAATGTGGTGTATGTAAGGTTCAATGTTAGGCCTGGTCCATTTATTACTATTCATAAATTATTTAGAATTGTCCACCTCATTCCAAAAGTTTATTAAATTTGCAGATGATACAAATCAACTAGTTGTAATATAATTAAATAAAATCTACTCACCAAGTGGTGGCAGGAGAAAAAACATGAAAAGGTTAAAAGTGTGCTAGCTTTTGGAGGCAGTGGCTTCCCTGGCAGAAAGGTTGAAGGGGAAGGAAGAGGATTGTTGAGGTTTAGGGAAAGGGAAGAGTGGGAAAGTCACCCAGAACACTGGTTCAGGGATGACAGGTCTGCACTAGAGGACTTGAAAACCTGAGAGCTTAAAGGTGGAAAATAGGGTATAAGAAAGACAGATACCTGAGAGAACATCATACAAAAGTTAATAAGAGCAGAAAGCTGAGTACATTTCTTTGACAAGGCTATGACTTCCTAAAGTCATGTCCTGATAAGAGGTCCATTCTGTTCAACATTTTACCCAGCACACCTAGAATAGCTTTTGGTGACCCTCCTGCTCTCTCCATCTCTGCATTAGCCTGGTCAGATACTGTACTGCTCCTGCACGCATTTCCCTACATTCCTTTCACCGCCTGTGCCAGCCCTGTAACTGGAAAAACATACTATCAAAAGGGGAGCCAGCTGTGTACCAGCTTTTATGTAAACACTGTTTGGCTTTCTACATTGGTATGATTACCACCAAGTTATCAGTTTGGATGAATTGGCTGAGACAGAGAGTGTATACTGCCAATATACAATATCCTGTTGCAGAGCATATTCTGCATCATGACCTGAGTGCCTATTTTACCATATGTGCCATCTGGACTGTTCGCCCAGACACCAGTTTCTCAGAACTACCCAGGTGGGGACTGGTGTTACAACACGTCCTCAGTTGTCACCCACCTGGCTTGAATTAATGTTAATTGTTTTCACAAGTCTCAGCACTTCTTCTCTATAACTATTCCTTTCATCATTTCCTTTTAGTTTTCCATACCTTTTTATTTTCTGACCAGTCTATTTTTCCCCACCCCCTTACCTCCACCACATACAATGCACTTAGCTTTCCACTCTTATTAACTCTTGCATGATGTTTTGTCAGTAATCTGTCTTGATTGTTACCCTGCCTTCCACCTATCAGCTCTCAGGTTTTCAAATCTCATCCAGTGCAGTTCCCAACAATCAGTCTTTTTTGACCCGGGGTTCTGGGCAACTTGCCCAAACTCTTCCCGCTTCCTCAATCTTGCCAGTATTTTTCTTCAGCGCTCTTCCTTCCCCTTCAACCCTTCTGCAAGGGCGAGGAGCCACTGGCTCCAAAAGCTTTCAAATCTCTATAACCTCTGTATGTGTTTTCTCCTGCCAACACTTGGTGAGTATTGTTGAAGGTTTCTCGGGTCTCCAGCTGGGTGGTAGCGTTGATATCTCGCGACATTTCGGGAAGTGTCTTACTACCCATCATCTGGCGAGATATCAACGCTATCACCTGGCTGGAGACCCGGGAAACCTTCATCAATAGTTTACGCCAGGAAAGCCTACAGTCGCATATACTTGGTGAGTAGATTTTATTACTTATCCAAACATATTTTCAAAAATTTATTATTTTTGTTGATTTATAAACTAATTTGGAGGAAGACTGCAGTGGAATTACAGGATGAAATATATAAGTATATGTATGACGGATTACAGAGTGGTTCTTCAAAAACAGTCGTAATAAATGCAGCGAAAACAACTGGAGACCATTTATATGCCTTGCAAAGGATATGTACACAAAATCTCGACATAGCTCTGTCTAGAAAGTATGAATTTCACTAAATTCCTTGGGCTGTGAGTACAAGACAGGTATATGGAATGAACATGTGAACTATATAAATGTAAAATTAAGTATCACATTAATGTAAAAAAAAAAAAAAAAAATCCAACAAAATCCACAACACAGCAGTTTATAAAAAATGTGTACTGTCCACAGACTCTTTGTTACAAATGGAACTGTTCTGAGGAAATACTCATGCAAGTGGAAGTTGCTTTGTAACACAAAACATGATTATTATAACTATTGAAAAGATCCACCCAGAAATTTACGCAAGCCACTGTTAAAATACTACTAATTCCACTTCCGTGCTTATATATCTTTGAGATCACATAACTTGTGAAGATACTGGTAACTACACAGGATGAGTCAAAGAGGACTTACAACTTTGGAATGATACAGAAATTTACTGACATAACTTACAGAATCGACAGATGTGTCATTTTGAAGCAAACAACCTCAAGTTTCACATTAAAATGTCATTTTGGTTTGATGTGACTACCATTTGTGATACGGCAGATATCACACTGATAATCAGTTTCTTCCCGTATCCATTGCAGCAAATTGGCCATAACTTGTGCAATGGTAGTGTAGATTCAATTTTTCTGGTCGGATAAATTCTTTGGTAGGAGAGGAACATATGCATGGTCTTTAATGAAACCCCAGAGACAGAAATCCAGTGCTGTCAAATCTGAGGAGTGAAGTGGCCGTGTGGTTAGCCCTTCGCGGCCGATCCAACAATCTGGGATGTGGTTATCAAGGAAACCTCGATGTTCCGCAAGAAAATGAGGTGTTTCAGCACCTTGCTGGTAGTAAACCATCCCAGCTCAGTTATCTTCATCGATCAGGGGAATTAAAAAGTTTTCAAGCCTATTCATATACACGATATCAGTGACAGTTTTCTCTGTGTATTATTCAGAAAGGTGTTAGATGCCATTGCTAGCCCTGTGAAATCGTGCTCTTGTTTATGGAATGACACTTTCAATTTGCTGAGGGCACAAAACACATTAACTTTGGTGCTGTACAAACATGTTCCAGGGTTGCATGTGGATTTTCACTGTGCCATATTCGACAGTTGGGGGTGTTCACCATGTCACTGATATGAAATGTCGACTCATAGCTGGAGGTTATTTTCTTCAGGAATGTCTCTTTGTCCTCTATCTGATGCAACATTACCGCACGGACTTCCCCACAAGCAACCCTATCCCCACCCCCCACCCCACCCACCCCACCCCACCCCACCCCACCCCACCCCCAACAGGGGCCTCGCCACTCGGTGGTGGGTTTGTGCTTGGCTACCTTTGCAGCATTTTTTCCCTTTTGTGCTGCATGTCTATCCTCTTGCTGTTCTTTTTCCCCTCCCTTGTGCAACATGTGTGGGGTGTTATTGGGAATTCCGCATTGTTTGTTACTGACATAAGAACACTCACCACTGTTTCTCGTTCTCTTTTCCTTTCCTTTCCTTGATTCCCGTCTCCTGTCCTTCCTCCGCTTCGGCAATTGAGGTTCCTCTTTTTCTTCTTGCTCCCTGTGCACTCCTGAAGGGTGGATCACACATCTGATGTGTAACAGGTGACTAGGTAACGCATAATTCCCAGCCACGGGTCGACGGGTAAGGATCACACGTACCCCCTGGTAAAGGACAGGCCAAGGGAGGGGTGATTGCCTGAGCTGCTACCTATCCAAACTGCCAATTGGTCCCTCTGTCAGGTGTCCAAGAGGTATGACCTGAGGTGTGAACAATCACCTAAGGTAGGTGTGGCCCTTGTGAAGGGGCCCGCCAGTTGGAAGGAGCGCTCCATCGGAGACGTTGGCAATCGTGGGGAATTTTGTCTAAATGAGCCAATCATCTTCACAATCAACGCCTATGAAACGTAAATGGAATGAGGCTACCGATCCAAAGACCCACCCAGCTGCACCTCTTGGTTTCACACACTGAAGACTGTCAGTTCTTTGCATCGGTAAATCCGTTTATTATTCAGAAAGGTGTTAGATGCTATTGCCGGCCCTGTGAAATCCTGCTCTTGTTTATGGAATGACACTTTGCTTTTGGAGACTACAAAGCACAACTGCTTGCCGTCTCACTTCTCCACGGCTATCCTGCTTGTGTCGAGGCTCATAGAACTTTGTAGAACTTTGCATTCTTCCTGTGGTGTTGTTTACACTAGGCTACTCGACGGTCTGACCGAGGCTGAAATTCAATCATACCTCTCTGATGAGGGTGTTATTACCATTCCTTGGGTGATGAAAAAAGTAGATGCCTCTTTAATGTCCACATGCACTCTTTTTCTCACCTTTGAAAGGGTGGTGCTTCCATCCCAATCAAAGCTGGCTATGAAATTATCACAGCCAACTGTACATTCCGAACTAGATGCGCTGCTACCAGTGTCATTGTTTCAATCACTCTAGAATGTCTTGTCGACACCCAGCAAAATGTGTAAACTGTGGCCTCCTCCCCGCTGTATCAACTGCAATGGCAGCCATACTGCTGCCTCTCGAGATTGTCCTGTCCAGAAGATCAGGATAAAGGAAAAAGTGCCTTAGGAACACACACACACACACACACACACACACTTCTGAACATTTACCCAGTCACTCGCAAGCCATTGGCTAGTTGCAAACCCTATGTTCTACCATCTGGCACTTATAGTTCTGTTCTTGCTACATCTCTATCAATGAAGGACATGGGTACGCGGATATGTGACCTTAACTTCAGCTCTGAGTCTGTTGCTGTCCCCTCATCCAGCTGTGCAACAAGCAATCAAACTCTCGCCTCAAGGGGCGAAGCCACCTTCTACACAACCAGCAGGCCAGAAAGGGCAGAAGGAGTACTCTCATGAAGACTTCCTACTTCCCTCGACCCAACCAACTCCTGGATCTTCCTCTGCTAACCAGAAAGACTCAAAGAAGTCCAACAAAGGAAAATGGTCTTCTCCTTTGCTGATACAAAGATCCTCTTCGATGGTGTAGCCATGTGATACCTCCACCCAGCCGCCATCTGTGTCAATGGTGTGCACCACCAACAATTTTCCTGTGTTGGACTCCACAGACTGACAACACAAGAAAGCCAATTTTTCTGTGGGCCTCATGGAGCAGGATCCTCCTGTCTCGGTGCCATGTAACAGCGAATCTTTGCAGGCTGGCATTCGGCAGCTGCCGTGTTGACACCCCGTCTTCAACTGTTGCAGTATGCCTTTTCCTCCCTCAACAGACTTTTTCCCTTTGTACCATTTATATCCCTTTTGTTATTTGATGTTACCAGGGCAGACTTCCTCCAGCTTATTGGGTAACGACCTCACCCATTTCTGCTACTCGGTGACTTTAATGCACATCATCCCCTTTGGGGTTCTCCCACAACCCGTCAGAGAGGTGCACTCTTGGCTGATCTTCTCAGTCAGCTTAACCTCTTCTGCCTTAACACAGGAGCACCCACATTCCATTTCGACTCCTTGCATACCTACTCCCATTTGGAACTATCCTTCTGCAATGCCCAGCTTGCCCATCGTCATGAGTGGTCTGTTCTTTCTGACACCTACTCGAGCAACCGTTTCTCATCTGCTGTCTGTTTGCTGACACCTACCCCATCTTTGTGCACAGCAAAATTGTAGCTTACTAAGGCTGACTGGTGGCTTTACTCCTCTCTGGTGACCTTCAAAGAACAATATTTCCTCAGTTGCGATGACCAAGTGGAATATCTGCTGCAGAATGTTCCATTCCTCTCACTTCTCCTTTACAGCTCTGTGTCCCAGTCCCTTGGTGTACTGAGGCATGCTGCGATGCAATTCGCATGTGGAGACGTGCTCTTCATGTTTTTAACCGTCATCCTATGATGGCAAACTGCACTCATTATAAACAGATGTGTGCAAAGTGTTGTCATGTTCTTTGGGAAAGCAAAAAAGCTAGCTGGATTTCATTTTCTGTATCTTTTAACAGATCCACCCTTTCCTCTGTCATGTGGGCCAACCTCTGACCTCTCTCTGGGATCAAGATCCAATCCCCAATTTCCAGTCAGACAGTGGCAGATGATGTCAAGGTGGACCCTGTTGCTATCTTCAACACGTTGTGCCACCATTTTACGAAAATTTTGAGCTTTTCCCACTATCATCTGCCTTCCTCCATCAGAAATGACCAGAGGAGGCTCAGGCGATACCCTGCTCTTCTCAGAATTGTCAGTGCTACAATGCCGCCTTTACTATGAGGGAGCTGGGTCATGATCTCGGTTCATCCCGATCCTCAGCCCTAGGCCCAGATGCTGTCCACATTCGTATGATGCAGCACCTTTCTCTTGCAGGCAAGCACTTTCTGCTTAATACGTACAACCGCATCTGGGCAGAGGGCACGTTTCCCAGACGCTGGCGTGAAGCCACCGTCATAACCATACCTAAGCTCGGCAAGGAGAAACATTTTCCTTCTAGCTACCACCCCATCTCTCTCACTAGTTGTGTTTGCAAGGTGATGGAACGTATGATTCATGCCCGGCTGGTATGATGGCTTGAGTCTTGCAGTTTACTAACCACTGCACAGTGTGGATTTAGAGTGTGGCGTTCCGCAGTTGGCCATCTCATCACTTTGTCCATCCATGTCATGAATGGTTTTCTGTGGAAATCCCAGACTGTGGCTATGTTTTTTGATTTGGAGGAGGCCTGTGACACCTGCTGGAGGACTAGTATCCTCCGTGCTCTCTACACATGCAATTTCCATGGCCGCCTGCCCTGTTTCCTTGAGGAATTTTTAAAAGACCGAGTTTTCAAGGTGCGTGTGGGTTCTGCCTTGTTGGACACTTTTATCCAGGAAAATGGAGTGCCTAAGTGTTCCGTCCTGAGCGTCGTCCTCCTTGCTATCGCCATTAACCTTATAATAATGTCTTCTGCCAGGTATCTCCAGCTCCCTTTTCGTTGACGATTTTGGCATCTGTTGCAGTTCTCTACGGACCTGTCTCGTTGAGTGGTATCTTCAACAATGTCTCGATCATCTTTACTTCTGGAGCATCGAAAATCGTTTTTCTTTTTCCACTGACAAAACCATTTGTTTGAATTTCTGGCAGCGCATTTGGTTGCTGCCACCATCTTTACATCTTGGGCTTGTTGCTCTTCCGTTTGTTGAAACTACGAAATTCCTGGGACTCATGCTTGATAGAAAACTCTCTTGATCCTCCCATGCGTCTTATCTGGCAGCCCACTGTACACAGTCACTCAGTGTTGTATGTGTCCTCAGTGGTACTTCCTGTGGTGCAGATCGAACCACCCTCCATTGTTTGTACCGATCCCTTGTCCGTTCAAAACTAGACTATGGGTGCTTTGTTTATGCGTCTGCACATCCATCCCTCCTATGCCGTCTCAACACTATCCACCATTGTGGCATCCGTTTAGTCACTGATGCCTTTTACACTAGCATGGTCGAGAATCTGTATGCCTAAGCTGCTGAACTGCCCATGTCCTACTGTGCTGACTTTCTCCTCGGCAGATATGCATGCCATTTGTCTGCCATGCATGGCCACCCATCCTATACCTCCTTCTTTGATCACTCCTTTGATCGCCAGTAAGGGGTGCTTCCCTCTTCTCTGTTACCTCCTCTAGTCCGCTTTTGGCACTTGCTCCAGTGGATGAACTTCACACTGCCTGCAACTTTCCCAGCATGTGTTAACATTTCACTACCTCGGCTTCATGTGGCAGCCCGTGTTCATCTTGGCCTTCATTTGCTACCTAAGGACACTACTCCAGCCTCACTTTATCGCCTTCAGTTTCATGACCTTTGCATGGAACTTCATGATAGTACCTTTGTGTGCACTGATGGCTCTTGGACTGTCTGTGGTGTTGGGTGTGCCTTCATCATTGGCGCCAATGTTTTTCGGTATCGGCTTCCAGCACTCTGCTCAGTATTTACAGCCGAGCTCTTCGCCCTGTATCAGGCCATGGGGTACAACCGACAACATAGGCTTCTGAATTGTGTCCTTTACTCAGACTCACTCAGTGCCCTTCAAAGTCTTTGTGTGCTGTAAACTGCCCATTCTTTAATGCAACGGGTCCAGGAAAACTGTCTCTTGCTCACTCTTGATGGATCCATTGTGATGTTTATGTGGGTTCCTGGCAGACCTGGAGATGAAGACCATAAACATTGTGATGTTTATGTGGGTTCCTGGTCATATCAGTCTGCCAGGAAACAAGGCTGCAGTCATACCTCAGCCCACTTGTTCCTGTATTCCCTCTGATGATCTCTGTGTTGCCATCTGTCAGTAGGTGATGTCACTTTGGTATTGCTATTGGTCCTTCCATCATGGGATTATTAAGCCTCTCCCAGTGCCTTGGATGACTTGCTCTCAGCTCTCCCACCGGGAGGATGTTATTTCAACTAGGTTGTGTATAGGGCACTGCCTTTTTAGCCATTGCCATTTGTTAAGTGGCGCTCCCCCACCACTCTGTGCACATTGTGCCCAAGTTTTAACTCCTCATTTTTTGGCCGTTTGCATTCCCACTTGGATTTGCTGTCTGAGTTATAGGCCATTTTAGCAAATGACATGCAGGCTGTCGACGATGTTTCACTTTTTATCCATCATAGCAATATGGTGAAGGCCATTTAATTTTTAGTTCTCGATTGGGATAATGTGGTCGTTTTTTAACTCCTCTTTGTCTTTGTGTTCTATAGTTTTGACTTGGGCACATATGACTCCAGTTGTTTTTGCACCCTAAAGCTAACCACACAAACAGATTTATGCAGTACTCACCAAACAGCCTTATGTGGAATGCCAGTATTGCGAGATGCATGTTGCATTGATTTTTATGGAGTGCAGATAAAGATCTCCCTAACGTGTTCAGTATAATCATCAACATGCGAGTAACTGGGTGATTTATTGTGTTGCAGTGAACAACCCATCTCAACAAAGTTCTTGTGCTGATAGTAAATTGTAGGCATGCTTGGAGGTTCTGTAGCATTTACAGTGTGAAATTTATGCCACACAGTTGTTGCTGAGTTCATTTCATGAAACCAAAACACACAGTGAGCATGCTCTGCACACCAGTGAAAGTAGCCATTTTGACATGTCAGGTTGCAGACAGGCACAATCAAAAGACACTCACAAGAAGCTTTCAGCCACAGCCTTCGTCAGTAAGAGACACACACAAGCAAGCAACATCATGCACACATGACTGCCAATCCCAGCATCTTGGTTCAGAATGCAACATCATGCAGGATGCAAGTGGCAATTTGGAGGGGGGCAGGGAAGGGGAAGGGATAGTAGTTTATGCTTGGGCATAGACACGAACGTGGTCTTGTGGAGTGTGCACAGACTAGACTGCGAACATGAGCAGCATCAGGAGGTTGTGGGACAGGGAGGTGGGAAAAAAGGAGAGGAGCAGATAATGACAGGCGGATGCATCGGCAGAGGGCTGCAAATAAACAGGGTGAAAGATGAGAATGATGAAGAGACGATAGGGCACAGGTGGTAGAAACTGTTGGGTGGAAGGTGTGAGGACAGCATGTTACGGTAGGTTGGGGCTGGGTTAATTACAAGAGCAGAAATATGTTGTAAGGATAACTCCCATCTGCACAGTACAGAAAAGCTGATCGTGGAGGGAAGGATCCAGATGGCTTGGGTAGTGAAGCAGCCATTGAAATCAAGTGTGTTATGATCAGCTGCATGTTGTGCCACAGGGTGGTCTACTTTGCTCTTGGTCACAGTTTGGCAGTGGCTGTTCATCCTGGTGGACAGCTGACTGGTTGTGAGATCAATATAAAAAGCTGTGCATTGATTGCAACAGATCTGGTAAATAATGTGGCTGCATTCACAGGTAGCCTGGCTCCTGAAGGGGTGGGTTAAATCTTATACGGGACTGGAGTAGGAAGTGCTGGGTGGATGGATTGGACAGGTTTTGCACCTGTGTCTTCCACAGGTATATGATCCTTGTGGCAAGGGATAGGGATTGGGAGTGGCATAGGGATAGACTAGGATGTTGTGGAGGTTGGGTGGGCAATGGAACACCACTTTAGGATGGGGTGGGAAGTATCTCGGTAGGATGTACCTCATTTCAGGATGCAATGATAGGTAATCAATACCCTGGCAAGGAATGTGGTTCAGTTGTTCCAGTCTGGAGTGGTACCCGGCAATGAAGGGGACACTCCTTTGAGAGTGGTTCTAGGGGGTGCTGGCAGGATTGGGGGGGGGGGGGGGGTGAGGGAAAATGGCACAAGAGATCTGTTTGTGGACTAGGTCTGGGGGATAGTGCCTGTCTGGGAAAGCCTTGGTGAGACCCTGCATCCTGAGCAAGGAAGTTTTTGTCATTGCAGATATGCCGTCCCTGGTTGGCCAAGCTATATGGGAGGATTTTTGGGTGTGAAAGGAATGGCAGCCATCAAAATGCAGGTACCGTTGGTGGTTGATGGGTTTAATGTGGACAGAGGTGGAGATGAAGACCTCAGAGAGGAGGTGCTCAGCATATAGGAAGGCGGCACACTGGGTTGAGGAGGACCATGTGAAGCAGATGGGAGAAAAGGTGTCAAAGGTGTGAAGGAATGGAGATAGGGTGTTTTGACCTTGAGTCAAGATCATGAATGTATCATCAGTGACCTGGACCAGATTAGGGGTTTGGTGTTTTTGGAGGATAGGGAGGTCTCCTCTAGATGGCCCATAAAAAGTTGGCATAGGAGGGTGCCACATGGGTGTCCATGGCTGTCTGCATATTTGTTTATATACCTTCCCTTAAAATGAAAAGTAGTTGTTGCTTATGGTAACATTAGTTAGGTGTATGAGGAATGGGATAGTGGGTTTGGAGTCTGAAGGACATTGAGAAAGGTAGTTTTCAACAGTGGTAAGACCATGGGTGTGAGGGATGTTGGTGAGTAGGGAGGTGGCATCAACAGTGACAAAAAGGGAACCAGGAGGTAAAGGGGTGAGGATGATGGACAACCAGTGAAGGAATTGGTTGTGGCCTTTGACATGGGAGCCTAGATTACGATCAGTTGGGGCAACTGGTTGGAGGTGTCGAAAAATGAGGGCTGAAATTCTTTAAGCTGGGGCACAGTAGCCAGCCACAATGGGGAGTCAAGGATTGTTGGGTTTGTGGATTTTGGGGATGATGTAGAAGGTGGATGTGCAGGGTGTGATAGAAGTAAGGAGGGAAATGGATTCAGGGGAGATGTTTTGGGAAGGGCCTAAGGCTTTAAGCAGGAACTGGAATTTTTGTTGGACTCCTGAGATTGGATCACTCTGGCAAAGTCTATGGATGGAGAAATCAAATAACTGGCAGAGGCCTTCTGGCAGGTAGTCACTGTGATTCATAACAACAGTGGTGGAAACTATGTCTGCAGGTAGGATGATTAGGCCAGGATTTGTTTTGAGGTTGTGTGTGACTGTTCTTTCTTCTACTGAAAGGTTGGTGTTCTGAGGAAGGGAACTGGGAAGGAAGGTGAGGCTGAGTTGGAGGTAAGCAATTCCTGGAAGGTGATCAACAGGTGTTTAGGAGGGGGGGGGGGGAGGAGAATAATAGTTGGATGGTTGTATGAACTGGAGAGGCAGTGTTGGAATTAAAGTGATTTTGGTTGGAGGGATTGGCACCAAAGAAGTGCTTCCATTGCAGGCGTCTGGAAAAGGAGAGTAGGTCTCTGACACATCCAGCATGGTTAAATTTGGGTGTAGGGCTAAAGGTGAGACCTTTGGATAGGACTAAAAATTCTGTGGAGCTGAGGTTTTCACCTGCATAGCAACCTCCTACGGCAATCTTTTTATGGGCCACCTAGAGGAGACCTTCCTAGCCTCCCAAAACTTCAAACCCATAGACTGGTTCAGGTTCATTGATGATATCTTCACGATCTGGACACAGGGCCAAGATACCCTATCTTTGTTCCTTCACAACCACAACATCTTCTCTCCCATCTGCTTCACATGCTCCTCAACCCAGTGTGCATCTTTCTTGACCACCTCCTCTCTGATGGCTTCATCTGCGCCTCTGTCCATGTTAAACCCACCAACCACCAACAGTCCCTGCATTTTGATAACTGTCATCCCTTTCACACCAAAAAATCCTTCCCATACAGCCTTGCAACCTGGGGACAGCATATGTGCAGTGACAAAAACTCCCTAGCTCAATATGCTGATAGTCTCATCAAGGCCTTCCCAGACAGGCACTTTCCCCAGACCTAGTCCACAAACAGATCTCCTGTGTCACTTACCTCACACTCCCAATCCTTCCACCACCCTCAAGAACCAGTCACAAAGGAATGTCTCCTTCATCATCCAGTACCACCCTGGACAGGAACAACCGAACCACATCCTTCACCTGGGATTTGATTACCTATCATCATGCCCTGAAATGAGGGACATCCTACCAAGATACTTCCACCCCCTCCTAATGTGATGTTCCATTGCCCACCCACCCTCCATGACATTCCAGTCAATCTCTATGCCAAACCGTATTGATGCTGATATTTTAAACACTTTGTAAATATTCCCTCTTTTATTATTAGAAAAATTATTTTTTTCCTGTAGTATGTAAAGTGGTAATACCAGGTGTGCACTCAAGTAATGAAATATTCTGTTGGTTCTAAAAGTATTACAACAATATATTGTATAATATACACTGAAATTCCAAAGAAACTGATACAGGCATGCACATTCAAATACAGAGATATGTAAACAGGCAGAGTGTGGTGCTGCGTTAGACAATGCCTAAATAAGACGTGTCTGGTGCAGTTGTTAGATCAGTTACTGCTGCTATGATGGCAGGTTATCAAGATTTAAGTGAGTTTGAACGTTGTGTTATAGTCAGCGCATGAGCGATGGGACACAGCATCTCCGAGGTTGTGATGAAGCGGGAGTTTTCCCATACAGCCATTTCACAAGTGTACCATGAATATCAGGGCTCCAGTAAAACATCAAACCTCCAAAATCACTGCGGCTGGAAGAAGATTCTGCAAGAACAGGACCAACAACGACTGAAGAGAATGCTTCAACGTGACAGAAGTGCGACCCTTCCACAGATTGGTGTAGATATCAGCATTGGGCCTTCAACAAGTGTACGTGTGTGAACCATTCAATGAAACATCATTGACATGAGCTTACGGAGCCAAAGGGCCACTCTTGTACCCTTGATGTCTGCATGACCAGAGCTTTATGCCTTGCTGAGGCCCGTCAATACCGATGTTGGACTGTCAATGACTGGAAACATGTTACCTGGTCGTACAAGTCTTGTTTCAGATTGTATCAAGCTGATGGGTGTGTATGAGTATGGAGACAACCTCATGAATCCATGGCCCCTGGATGTCAGCAGGGTACTGTTCAAGATGGTGGAGGCTCTGTTATGGTTTGGGGCGTGTGCAGTTGGAGTGATATGCGACCCCTGATATGTCTGGATATGACTGACAGGTGACACATATGTGAGCATCCTGTCTGATCACCTGCATTCATTCACGTCCATTGTGCATTCTGATAGAGTTGGGCAATTCCAGCAGAACAATGTGACACCCCACACATCCAGAATTGCTATAGAGTGGCTCCAGGAACATTCTTCTGAGTTTAAACACTTCCACTGGCCACCAAACTCCCCAGACATGAACATTATTGAATGTATCTCAGATGCCTTGCTACGTGCTGTTAAGAAGAGGTCTGCACCCTGTCATACCCTTAAGGATTTATGGACAGCCCTGCAGGATTCATTGTGTCCATTCCTGCCAGCACTATTTCAGACATTAGTTGAGTCCATGCCACATCGTGTCGTGACACTTCTGTGTGCTCACGAGGGCCCTACATGATAGGAAGATGTGCCAGTTTCTTTAGTTCTTTAGTGTATGTTAAACTATTTGATTTGTCACTATTCACTACTGTAAAAATGTGTCCTTTAAGTCATCAGGAAACTTGTACCATCATCTCATATCACAGGAGTTGTCCTATATCACTTTACCCGCATACATAAAAAAATTAAAGAGAAACCTATAAAGGAAACCTTAAATTTCCTTTAGGAGATGAGGTGGTGCACCGTCTTGCTGGTAGTAAATCACCCTATCTTGATCTTCTTAATCTATCTGACACAGTGTTAGTTTCATGAAATGAAAACACACAGTGGGCATGCTCTGTGCTAATGAAAGTAGCCATTTTAACTGTGCATTACACTGGTACCATGTGGTAAAATGGGGTACTGATGCACTATGTGAATCAAATTTAAGGTTGTTTGTTACAAAATGATACGTCTAGTGATTCTGTACATTACCTCAATAAATTTCTGTATCATTCCAAAGTTATGAAATCCCTTTGACTCACCCTGTATATACTGTAAGGGTAATATCCCTATATTCTGGCACTGTGCAATTAGTTTTTCACAATACATGTGATAGTTTTTAAGCTGTGTGATAAAACTGTTGGCAATATTCATAGTTAGCTCTCATGTGGAATGGCTCTAACTACCATATGCAAATAATTATAATAATATAGTAAAAGTAAATTAATTACATCATGGTGCAGAAGGGTTTAGATTATCAGAAGCTGATTATTCTGTCTACACAACAGAAGTAGTACTACCATTGAGTGTGTGAATACCTCTGCACTTGCGTGATTGTATTACTGGGTCATTCTGTGTCAAATAACAAAATTAGTAAAATGCTCCTAGCTCTACCATCTTCAGTTTTGTTGAAATGTTTACATAATGTACTGTCATTGTTCAGCTCCATCTGCAACTCAATGTAGGTATTACAGCCATAATTACAAGGGCCACTCTACTTAGACTGTCGACGAGGGTATTGGAGATGGAATACAAGCTCAAATTGTTTCAAGGAAGGGGAAGGAAATTGATCATGCCATTTCATAGGAACCACCCCAGGATTTGTCTGGAATGATAAACATGAATCTGGATTGCCAGATGGGGATTTGAACCGCCATCCTCCTGAAAGTCAGTCCAGTGTGCTAATGACTGCTCCAGCTTACTCAGTGAACTGAAAATGAGTGAAAAAAATCCTGAGGTTAGGCAAGTCATTTTGCTGATTTGAAAGAGCTAAGATGCTGAACTTTATTGTACTGGCACAATCTTTTGCATAGGATACAGAAATAATGCAAATGAAGATCATGGCACACTCTTTCTTCATACTTATGGCAAAATTTTGTAACGCTATTTTTCCCCTTTATTTTTTAAGAAATCAGCTTATTTAAAAAAACAGTTTTTTTTAAAAAAGAAGAAATAGGTAATGAGTAAAAGGCTCAGAAAATATAATTATTTGTGAGTGTGCTGACTATTTTGCTGTCAGAATTTATTTATTGATTTATTTAATTAACCCTATCAGATTAGGGCCTTCAGAACTCCTCTTACATTGGACCAGGG
This sequence comes from Schistocerca serialis cubense, assembly GCF_023864345.2. Lineage (NCBI taxonomy): Eukaryota > Metazoa > Arthropoda > Insecta > Orthoptera > Acrididae > Schistocerca > Schistocerca serialis. The sequence continues at coordinate 755,356,144 of NC_064642.1, read as the reverse complement.
TTTTACACATGCATTATTTTTTTACATCCTAGTTACTTTTGAAATGATAATTTTAATAGAATAAATAGTAATAAAATGGTATTAATATAAAAGTAAGATTTTTTTGAGATAGTAGTTTTAAGGGAAAGAAATTTGTTAGACTGCACTGGGTAAGTGCTTTGAGATATAAAAGAGTTTTTGTTAAAAAGAGGGGTATTACTTGTAATGGGTACCAAGTGCACACAGGAACAAAGGAAATGTTATTGTTGCTTTAGCAGCTATATAATGGACTGTCTTTTAAAGCTGGACAACAGTTCTCTGATGAGTTCAAGGAGGTAGTCAGGTTCCTGGTACTCAAAAGGATAATGGAGGAAAAACCCATGAATGTGTTTACATGTAGCTGTGCATAAGATGATGAAAAATGATCAAAAAGTGTAATGTCACAACTCTAGCATATGCAGACATTTATTGTCAGTTCCAAGCTTCATGAGCTTTCCCAAAAACGTATTGCCATAATCAACAACTGGAAATGCAGTCTTGTTTTTTCATGTAGAAAAGGAAGAGCTTTTTGTATTTTTGTTAGGCATGGAGAGATACTGATGCCTCTTGTATACTGAAGCTACATGCTCAGGCCTAGGTTTCCGTTTATCATTACAAAATTTCATGAATATAAAATCTGTTATTGCTCCTAGACTCTAGCTGAGGGAAAGGAACTGTTATTTGCCCCATTAGGAATGAAGGGTGGTAAATATTATCGGTATTTTGTGCTAATCAGCCGAGAATGGCTGCTAGAATCACTTTTTGGGTGAACTGATCCTATATTCCGTGTTGACCTTCTCGATAACTGTCTTCAACTTTATTGATTTTACACTTAAATGTAACTGGAGGTCATCAGGAATACGTGTTGTATTTAGAGTATTGCAGAACTGATGATATTGAAATACAATGAGTATCAAACTCTGGACACCTGCAACTTTATGGTGCCGGATATAGTTGGTTAGACATGAGGTACAAGCGAAACCATTGCACTGCACCCAGAGAGAAATTTAGGCCGTTACGTGTGGCAAGAAAAGTTATGTTGACAGTGCCAAAGGTTTTGTTTAAGTGTAAGAAGAATGTGATAGGTGGCCCTTGTTTATCTATGGCTAGCTTCTGGTTGTCTGTTAATTTTATTCAAGCAGCTATTGTGCTGCAATGTTTGCAAAAACTTTATTGATATTCATCTAGTAGCATCATGATTTGGGCTGTGATGTCATTGTGTCCTCTAGAAGCTATTCGTATATGTATGATGGACGTTCCGGTGGTATTGCCAGTAACAAGTGTAAGACATAATTTTTGTGACATTTATCATCCGCACCTGAATGGGTAGTATAGATGGATGCCGTGCAGAGGATCCAGGTTCCATTCCTGCTACTACCAAGGGCTTTTCCTTGTCAGGAAGACTGTTATGGGGTGTACTCAGCCTTGTGATGCCAAATGAGGAGCAACGTGATTGAGAAATAGTGGCTGTGCAGTCTGGAAAGTCGGCAAAAAGGCTGGGAGAGGGGTGTGCTGACTATGTGTCCCTCCATACCACATCTGTACGATGCTGCACAGCAGAGGATGAACAGCAGCCGATCGACATCCCTCGGGCCTTCGGCGCCTGGATGTGAAGCTTATTTACCATGATTTATCACCGTAAAGTAATCAGTCAACCTAGTGTTTTTTTTTTTCAGTTCAATTGTGGTCTTCAGTGAAGCGACACAAAGGTTTTTCCATAGAATGGCTGGTCCGTGTCTGTCGTCTGTTAATGCGTAGGCACGGCTGAGTTTACCATTTCTCACAGCCTGACTGACAACGTCACTTCTGCCTGAAAGCAATGTGATTTTCTAGACAAGGGCATAGTTTGTATGCCCAGTATGCAGAGTCCCTGAGATTCATGAGCTGTTTTAGCTCATCACTTAGCATAGGTGCAGGTTTACTTCTCACTTTTCTTATCTTTAGTGGTGCATATAATCAAGTAAATACATGAAGTTTTTCTTTCATGTCTGGAAAGGGAACAGTAGTCGTCCCTCTGACTGCTTCTTGCACTTCAGCTGCAAGTTCAGATACACTGATGCATTTAAAGCATATGTATGTTGTCAGTTTTGTTTCTTTGTTGAACAGTCTAATGAGAACATCCTAAAAATGATATGTGATAAGACATGCCAGGGGCAGATGTTTGAGTGGTATGAATTACTCTTCTGTAAGTTTTTAGTTGCAAATATGTCTATTAGAGTATTATTGCTGGCTGCATGATGGATAGGTGAAAGCTAAAGTAGTATCACATCTGACAAAAAAGCATGTGCTTGAATTTCACAGTGAATGGACTGTTGTACAGAAAGTCAATGTTAGTGTTGCTGCAGTTATTATATGCCCATATATGTATTTGGGACATGAGATGGCAGTTTAAAAACAAGTCAACTCACCTACTTTAAGAGGTTAGAAGAGAACAAAGATTAGGCACTTTCTATGACGGCATATGATCTCTACTGAGCATTTTGCTATCTTCATTTTTGGGTGGAAACATGTAGCATCATAGGTAAAAATCAGAGAATATGTATTCTCCTACTTCATCTCCCCCATGTGTTATGTCTTAAAAAGATGTAGCCATCTAGATGATGGAACTGGCAAGAATGCTTTGTTTCGGACAGCTCTCCACTAGAAGTACAGGGTGATTCAAAAAGAATACCACAACTTTAGGAATTTAAAACTCTGCAACGACAAAAGGCAGAGCTAAGCACTATCTGTTGGCGAATTAAGGGAGCTATAAAGTTTCATTTAGTTGTACATTTGTTCGCTTGAGGTGCTTTTGACTAGGCGTCAGCGTCAGTTGATGCTAAGATGGCGACCGCTCAACAGAAAGCTTTTTGTGTTATTGAGTACGGCAAAAGTGAATCGACGACAGTTGTTCAGCGTGGGGCACTGAGAATCCGCGGGAAACAACTCAGTATGAACGTGACTCACCTAAGGTGAACGTTTTCTGTGCCATTTCAGCCAATAAAGTTTTTGGTCCCTTTTTCTTCGAAGGTGCTACTGTAACTGGACTACAGTATCTGGAGATGTCAGAGAATTGGCTGTTCCCTCAGCTTGAACAAGAAGCACAACAATTCATATTTCAGCAGGATGGAGCGCCACCACATTGGCACTTATCTGTCCGTAAGTACCTGAACGTCAACTACCCGAGGCGATGGATCGGCCGCCAGGCAGCCCGTGACAGAGCACTTCATCACTGGCCTCCAAGAAGCCCTGATCTTACCCCCTGCGATTTTTTCTTATGGGGGTATGTTAAGGATATGATGTTTCGGCCGCCTCTCCCAGCCACCATTGATGATTTGAAACGAGAAATAACAGCAGCTATCCAAACTGTTACACCTGATATGCTACAGAGAGTGTGGAACGAGTTGGAGTATCGGGTTGATATTGCTCGAGTGTCTGGAGGGGGCCATATTGAACATCTCTGAACTTGTTTTTGAGTGAAAAAAAAACCTTTTTAAATACTCTTTGTAATGATGTACAACAGAAGGTTATATTATGTTTCTTTCATTAAATACACATTTTTAAAGTTGTATTCTTTTTGAATCACCCTGTATTTGTGGATATCTGTGTCTAGAAACATGTGTCGGAGCTTATCGAGATGAGTCTGCCTCCGTTGCTGAGGGCTCAGTGTGTCCAACTTTCATGCAGAGGACCAAGGGTCAATTCCTGGACTGGCAAGGATTTTTGCTTGGTTGGAAGATTGGAATGGGATGCACTCAGCCACATGATGCCAATTGAAGAGCTATCTGAATGAGAAGTAGCAGCTCCTAGGTCAGGAATGCCAACATTGCCTGGGAGATTAGTGTGTTGGCCTCATGACACTCCATGCTCCATCTGCATGATGCTACATGGCAGAGGATGACAAGGTGGCAAGTTGACAACACTTGGTCTTCACTGCCTGATCACAGAGTTTAGTTTTGTCAAGATGAGCTGGCAGCAATTGGAAATGTCTGTGTGTGATGTGGAGCATGTAGTGTCCAAATGGAACATGCATGGGGATACTGCTGATTGATATGATATCCAGCTCTTGGTCCCCTATATGGAAACAAAGCATAAGGACTGAGCTGGACTGGGAGAGGCAGGAGGGGACTGGAAAGTGGAAGTTCAGGTAGGTGAAGATAGTCAGAGAGGTGTTGTCAGCTTCATATGACTGAGATGGAAGAATTACCATCTTTTGTAGTTTACTGTGAGCTACTTTAGTAAAAGGCGATCTGCACCAGTAAACAATGGAGTTTATTCACATGAAAATGTAGTAGCACACTGGAAGTAGTACATTTTCTTTTGTTTATTCTGAGTTCCAGCATGTATTTACAACAGTATAAATTATAGATAACTGTCATATGCACATTGCCATTGCTGAAAGACAAACACCTGTTTATTTCTTAAAAAGTACAACACACAACGACTTCCATCATTGGCAGTGCAGTGCTGAAGAAATTCACTGAAGCTCATCATTAAGTCCTCAATCATTTCTTTAGGAATGGTCTCTGTCTCTTCCTGAGTTGCAGCTATCAACTAATCAGTATTGTGGAGTCTCTGTGAAACAACTCTGTCTTTGACATGACCTCACAGAGAAAAAATTCAGGGGTGAAAAATCAGTTGATCTCGTTGACCATGGGATATCTCCAAATCGTGAGAATAATCAGTGCAGAAAGTGGTGCCTCAGTGTAGTCATTGAATTATGGGCCATTTGGACTGTAGCCTGTGCTTGCTGAAACCATTTCGTATTTAGATGGGAATATCCCTGCAACTGTAGAATGAAGAAATTATTAATCATTTCCACATACAAATTGGAAGTGACACTTATTGGCTGACCATTATTTTGATACCAGTGGACTGTCCAATAGAACACCAAGTGACAACCTGTGGGTTACAGCTCATGAATGAGCTGCTGGTTTGTGTCTAGATAATTTCAGAAGTTTTGTTTACTGATGGGCCCATTCAGATGAAAGTTTGCCTCATCAGATATCACAAGATGTATCAGAAATGCATCATCATGATCCATTTAGTCCAGTTATGTTATGTAGACATTGAAACTGAAAATGAAACTTTAAATCTTGTATCACAATCAACTGCAAAGACATGCGAGTGATTTGTAATTTTCTGGTAGAGTGGTGGACAGATTGCTGTGGGAATCATTGCAGACATGCACAAACTGTTTGCACTATCATTTCAGTTCCCTTATGCTTCATATTGGTTACAGAACCTGTCCTATACCACTGTTTTGTCCACTTGGATATTCTCCTCTCTGGAACATGTAAATGGCTGTCTTTTTCACAGTGCATTGCACATTGGACAGTCGGAATGCTCTGCATACAACAGAACTCCTCTACTACCTCAGTTTGCTCCTGCACTTTCCACTCCTCCATACCAAACTGAATGGTATACTATAAAGGTCCATTTGGATGCAGCACATGGCACGAACATATCAACATCTTAGCAAGATGGCTGTACTATTTTCCATGGGCTACTCTGCACATACAAAATGCCACTAACAAAAGTCCATATTCCCAAGCAAAATCCAAACCAAGCCATATCAGAGTTCTGTTTATTACAAATAAAGTTCACCAGAATAACACCATAGGAAATGTGATAATGCACACCATCTAAGTAGTGGTTCTAAAGCAGCCAGTAGGAATGTTGTGCTAGCTACTCAGTCTGGCAAATGATGCTTGGGACCAAAGACGGTGAGCAATGGGTGGTGACCTGTGAGAAGATAACATTTCTGTACATGGAGGAATAACGTAAATTTATGAACTGCATAAATAATGGCAAGTGCCTCCTTTTCCATCTGAGAACAGCTTTTCTGAGAGGCAGATAGGGTATTTGGTGTTGACTGCATTGATACCATGGGGAGGAACTGTCCATTGCACTACCAAAGGTGACTCAGGAGTGCACACAGTTAAACACAGAGTGTGCTTCAGGCAATCTTTTAAAGGCTGGAAAGCTTGTTGACAACAGGGTGACTGAAATGTGCACCTTGGCACTATAGCTGGTTCAGTGGCTAAGAGAGTTCTAAGTTTGCAATTTGTTACCCATAATAGTTGACCCTACCCAGGAAGATTTGGAAAAATGTATTTTGTATTCACGGGAGGCCACATTTTATCAATTGCTGCAACATAATCCTTCAAGGGTTCCATGCCATGTACTGAGAGTTTAAAGGTTTGCCATGTGATAAGATGATATTTTGATAGCCATTGTTGACATTTTAAGCTAAAATGAGTTGGTTGGGTTCACAGTTATTAGAGTAAAATCTTTTAATCATCACAACTTCAGTGGCTGTACACTTTTTGTTTTGTCTATCAGATGGCTTCCGAGTTTGGTAATTGAGACATGATGAGGATGCAGCAAGAAAAGAGTTACATTGTACATCATAAGCACAAGCAGTCTTCAACTAACAGTAGTAGAATATGTAAGATCAGCTACTAAGAGTGTGACTTGTACTACACAGAAAAAACAGGTAGCTCAGTGTGCAACATACTTAAACACCATAGAAGGTGGAAGCTACAGAAAATGAACTTCACTTTTGTAGAGCATTACCTAAAACTCAGATGCAGCTATATCAAATATTGGAAATGGAGGAACATCACAAGAACCATTTAGAACTGCTGAATGAACAAACAAATTTCGGTTACTCTCTGCTCCTGGACATTGATAATCCTCAATGATTGCCCAATACATCTTTGTTAAAATATGTCCTGTTATAAATGGATTTCGCAGTAATGTACTTCAGTATTCAATGGTTGTGAAAGAGTTATTTTCTAAAATTAGTATGAGTCAATTTCTTTGATAGTTGTCAGTCTTTGCTATGTTTACATTTGTATCAGTACACACATTTACATCTTTTCCAGTAACACTAGGCAGTGGGTTAACAACCGGAAACATAGGTCACAATAACAAATATTAGTAATTAGTGAAATGGTTGCAAAAAGTGTGTTTTTCTCTTTGATCATGTTTCACCAAATACTCAAAGTGAAATCAACAGAAATTATAAAATATCCTATTCACAGCATTTATTTTTCATAGTATATTATCTGAAAATATATTATGTCATGCTGTTTGTTGTGGATAGTCACATCATCTGCTGCTGCTGCAGCTACTACTACAACTACTACTGCTATTAAAATTTTGGGATCATGTTTAAGTGCTAAAACTATATAATCTGGTGAAAGAATTCATTAAAAACCATAAATTATTTTTTAAAACTTTTAAAATAGTAAGGACATGCCTATATTACAATATTTACAAAAGGTGGGCAGGCAGTACCCAGGGTTAAGACAATCAGATATAATGGAGGGGACTGTGGGTTATACATGAGGGGGGTTGTGGGCTGTACATAAGTTTGGGAAAAAGGTGTTAATTAAGTTGATTAATAAGTGGGCCACGTGGAAGTATGATCATTAGTGCCCATTCACATTTAGATATAAATTCATAACAGTTACACAGAAAAATTAAAATTAATCAGAAAGCATACTAAATCAAAGCTAAAAAGGGTAAGTGCACAGAAAGAGAACAGATGATCAAAAGCAGAAACTATAATTGATTGACTGTTGGGATGTGAACACACTCACTTTAAGGAAAATGAACCACACCATTATACACTCCTAGAAATGGAAAAAAGAACACATTGACACCGGTGTGTCAGACCCACCATACTTGCTCCGGACACTGCGAGAGGGCTGTACAAGCAATGATCACACGCACGGCACAGCGGACACACCAGGAACTGCGGTGTTGGCCGTCGAATGGCGCTAGCTGCGCAGCATTTGTGCACCGCCGCCGTCAGTGTCAGCCAGTTTGCCGTGGCATACAGAGCTCCATCGCAGTCTTTAACACTGGTAGCATGCCGCGACAGCGTGTACGTGAACCGTATGTGCAGTTGACGGACTTTGAGCGAGGGCGTATAGTGGGCATGCGGGAGGCCGGGTGGACGTACCGCCGAATTGCTCAACACGTGGGGCGTGAGGTCTCCACAGTACATCGATGTTGTCGCCAGTGGTCGGCGGAAGGTGCACGTGCCCGTCGACCTGGGACCGGACCGCAGCGACGCACGGATGCACGCCAAGACCATAGGATCCTACGCAGTGCCGTAGGGGACCGCACCGCCACTTCCCAGCAAATTAGGGACACTGTTGCTCCTGGGGTATCGGCGAGGACCATTCGCAACCGTCTCCATGAAGCTGGGCTACGGTCCCGCACACCGTTAGGCCGTCTTCCGCTCACGCCCCAACATCGTGCAGCCCGCCTCCAGTGGTGTCGCGACAGGCGTGAATGGAGGGACGAATGGAGACGTGTCGTCTTCAGCGATGAGAGTCGCTTCTGCCTTGGTGCCAATGATGGTCGTATGCGTGTTTGGCGCCATGCAGGTGAGCGCCACAATCAGGACTGCATACGACCGAGGCACACAGGGCCAACACCCGGCATCATGGTGTTTAGATTAGATTAGATTAGATTAGATTAATACTAGTTCCATGGATCATGAATACGATATTTCGTAATGATGTGGAACGAGTCGAATTTTCCAATACATGACATAATTCGGTTAATTTAACAACATACTTAAGTTAATATAACTACTTTTTTTTGTTTTTTTTTTATTTTTATTTTTTTATTTTTTTTTATTTTTTTAATATTTTTTTTCTTAATTTATATCTAAAAATTCCTCTATGGAGTAGAAGGAGTTGTCATTCAGAAATTCTTTTAATTTCTTCTTAAATACTTGTTGGTTATCTGTCAGACTTTTGATACTATTTGGTAAGTGACCAAAGACTTTAGTGCCAGTATAATTCACCCCTTTCTGTGCCAAAGTTAGATTTAATCTTGAATAGTGAAGATCGTCCTTTCTCCTAGTATTGTAGTTATGCACACTGCTATTACTTTTGAATTGGGTTTGGTTGTTAATAACAAATTTCATAAGAGAGTATATATACTGAGAAGCTACTGTGAATATCCCTAGATCCTTAAATAAATGTCTGCAGGATGATCTTGGGTGGACTCCAGCTATTATTCTGATTACACGCTTCTGTGCAATAAATACTTTATTCCTCAGTGATGAATTACCCCAAAATATGATGCCATATGAAAGCAATGAGTGAAAATATGCGTAGTAAGCTAATTTACTAAGATGTTTATCACCAAAATTTGCAATGACCCTTATTGCATAAGTAGCTGAACTCAAACGTTTCAGCAGATCATCAATGTATTTCTTCCAATTTAATCTCTCATCAATGGACATACCTAAAAATTTGGAATATTCTACCTTAGCTATATGCTTCTGATTAAGGTCTATATTTATTAATGGCGTCATACCATTCACTGTACGGAACTGTATGTACTGTGTCTTATCAAAATTCAGTGAGAGTCCGTTTACAAGGAACCACTTAGTAATTTTCTGAAAGACAGTATTGACAATTTCATCAGTTAATTCTTGTTTCTCAGGTGTGATTACTATACTTGTATCATCAGCAAAGAGAACTAACTTTGCCTCTTCATGAATATAGAATGGCAAGTCATTAATATATATTAAGAACAACAAAGGACCCAAGACTGACCCTTGTGGAACCCCATTCTTGATAGTTCCCCAGTTTGAGGAATGTGTGGGGAGCGATCTCCTACACTGGCCGTACACCACTGGTGATCATCGAGGGGACACTGAATAGTGCACGGTACATCCAAACCGTCATCGAACCCATCGTTCTACCATTCCTAGACCGGCAAGGGAACTTGCTGTTCCAACAGGACAATGCATGTCCGCATGTATCCCGTGCCACCCAACGTGCTCTAGAAGGTGTAAGTCAACTACCCTGGCCAGCAAGATTTCCGGATCTGTCCCCCATTGAGCATGTTTGGGACTGGATGAAGCGTCGTCTCACGCGGTCTGCACGTCCAGCACGAACGCTGGTCCAACTGAGGCGCCAGGTGGAAATGGCATGGTAAGCCGTTCCACAGGACTACATCCAGCATCTCTACGATCGTCTCCATGGGAGAATAGCAGCCTGCATTGCTGCGAAAGGTGGATGTACACTGTACTAGTGCCGACATTGTGCATGCTCTGTTGCCTGTGTCTATGTGCCTGTGGTTCTGTCAGTGTGATCATGTGATGTATCTGACCCCAGGAATGTGTCAATAAAGTTTCCCCTTCCTGGGACAATGAATTCACGGTGTTCTTATTTCAATTTCCAGGAGTGTATGTTTAAGGAACATTGAAGAGTAGAAGTTCATTATAAATGCTAGTGTGTTCTATAACAAGTCATTCAATATCCTCATGATAACAATTATCCCCAGCACCTCTCAGATGACTCCATTGACACCCTGTCTAAATCAAGTGCACCAACCACCAACAGTAACTCCACTTTGACAGCTGCCACTCATTCCATGTCAAAAAGTATCTCCCTTACAGCCTTGCCACCTTAGATACTGCATCTGCAGTGAAAGTAGGAGTTGGCAAAACATACTGATACCCTACCACAACCTATACTGACAGACAGTATGCTCTCCAGCCCATCCATAAACACATCTTCCATGCCATCTGATCCTCTGACACCAGTAAACTTGTTAACCAGTCACTGACTGTCACCCCTCTGATCACCCAGAATTACACTGGCCTCAAAACACTCAACTACATTCTCCACCAAGGTTTTGACTCCCTCTCATTGTGCTCTGAGACGAGGGACATCCTATCCAAAATCCTACCCATATCACCCAATGTAGTTTTCCACCATCCACCCAACCTACAGAATATCCTTGTCCATTCCTATTCCACTCCTACTCCCAAATCTGCACACCATGGTGATTCCTCTGTGGTTGCCCCATGTGCAAAACTTGGTCCATACACTCACTCACTACCTAGTATTACAGTTCAGTCACAGGCATTTCCTGCCCAATAGAAGGCAGGACCACTTGTGAAAGCAGTCGTGTTATGTATCAGCTATGTTTGAATTACTGTACAGCATTTATGTGGGCATGACAAGTAACCAACTGTCTTCTTAAATGAATGGCCACCACCAAACTGTGGCAAACCACAAACTTGACCAACCTGTTGCTGTACATTATAAAAGAAATGACTTCAACATCTGCATCACTATGTTTGCCATTTGCATATTCCCTTCCACCCCAGGTCTCTCTGAACTGTACAAATGGGAATTGTCTCTCAGAATATTCTGGATTCTTGCAATTCCCATTGCCTAAACCAGTGCTAACCTGTTCCCACTGCCTCACCTTACTTTCTCCCTTCTCTCTTCTGCCTATGCCACTCCTTCCCACCCCTATCTCCCCCCTTCTTTACCCCTTTTGCACCCACCTCCCTTCTATCCCCCCCTCCCTTTTTTGCTTTACCCTCCATATTCCTTTTGTCTTGTTGTGTGGCTGTGGAGTCACCTGTCCAAAGACCTTCCTCTTTCTTGCTGCCACCTCTTTGTGTCCTTCCCTACACCCTCCTCACCCCCATCATCTCAGGCAACAGCTTTCAATAATCAGTCTCTCTGTGGATACAGGAGTGTGTGTTAGGGTGTCTGTGTAGTTGTGTGTGTAAATCTGTGAACTTCTGGTAGAATAAGAGCAAGACTTTGAGAGCTAGTGTTGATGCTGTTTCCTGCTTCATGTTTCTGTGCTCCATGCATGTTTGCTATAGGTGAGTTGCCTCTCCCTTATTTTACACATTGCAATGTTTTCATTACCCTTTTACATATTTTTTTTAAAATCTGCCAAGCTCTTCCGTTTCCACTTCTCCTTCATCTCAAGAAGTTCTTATGTTCATCAAATGACTGCACTACACAGTTCAAACAGTACTGAGTAGTCACCAAGGACTCTCAATTTTTGAATTCATTCTTCCTGTTGATGCAGATGTTTCCATCAAAAGCAACATTTTTCCAATATCCTGACACACAAATACATGTGACAGGTTTTGATAAGTTCCTCCTCTCTCTTTTTATGACATAGGGGAACATTCTGAGAAACAATCAGCATCTTATTACATGGATTTTTGGTCTGAACTGATGCTGTAGGTAGTCTATGTAAAGTCTTCCTTCTTGTGTGGATGTCATTTATCCTTGATTATAGTACACCAGCCCTCATGGAAGTGTTTTCAGAATAACAATCAGAAACAATTCTTTCCATGAGCAGCAAGGAAAATAAAAGTCAACTTGTACAGAGTCGTACATGCTTGAAAAAAAGTTATACCACTTTTTTTTAGTATAGGTGTTAGATTTATCATCTCTCTGACAAAAGCTTTTGTCTCAAACTCTACTGCTAACTTTGACTTCCCTGACCAATTATGTTAATGAGAAGTACAAGCTCAGCTGATCTTCATGTGTCTATGAGTGTTAGACTGACAATGGTTGGGTACACGTTTGCAGAATACACTGACGTCATCCTTCTGTATGGTGAAGCTCACAGTAATGGAAGAGCTGCTTGTCACCTTTATCATGATCATTATCCACAATGTTTGATTCATCATCATGTACCCTTCTTGACACAATTTCACAACAGCTTTGAGAAAAGCGTATCTTCACCATCAGCAGGCATAAGTGTGGTGCTCCAAGGAGTTGGAACTGTTTGTGAAAACTGATTAAGTTTCCTTTCTGTTTCTTTGGTCATTAATGACTGGAACTGTAAAACAAGCGATATACTCTGAGTCATGCCTAACAAATTAATTGTAAAAGTGGTTGCATTACCAACATGTTTTCAGATGGTTCTAGCATGGAAATGGTGCATTTTTGGACATGGGTTCTTAATGAAAGTACTATGTACCTGCTCCCCTCTTCAAGTCCTTGAAGTCTGTAATGGAAATTTCTGAACACACTTTATTGGTAACTAATACATATTACAGTCAAATAAAAAGTTGACAGTCTGTTACTAATTTCACACAACAGTGTTTGTGTTTCACAAATAGAAAGGCATTTGAAAATTGTCTAAAAATGTGTGGGAGAACCTGTGTACCTTGTAGTTCCTTTCCTATAAAATAATTTTATCAAAGAAGTCAGAGGACAGTTCAGTTAGAGCAGATTCATGGAGTTATAACTGTTTATGCAACTGATGAAGGTTAATTCATGACCACATGCGCACACCAGGGATGGTGCAAGACTGAAGTGTTTCTAAAAGCAATTGAGATTGAAGCTGATGCGTGCAGTGGAGGTTTTGATGCTCTTTGAACATCAGCGGTTGCCATATGACTTCACTCTTGAATATTCTCTGCAAGATTATCTTGTATGAACTGTGCTCATTTAAATATGAACTTCACACAGAGATACCGATATTAACCATGAGATGAGAATTAGTTAATCTTCACTAGCAGGACATTAGTTGGTGTCAATAGCATGGCATGAAGACAAGCTCTGAATGCTCCACACTGGCATTTGTGAAGGCAGCATAATGTTGAATCAAAGGACACCTGAAGTACAGGGAGACATTATCAAAATGAGGTTGTGCTAAAGTGTGACATAACATTAATCTCTCTGTTCTCCATTTGACTCTCATCGGCAAAAACAGCGAGAGTTTTACTAACACAGTAAAGTAATATTTGTGCATTTTGATACATGCAGCTTCTTTAAAAAGTCAACCCTGCTTCTTTCATAATGTTTGCTCTAAAAGAGGATTTGTTTTACATAACTAATTGTTTGGTCATGTCATTGCCAATCATGTGAGTCCAATGCACTGATGTTGTGCAAATAGGCAGGAGCAATTATTTTTGACTTTGCAAATGTTGGCTGTCTTGTATGTATGTAGTATGTACATATTAAACTGGGGACCTAGAAATGATGGAGAGGCTTCGTCCCACCGTAGCCCTCAGTGGTTCACAACCCCAAAACAGGCCACAGCAGTCCATCCACCAACCCCACCCCACCCCACCCCACACCGAACCCAGGGTTATTGTGCGGTTCGGTCCCCAGTGGACTCCTCCTGGGAACGATTTATACCAAATAAGCGCAAACCAAAATGTATCGGTGGTAGAATAATTATGGTGTACGCACATGAGGAAACGGTGTTTGTGCAGCAATCACCAACACAGAGTAACTGAGGTGGAAGAAGGGGAACCAGCCTGCATTTGCTGAGGTAGATAGATAACCACCTTAAAAACCATCCACAGGCTGGCTGGCAGACTGGACATTGACACTAATCCACTGGGGGGATTCGTGCTGGGGACTGGCATGCCTTCCCACTCGGGAAGCAGTGTGTTAGACCACCCGGCTAGCTGGGTGGGCTTGGCTGTCTTGGTATGAAACTGCACAGCTCTTATAACTTTTTTCCGTTCTTCTTGCGGCAGAAGAGTTGTTTATTCTTTCATATAGAAGATGTAGTCTGTGTGTGGAATTTGTGCATCCATACATCTTCTGTTAAAGATGAAATAGTAAAGGCAGCAGAGAATAAAATTGGCATAAATACAAGTCCCTGTTGGATAAAATACAAGATATTCAATTTAATTAATAAAAGAGGAAAATATGAAAAGGAAGCAAACAAATCAGGCAAAAGTTTACATCTAAACAATTAAGTGTAGAAATGCACAGCTGTGCAAGCTTGCATGACTATGATTCTGCCTACAGGAAAATTAAAGGAATCTTTGGAGAAAAGGGAAGAAGCTGTATGAATGTCAAGAGCTCAGATGGCAAGCCAATACTACGCACAGAAGGGAGGGCTGAAGAGGGAAGGCATTTCTATAGGAACTATACAAAGGAAAAAAAAATTTGAAGACAATATGGAAAGGGAAGAGGAAGAAGAAGAAGATGAGATGGTAGATGTAATACTGTGGGGAGAATTTAACAGAATTCTGAAAGACCTAAGTAAAAAACCAAGCACCTGCAATAGACGGCATTCCCTTAGAATTATTGAGAGCCATGGAGAACTGATCACGATTCCAAAGGAAGTGGCTGCTGAGAGGTGCGAGTATTACCAAACCATCAATTTGATAAATCATGATTGCAAAATGTTAACATGAATTACATACAGAAGGATGGAAACACTGGTAGATGATGAACACAAGAAATATCAGTTTGGGTTCTGGAGAAATGTAGGGGATGCTGGGGCTGGGGGCTGTTCGAGAGTGCACTCGTGTGAGAGAGCGGTTGCTGTCTAACCAGCAAACAAACAGGAGCAAAGTAATTTTGAAGTTAAATTAGTTAGATATATTTACTCAATTCCATATTCGATTTTAGGTGTTTATCACATTATAAAATGGATCCCAAAGAAACTGAAATAAAAAAAATTATCTTTGATATATCAAAGTTGTTATGAATTGTTCAGCTTCTAAAAAATTTTATTGGCCTTTTTAAATGCTGTCTACTACCCAGCACCTCTTCTGTATGGCCGCGTGGGGTAGCTGCGTGATCTGAGGTGACTTGCCTCGGTTCGCGCTCCTGTTGGAGGTTCGAATCCTCCCTCGGACACGTGTGTGTGTGTGTGTGTGTGTGTGTTGTCCTTAGCTTAAGTTAGTTTAAGTTCGATTAAGTAGTGTGTAAGCCTAGGGATAGATGACCTCTGCAGTTTGGTCCCATAGGAACTTAACAAAAATTTCCTTTTCTTCTGTATGGTCAACTACCTAAATCAACACGAGTGGACATATGGATGGAGAGCTGTTGATATTTACACTGAAAACAATAAAATACAATGTGTATAAAAAATTTTATTTCTTATATTGCAGTGCCATTTTTTATGCAAACAAAAAGTATTATAACAGTTTTCAGCTTGTCTCTTTCCCAAAGTCTATCTAATTCTTTTTGATTTCTGTGAAGGCTGGAATGCCCATTGGTCATGCTCTTCATCATCAACTTCATCACTATCTGCACCATTTTCTTGTATTTTACTGAAGGAACTTGTTGCTGTTTGATATAAGATTAACTCCTTTCCTCCAATAATGTGAGGTGTAGAACGCTGATATGGTAGACGAGCCTTAATAGAAGGAAAACAGAGAAGACAATTAATACATTTTATAATGGACTGAGTATCTTGCATCTGCTGTTTTTCTCTATATTACAATATTTCATAAAGTAAGCTGCACAAAGAATATAAAAAAACACACATAAATTTATGTCAAGCAGGAATGATTCATTCCTGTGATCCAGAAGCAGAGCTGAATAATCTAAAAGTACTACCAATAAATGCACTGATTTTTTCCTACACTGTAGCAACTCAAAATGACCATCCTACCACAGGATCTACTTCAACAGATGTGCCAAACACTAGATTTGCTTTCTGAACTCAAATGAAGACTCAAACTTATTCTTTTAAAGCTATTAAATCTTTCCAAGCACTAGTTTTCCGCACAAAAATTGCTAAATTGAGCCATGTCATCTTTCTACAGTAATCAAAGAAACACTGTTAATGTTGGCTGAATAAATTCCATCAAAGGAAAATTCCCCTGAGAAAAGTAACAAATATGAGACTGAATTACTGGTCCGCACTTACCTTCAGTTAGTAAAATGTTTAGCACCACTGACAGACGTGTAAAAGTAAAAGTGATGACATTATCTTAGCTTTTAGAGCTATTAGTTCCTCCCTTGGATAGGAGAGAGTGGGGAGGATCAAAAAGGAAAGGCAGACTACTCTGTTCCCAAGATGTAGTGAGGACAACGATCAAAAAGATCATGGAGGAGGCATCAGAAAGTAGTAGGCCAGATAAGTACTTTGGTGAGCACTTCACATTTTTGTGTATCCCACAATATTATCCTGATGCAACTGCTCAATATCATAAGTGGTGGCTGTTTGTTACTGCTGGCAAGCTGTAACTGAAGAGTCACATTCTAATGAACTATGATTGGGAAACATATGCACTAACAAAAGTCTGAGGTTTCTGCTTAAGTTTATGGTTACACCTGAGGACGAGTCTGATGGTATACACATTTATGCCTGCTCTTGGTACTGAGTCCTGTCCAAATGAACTTCAATGCAGTCTCAGTTTCTATCTCAATGGATTTGGGTTTTTTGTCAACTGTGACAAGACATCACCTACATTTCCCAGCAGGTGAATTCAATGTATTTTCAGATTTACATAAAAGATCTGGCTGCTACCAATTAAGTATTTTTGCCAGCCTGCTATACCTCGTATTATTATGGGCTCCACTACTTCAATGTCTGGGACTTAGTTGTGATTGCATTGGCAGTTGATCACTAAGATTTTAATCATCTCCTCTGTTGGAGGACATTGGTTCAAATGGCTCTGAGCACTAGGCGACTCAACTGCTGAGGTCATCAGTCGCCTAGAACTTAGAACTAATTAAACCTAACTAACCTAAGGACAGCACACAACACCCAGCCATCACGAGGCAGAGAAAATCCCTGACCCCGCCGGGAATCGAACCCGGGAACCCGGGCGTGGGAAGCGAGAACGCTACCGCACGACCACGAGATGCGGGCTGGAGGACATTAATTTGGACCTTGAACTGATACTGCAACTACATCTACATCCACCATCTGCAAAACAACTGAGAAGTGGAAGGAAAGAGGGTACTTTCCAATGTACCAGTTATTAGGGCCTCTTCCCGTTTCATTCAAATATGCCTCTGTGTATACTGTAATCAATCCAATCTTGTCTTCATAATTCCTACAGGAGAAATACATAGGGGGTCATAGGATAAGACTAGCGTCACCATTTAAAGCCGTCTCTTAAAATTTTGTAAATAGGCTTTCTCAGGATAGTTCATGCCTATCTTCAAGCATTTGCCAGTTCAGTTTCTTCAGGATATCCGTGACACACTCCCACTGGTTAGACAAGCCCATAAACATTCACAATACCCTTCTCTGTTTACATTCAGTTTCCCCTGTTAGTCCTATTTGGTACAGGTCCTAAACACTTGAGCAATATTCTAGGATGGGTCACCTATACCTGGGCCGGTGAAACATGTCACTTGACAGCTCACATGTGGTTGGCTACACTGCGATTACGAGGTTGCAATAGCTGCCACCGCACACGCCCACAACTCCGAAGTATGTTTTGTAAAGGTAAGCTACAATCAACATTTATATGTAGTTGAAACAAAGAACGTTTTTCTAATAATGGAGAGAATGACGATGGAGACTAAGCGTTTACATTAAACCAGGAAATAAAAACACCCAAAGTTAATGACAATATCTACAAAAAGTTGTTCCAAATTGTTACAGTAATAGCTGCATGTAAAACATCGTATAATAATGTAATCTAAGCATACCAAATAACACGCTATCCACACTCATAGAAAGAAATAAAGCAAAGCGTGCATAGCCTATCCGATTGCAGAGAGAAAAAAATTAATTCTGTATACATTTACACTAGCCAATTTACGATCAATGGCACAATTCCATCCAGTTCTCCTTCACTGTCATCGGAATTAGTGTCAAAACCGTTGTCTTCGTCATCATCATCATTAAGAGAAATCATTAATATTTGTTTTCATTTATAATGCCATCTATAGTATGTGCTTCTCTTATTAGTTTAGCAACATGGTCTACTTTTTTCCTCCATGAGATAGTGTCTACAGTAGCAAGAACTTCACGTAGCAGTCTTTCCACTTCTGCTATAGTAAAAGTCTTGTTGTTACTTCTAATGTACGCCTTGACTTCACTCTAAACCAATTCAATTGGATTAAAATGACAGTGATAAGGCAGTAGCCTAATTAGCAAGTGACCCTGTTCACTTGCAATTTCATGTACAACGTATTTAGGCGTCACAGGCTTATTTTGTTTCAGGAGCGAGTATAACAGCAGCTTTGTCATGCTCATGTCTGAAGCAATGCCTCTCGCCTGCAACCACTGCACCATAGTTTCTTTATGGTCACTAGTGGTGGGAGTTTTATCTAAAATCACGGAATAGTACAGTGCATTGTCCATCACAAAAACTGTCGGAACACTAAACTGGAGCAACAAATTTTTAAACCACTGTAGTAACCGTGGGTGGTCCATGTCCTCATGATATTCACTGGTTTTTTTCGATCGAAAAGCTAGAAGTCCTTCAGGCACAAAGTAATTTGAAGATCCTGCATGGGCCACAATTAATCAGAATCCTCTTCCTGTTGGCTGATGATGGCTGCTATTCAGAGTATCGTCTGTCCAGCATTTCTCAACTGAGTTTCCAGTGTTAACCCAGGTTTTATCTAACCATATGACTGAGTGTACGTCCTTTCCTACAATTTTGTGTAAGAAAATGGTATGAGCTGCAAAGACATGAGCTTTTTCTAGTAACAGTTTTCGTCCATCTAACTTTTTAAAATGGAAGCCCATACTTTTTAATATCATCTTAAGTGACACTTTCCCCCCTGAGAAAAGTTCACTATCTTTTAAAGAAATTAACAATTTCGCTATTGTGGGGTATTCTTTCCTTTTATAGTATCCGTATATGTGCCGACGAATTACATCAGAGTGGAAAGAATCAATATCTGTAACAGGACGAGGCTGCCTTTTTGCCTTGCCCAGAGTACTTAAAAATACCCTGTTTCTTCCACAGGGGCTTTCTTCCACACTGTTTACTTCACTGTCTTGTAAGTCTTGAAGTAGCACCCCTTTCATTATACCTGTTCTTTCACTGAGTCCTAGAGTTTTCACGGTACACTATAAAACTTTATTGGCAGGAATCGACGCACGCCCATGAACAGAAACAAATTCTTTTTCTTGCTCGTAAAACTCACGTGTCCTCCATAGCAATTCCAAAGCCTGACTATTTAATGGCACTCTGCAGCACAATGGATTGTCGCATGGTGAACGACATCGTTTTGGTGACATTGTTTAACAAACAAAAACTGTAGTCGAGGCGGTAACACAACACAACACAACACAACAAAAAATGGTTCAAATGGCTCTGAGCACTATGCGACTTAACTTCTGAGGACATCAGTCGCCTAGAACTTAGAACTAATTAAACCTAACTAACCTAAGGACATCACACACATCCATGCCCAAGGCAGGATTCATACCTGCGACCGTAGCGGTCACGCGGTTCCAGACTGAAGCGCCTAGAACCGCACGGCCACACCGGCTGGCACAACACAACACAACAGCGCACTAACATACAATGTTTACATGGAAGCCGGCAACATGGTAGCGTCAACGCTGGAACCGGCTTTTGTTTGGTGCTGTTACTGGTTCAGAAGACGCGGTGCCTCCCATTCCTCACTTCTTTGTTAGTTATAGTACCAACTCTACGGCACTTGGGGAGTGACCTTGAAGTGACATGTTTCAGCAGCCCAGGTTTTTTCTTTCTTTTTAGGTGATTTTAAGCACTTGCTATTGTACACTGATTGCATTTCACTAGTATCCTACCAGCAAACTGAAATCTGCTATCTGCTTTACCTATGACTGACCCAATGCAATCATTCCATTTCACATTACAACAGGCGCGGCTCGTAATTAAAGGCTCTGAGGCGGAGCCGCCCCAAAATATATGTTAAAGTAAATTTCGCAAGAACGTATTACATAATTAAAATTATCGGGGCGAATTTCACATAATTCCCATTCCGTTTAAAATAACGATGGTCAACGTTTTTGGAACTGTTTGTATCGATAGATGTTTTCCGAACGGTTAGTAGTGTTTAGGCTGCGCCTTGGAACGTCCGTAAGCTGCATGTAGTAGCGGTTTGGGGGTGTGGCTTCTACATAGTACTGCTCTTTATGGGCGACTCGAAGGCTCAGAGCTTGCAGCCTAAGGGTGTCATACCAACCACCACACATTTTTCACTTTCCACTATGTATGTAATAAAGGAATGTAGAGTGGCCGAAACTTTGCTATCCAATCTCTGTCTCTGCACATCTCTACTATGCTTCGATGCGTCATTAATCGACGTTTAGTATTATTGTTTTGATAATGTTTTACATAGTTGTTTTGTTTCTGCCATTGACTATTTTATCCACATTTACTATAAGTTTGCAAATATCCCGCCAGAGTGCACTAGACTACAGTAACATAACAGTACTGCCATCTAGCGAGAGTTTCATAAGTGATTAGAGGACAAAGCGCGCGAAATTTGTCCCATTACTTTGCTTTCCTTGCTTGCTGATGCTGACTGCTTTTGTTGATATAGTGTGACATTAGCAAGTTTCTTTTTCGGAGTGTATTTTGCAAGATTTTAGTGAGTTTTACTTGCACAAGACCTGTAACGTCACCAAAACATCACAGTATTGTCATGCGAACTTGTAAACTTCGAGCTTTGGAGGTAAACCACAATAAACGCCTTAAGTTTAGAACTGAAAACACCTAAAATATTAAGCGGCCGCAAAGTTAATATTCATCGCATTAAAGATTTCTCCGAAACACGTCTTTTCATAAGGTTTGCTGCAAAGTGTCAGAAAATGTAATGATGACATTTAAAAACACTAACCAAAGATTTTAACTCGAATTTAGCTTCTAATGATATTTAATACCTGATTATAGAAGATATAGTACGTAAAATTATGAGTAGAGAGTGATATGCCCACCCCCCTCCCCCTGAATTCTTAGTTGTTTATGTCAGACTAATCTGTAGCGTAACCCTAGGTCTATGTTGGCTCCGATCGATAAATACCGCAGCCTTCCCCAGTATAGAAACCACGAGCCGCGCCTGCATTACAACACAGTTACATCCGGGTATTTGTACGAGTTGATTGATTCCAGCTGTGATCCACTGATATTACAGTCATAGGATTCTACATTTTTTTGTTTTGTGAAGTGCACAATTGTACATTTCTGAACATTTAAAGCATGTTGCTAATCTTTGTACCACTTTGAAATCTTATCAAGATCTAACTCAAAATTTATGCAGCTTTCTTCAGACAGTACTTCATCACAGCTAACTGAATCACCTTCAAAATGCCTGAGGTTAGTATTAATATTTTCCACAAGGTTGTTAATATACAACATGAACATCAAGTGGCCCAACGTACTTCTCTGGGCACACCTGGAATTACTTCGACACAACAGGCACAGGGTAATAGAGATTCATGTGTCTGAAACGATCTATGCATGAAGCATACAGCAACTGCCACCGTCATACCTTAGCAAAAGACTGACTGAGAATCCGGGAAAATTCTGGTCCTATGTAAGCTAAGGCTTCCATCCAATCACTCGTTGACCAGCCTGGTGCAACAGTTGAAGCTAGCAAAAAGAAAGCTGAAGTTTTAAATTTCTTGCTTAAGACTTAGTTAACACAAATACAAACATACCATCATTAGCCCATCAAACAGACTCCCATATGGACAACATAGCAATAAGCATCCCTGGTGTAGAGAAACAATTGAAAGAGTTGAAAACAAATAAGTCACCACGTATGGATGGAAACTCAATTCAGAATTAGAAAGCGTACTCTATGGCATTGACCCCTTACTTAGCTTGCAGTTATCACGAATCTCCCACCCAGTGCAAAGTTTCAAGCGACTGGAAAAAAGCACACGTCACTCCTGTACATAAGAAGACTAAATGAATGGACCCACAAAATTATAGATCAATATCCATAACACTGGTTTGCCGCAGAATGGTTGAATATATTCTCAGTTTGAATATAACAATTTTTTCTTGAGAATGAGAGGCTTATGTTCATCAATCACCATAGTTTTAAAAAGCATCACTCGTGTGAAACTCAGTGTGCCCTTTCTCACATGATGTACTGCGAACAGATGAAGGGCAACAGGCAGATGCCATATTTCTGGATTTCTGGAAAATGTTTGACACAGTGCCCCATTGCAGACTGTTAACAAAGGCACAAACAGATGAAATAGGTACACAGATATGTAAGTGGCTTGAAGACTTCCTAAGTAATAGAACCCAGCATGTTGTCCTTGATGGCAATTGTTCACCAGAGACAAGGGTATCATCAGGATTGCCCCAGAGGAGTGCGTTAGGACTGTTGTTATTTTTGATATGCATAAATGAGCTGGCAGGCAGAGTGGGCAGCAATCTGCAGTTATTTGCTGATGATGCTGTAGTGTACGGTACAGTGTGGAAGATGAATGACTGTAGGAGGATACAAGATGACTCAGAGAAAATTTCTAGTTCGTATGATGAATAGCAGCTAGCTTTAAAAGTAGAAAAATGTAAGTTGATGCAGGTGAGTAAGGAAAGCAAACCCTTGATGTTCGGATACAGCATTAGTATTGACCTATATGGCACAGACACATCATTTAAATATGTGGGCATAAAGCTGCAAAGTGATATGAAATGGAATGAGCATGTGAACATTGTGGTTGGGAAGGCAAATGGTCAACTTTGGTGTAATGATGATGATGATGATGATTGGTTTGTGGAGCACTCAACTGCGCGGTTATCAGCACCCGTACAATTTCCCAACCTTTGCTCAGCCCAATTTCGCCACTTTCCTGGATGATGATGATGAAATGATGGGGATGGGGACAACACAAACACCCAGTCATCTTGAGGCAGGTGAAAATCCCTGACCCTGCCGGGAATCGAACCCGGGACCCCGTGCTCGGGTAGCGAGAATGCAACCGCGAGACCATGAGCTGCGGAATTCGGTGTAATGGGAGAATTTTGGGAAGTGTGGTTCATCTGTGCAGGAGACTGCATACAGAATGCAAGTGTGACCTATTCTCAGTACTGCTCAAGTGTTTGGAATCTGTACCAGATCAGATTAAAGGAAGACATCGAAGGAGTTGAAAGATAGGCTGCTAGATTTGTTACCGGTAGGTAGGTTTGAACAACATGCAAGCGCTAGGGAGATGCTTCGGGAACTCAAATGGGAATCCCTGGAGGGAAGGTGACGATCTTTTCGAGGAACATTACTGAGAAAACTTAGAGAACCAGCATTTGAAGCTGACTGCAGAACAATTCTACTGACACCAACATAAATTTTGTGTAGGGATCATGAAGATAATATTTGAGAAATTAGGACTCATACGGAGGCACATAGAGAGTCGCATTTCCCTCGCTCTATTTATGAGTGGAACAGGAACGGAAATGAGCATTAGCAGTACAGGGTACCCTGTGCCATGCACTTCATGGTGGATTCTGGAGTATGTATGTAGATATAGCTGTACATGTAGATCTGTCGATAACTCTCCAGCCAAGATAGCACGGTGCATACTTCCTACCAAGAAATCCTCAAAGCACAGATGTGGTACAAATTGTAAGTCAAATGCTTTCTGGAAATTGAGAAATACTACATTTACCTGACTGCCCTGATCCATGGCTATCAGAACGTCATGTGAGAAAAGTGTGAATTGAGTTCCACATCATCAATGTTTACGGAACCTACACTGGCCGGTATGGAGGAGGTCATTATGTCTTCCAACTCGTGGGCAGAATCGTTTGTATGATGGATTCACAGTAGACTGTAGTTAAATGAGGGTCTAACTCAGCCACAGATCTGATTCAGAATCTGATACGGATATATTGGGCTTTGAAGCTTTGTTCAATTTTAGTGATTCCAGCTGTTTCTCAACACCATTGACAGTAATATCTACTGTATATCGATCATCTTTGGAGCGGTGTGAGAATTCACCTGAAGCAACAACTCCAAATTTTCATTTGTACAGGAAAATTTGAAACCCAAGTTCAGTGTTTCTGCTATTGTTGCGTTACCCTCCGGTTTCATTCCGTGTCTCATCCATGAGTGTCTGGACACTAACTTTGATACCACTAGCAGCCTTTACATATGATCAGCACTTCTTTGGCTTTCGTGAGAGATCCTTCAATAATATTCTCTAATGGTAATTATTGATGCTTTTATGCACTGCCTTCTAGACAGCCAAATATGTTTCACTCTCCCTCTAATTATTGCCCTATACTTTGTTTTACACCCTCTGTGGTAGTAGTCTCTGTTTCTTTAGAAGTTCCTCTATAGTGATTGTATACCATGGAGGGCCATCCCATCATGAAGTATTCTGAGAGGTATATATCTTTCAAGTGCATGGTCAACTATTCTCCTAAACCTGAGTCACAGTTCTTCTAAGCGCTCTTTTCCAGAAGTAAATGTTTTGAGTGCATTCATAAGCTATGACACTACTGCTTATTGTTTTAGTTTGCTGAAACTCTAATCCCTTCTACTTGTTTTAGTTGCACTTTGTACTTTAGTAATCATTGTTACTACTAATGGCTCGAGGTCACTGATACCAGTTTCTATGTGGATATCCTCAAATAGGTCGGGTCTGTTTGTTGCCATCAGACCCATCACGAGTGAGCTATCAAACAATTTCCTCTAGTTAGTTCTTAAAGAAATCATTTAGTAATATTTTGCAGGATGTCTTGTCACACACCCCAGTAATAAAACTGCAATTTTCCCAACTGACTGTTGGATGATTAAAATCCGTTCCAACAATGACAGTATGATTGGGGGTTTCCTACAACTATCAGTATATGGACCGGCAAGGATTTGAATGCGACTCTTCTAAATATGACTTCACTGTTTTAAAAAACTGAACTCTGAGGACCGCTGAGGCTGATTCTTCATTCTTCCCTTCTTACTCATTTGCAAATCTATTGGAAAATGATATGCTTTTGTTCATATATATTCTAAATCAAATTAGTTGTTGTCTAATAAGCTAATTAATACACGTGAGGCTAGGTGTTGAATAAAGTGAAGGGTGAGCACTACATTAACTACAAGAAGCACAAAAATACATACCTTTCTGAATTTTTTGAAGTTTTCAACTGTGTTATCCTCTTTAACACTGCTAACAGAGGAACATTCATTTTTTCGGATGACCAAATCCTTCAGCAGGATAGTTGTCTTGTTCACACCAATAGTAATGTGGCCATCATCATCATCTTCTTCTTCTTTGACCTTAAAAAAATGAGGAAGTAGAAACATAAACAATTTAGGAGAAAGGTGACCACTTACCAAATATCAGAGGTAATGAGTCATCAACAGGCACATGAACAAGACAAAAAACTTTGCTAGTTTTTGGACAAATCCTTTCTTGAGCTCTCTCTCTCTCTCTCTCTCTCTCTCTCTCTCTCTCTCTCTCTCTCTCTCTCACACACACACACACACACACACACACACACACACACACACACACACACTCTCTCTCTCTCTCTCTCTCTCTCACACACACACACACACACACACACACACACACACACAGCCACTGTCATCTCAAGGCACCCAGAGAGAACAATGGCCGTGTGTGTGTGTGTGTGTGTGTGTGTGTGTGTGTTTTTTTTTCAAAATCTGAACAATAACTCTGTACACTAGCTCGTAATTTCTAACAGCCTTCTTTCATTCAAATGACCTGTCTGCCACTCACCAATTCTTCTATGTGGTGAGTAGCAATTTACCACTTTCTCATTGTTGAAATGAACAACAACAACACATTCAACCAACAAATACATCACCTAGAACAAGGCACATTATTCAGTTTATACGCTCCCTCATACACCGTAATAAAGTGAAACATTAAGATACAAAAACAGTTGTTCTTTCTTTGACTGAAAAATGAAAATAATGCCCTAGCAGTTTCCAATATCTATATCTTCTACATGTTTTGAAAAGTTCAACTTAACCTTTAAAATACATTAATACAAACTATAGAGAAGAACAAATACAAGATTTCAGCATTTTTATGTAAAATCACATTTTAAATGCTTTTATTCTCTCCTTTTCTTGTTTCCCCACAGTTGACGATTCTCTTCCTCACAATGCTGTACTCCAGACATACATTCTCATAAATTTATTCCTCAAAGTAAGACCTATACCTGATAACAGCAGACTCTGCCCTCCTTCCCTGTGCTAGTCTGTACTTATATCCACCTTGCTCCATCTGTAATTTGTTACTTTGCCACCAAGATAGCAGAATTCCTTCACTTCATGTCTTATGTGGCCAAGAGTCATGTGATGAAGAAAAGAAGAGTGGCTGGAAGTGACAGACAATAACCTTCATCTACTAAAGTCCACAACTTGTCCATGGTATATTTCCTGCCAGCCACACAGGGGGGATGAGGTTCTACAACATAACCTGAAGGTTATAAAGATAGTTCTAGGAAAGTATGTTGATTATTGAAAAGCTTATATGGCCTGAAACAGGCACACTGCTGCTGGAATGAGAGATCCACTAATTATGTGATGGAATTAGGATTTAAGAGAAGTACAGCTGATCCTTGCGTCTTTACGAGTCAGAAAATTTCTGACAAGATTTTCTTCAAACTCTTTGTTGATGATTGACTGACTGTGACAAATAATGACTGTGAACTCAAATACTTTAGTGAAGATCTTGAAAGACAATTCAGAGTAAAATCAAAGCCAGCATCATATTTCTTAGACTTGGAAATGATCGAAAAGAAGATGGGCCCATTCAAGTCAGTCAGACTCACTACACCAAGAAAGTTTTTGAGTGCTTTGGCATGAGTGACTGTAGAGCTGTAACAACTCCAATTATCAAGGATGATGCCATAGAAGAGAACCCTATCAACACTGAATATCCTTATCGACAAGCAGTTGGGTCCTTGATGTACCTAATGTGTGGGACAAGACTAGGCATATCATGTGCTGTTGCAGTAGTATCTAGATGTCTTCAAAATCTAACAGAGCATGTGTAATAACTTCAAGTTGAACAAATATATTTCAAGGAAGACGCAATACATGAAAGTCACAGATCAAGTAAACAGAGTAAGATGTGTGTACACTTTAACAGTCAAATCATAACTGAGTCCAAGTCTAGCGGCCGCTGGCTGGCTGGCCGCTTAGGTGGCGTTGCTGCTGCATGGCTGGCAGACAGCGCCACATGTAGAGGACGCGCGTAGCTGCGCGGCGGCACTTTGAAAGATTGGCGAGTCACAACACTTTTCCCCCCTTTGAATTTTTTGCACAGGTCTTGATGGAGGTGGCCTGTAGATTGCTAACATCCATAGATGTTGTTTGACTGGCCGTAAAGTCTCGAGGAGGAGGCTTCCTGTATGGACGGAAGTGTCCCCGATGATAACGGGTCGAGATGACAGGAGACGTGGGGGTCGAATCTGTTGGGGCCCCGTGCACCAATCTGCCCGTTGCGGCAAGTCCGGTTGTTATAACAGGAGACATGGGCGATGTGTCCACGTCCGTAGGAGGAGGGGAGTAGAGTTGCTCCGACAGATGATGGTCATCTGGTTCCTGCATGGGCACGTCTCCTGGTGGTGTCAGTTCTTGTGCTGGCACCGATATGATGGTGAGAGGACTGCGTTGTGAGTAATGAGAGATTCCAGTATCTCGAGCATCAGCTAGAGCCGAAGGTGGTGTAGCAGCATGCGGAACAGGCATTGCCGGCACATGGGGCTGAAGATGGTCCGAATGATGCACTGCAACACCCATGTCCGTCTGGATTTCACACAGGCGTCGGCCACGGTGTCATTAGATGCAGCCAGGACTCCATTTAGGCTGCCTGCCACATCCCCGTACCCATACAAGGTCGTCGGCTGTGAACCGGCCAAGCGAAGGCACCTGCGGCCGTGAGGTGGAAGGCCGCAGGAGATGAAGTGGCGTGCGGGGTTGTCGGCCATGTAAGAGCTCAGCCGGGCTGTGGTCGCCCATGGGGGTGAAACGATAAGAGTCCAGAAATTGGAGAAGTGCATCATCAGCAGAAGAAGTCACGAGTTTCCTCATCTGAGCCTTAAATGTGCAGACCAGTCGTTCAGCCTCACCGTTTGGCTGTGGATGGAATGGAGGGGCCGTGACATGCATGATGCCGTGACGGGCACAAAAATCCGCAAAATTGGAAGAGGCAAATTGGCGACCATTTTCAGTATCAAGAGTAGAGGGAAGGCCTTCGAAAGAGAAAATGCGAGCTAGAGCATTGGTGGTTGCCGCGGTGGTAGGCGATGTGCAACGGACAATGAAAGGAAAGTTAGAGTAGGCGTCAATAACGAAAAGCCAATAAGTACCTAAAAAAGGTCCCACAAATTCAGCATGAATATGCTCCCAGGGCTTCTCAGGCGAAGGCCACGGTGACAAAGATGACTTTGGGGCGGTGGCCTGTGATGCACAAGGGCCGCAGGCAGCGACCAGTGCGATTTCAGAGTCGATGCCGGGCCAGTACCCATGACAGCGCGCCAGAGAATTTGTGCGAGAGACACCCCAGTGCCCTTGGTGAAGGAGGCGCAAGACCGAAGCATGCAAAGACACAGGTACCACAACACACGGCGAAGCATTTTTGGTGGAAAGGAGGATAACACCATCCCTAGCCGTGAGGCGGTAACGCAAAGTGTAGTAGTTGCGCAATGGATCAGAAGTCTTAGCGGACGGACGATCAGGCCAACCCTTCTGAATACAGTGTAAAACCTGGGAGAGGGTAGGGTCAGAACCCGTAGCAGCCGCCAGCCGGTCCCCAGTGATGGGGAACCCGTCCACAACCCGTTGCTCGGCAACATCCAGGTGGAAATACAAAAGTTCGTCCCTATCGAATGCTAGATCAGGACCCATGGGAAGGTTAGACAGTGCATCAGCATTCACATGTTGAGCTGTCGGCCGGAAATGAATCTCATAATTGAAATGAGACAAATAAAGAGCCCAACGCTGGAGGCGGTGTGCCGCCTTGTCGGGAAGTGACGTTGATGGATAAAACAAGGAAACAAGTGGTTTGTGATCCGTAACAAGATGAAATTTGGATCCATAGAGAAAAACACCAAACTTATGAAGAGCATAAATAATGGCCAAAGCTTCTTTTTCAATTTGAGAATACTTTTGTTGGGCATCTGTGAGCATTTTGGAGGCGTCCGTGGCAAGAACAAGATGTTGGCCTGGTCGATAAGTAGCCAGGCACGGGGCCTGTTTCAGCATAGTCTCCAATTTTTGGAAAGCCACATCGCATGACACGGACCAGTGAAAAGGCACGTTTTTATGCAACAGGTGATGCAACGGCTGAGCCACCGAAGCAACAGATGGTAAAAACTTGTGATAGTATGCTATTTTCCCCAAGAAGGCCTCAGTTCCTTAACAGATGTAGGGTGAGGAAGGGCATCGATCGCAGCAACAGTTTGCTGAAGCGGACAAATACCATCCCGAGAGAGTTGAAACCCCAAGTACGTGATAGATGCCTGAAAAAATTTTGATTTCTGAAGATTACACTTAAGACCGGCAGTCTGTAAGACATGAAAAAGCTTGCAGAGATCTTGAAGATGTTCGTCAGTGGTGGAGCCAGTGACAACAATGTTGTCATGGTAATTTATACACCCAGGGACAGTGAGCAATAATTGTTCCAAGAATTGCTGAAAGAGAGCAGGGGTGCTGGCAACCCCGAATGGCAATCGCTGGTATTGATAGAGGCCTAAAGGCGTATTATGGACCAGAAACTGCCGGGAAGCAGCGTCGAGAGGAAGTTGATGATAAGCTTCTGACAGGTCAAGTTTAGAAAAATACTGGCCTCCAGCAAGTTTAGTGAACAATTCTTCAGGTCGAGGCATAGGGTAAGTGTCAATAAGGCATTGAGGATTTACAGTGGCTTTGAAGTCGCCACAGAGACGACTATCACCATTTGGCTTAGCAACGACAACGACAGGAGAGGACCACTCACTGGAAGTGACAGGAAGCAAGACCTCTGAAGCAGTGAGACGATCTAGCTCCCGTTTGACCTGATCACGAAGGGCCACAGGAATGGGCCGAGCCCGAAAAAACTTTGGCCGAGCAATGGGTTTGAGCGTGATATGAACTTCAAAGTGGTTTGCACGGCCTAACCCAGGAGAAAAAAGGGAAGAAAATGTCGTCGACAAGGAATCCAATTGAGCATAAGGAATAGCATCAGAGACGATACTGACAGAGTCATCTATGGAGAACCCAAAAACGCGAAAGGCATTGAAACCAAAAAGATTCTCCGCATTACTATGGTCAACCACAAATATGGGAACAGTTCGAACAACAGATTTGTAAGATACCTCAGCATCAAATTGTCCCAAGAGAGAAATCTTCTGTTTGTTGTAAGTCCGTAATTGCCTAGTGACACGGGGCAGGATTGGAGAACCCAACTGAAGATATGTCTGAGAATTGATGATAGTGGCAGCAGAACCAGTATCCACCTGCATGCCAACATCTCGACCAAGTATTTGGACAGTGAGGAATAACTTCCCTGAAAGGGTAGAAGTACAATTGACAGACAACACAGAATCAGAATCAGCGTCATGTTCATGAACATCAAGTATGTGGTCAGATTTGCAAACGGATGACACATGAACCTTTTTTTCGCATTTGTGACACACGGCCCAACGTTGTGGACAATCTTCTCGTGAATGTTTCGTAAAACACCGCAGACATGAAGGAAGTTGCCGTGGGTTTTGCTGCAGTTTCTTAGACGTTTGTTTACGGTTAGGCCGAGGCTGCACTCTGGAGCATACTGCGGCCACGTCAGCCAGCGGGGACACACCACACACTTCGTCAACATCGCACAGATGTTGTATTTCCCCGACGTTGCCCCATGCCTCTATTTGCGCTCGAGCGGCGCGAGAAGTTTCAAAAGACTGAGCGATGGATAAGACTTCATCTAGAGTCAGATTTGCCAACTGACAGGCATGTTGCCTAACTTCTTTGTCGGGCGCCGATCGGATAATAGCATCCCGTACCATGGAATCGGCGTAGGATTCTTTGTGAACTGCAGTAACAAATTGACAATGTCTACTGAGGCCATGAAGTTCAGCAGCCCAAGCGTGATAGGATTGATTCGGTTGTTTTTGACAACGATAAAAGGCAACACGAGAGGCTACCACATGCGTTTGCTTTTGAAAATAGACGGACAGAAGTGAGCACATTTCAGCAAAGGACAAAGATGCAAGATCTTTCGAAGGAGCCAATTGCGGCAAAAACCAATACATTTGAGGTGAAATCTATGAAAGGAACAGAGACTTACATGTTTGTTCGTCCACGACATGAAATGCCAAGAAGTGCTGTCGAAGACGTTTTTCGTAATCAGACCAGTCTTCCGCCGTCTCATCGTAAGGAGGAAAAGTAGGTAGAGACAACGACGACAGACACCCCGCATTTGATGCCACGACGAAATCACGAATCGCATTTGTGAGAAGCGTTTGCTGTTCTATGAGACCTTGCAATAGTTGCTCTAAAGTAGCCATGGAAACATGTGGGTCAACGATGGAAAAGAAAAATCACTACCTTGTCGCCAATTGTAATAACTTCAAGTTGAACAAATATATTTCAAGGAAGACGCAATACATGAAAGTCACAGATCAAGTAAACAGAGTAAGACGTGTGTACACTTTAACAGACAAATCATAACTGAGTCCAAGTCTAGCGGCTGCTGGCTGGCTGGCCGCTTAGGTGATGCTGCTGCTGCATGGCTGGGAGATAGCGCTGCATGTAGAGGACGCGCGTTACTGCATGGCGGCACTTTGAACGATCGGTGAGTCACAACAGCATGTAATAAGAGTAAAAAGAATTTTTTGCTGTTTGAGAGGCATGTATGACTACGGACTTATTTACAAAAATGGTGAAGACAAAGGCATTCTCTTGAATGTTATAGTGACGCTGATCAAAGAGGTGATTTAGGGACTGGACGATCTACCTTAGGTGTTCTCTGCCTGTACTTTGGTGCACCTGTTATTTGGATGAGTCAGTGACAAACTTAAGTTGCAATCTCTAATACAGAAGCTGAAGTTGTAACGGCTGGTGAAGCAGCATGAGACATGGTTTGGATGAACGGACTTTTAACTGAACTTTGCCAGCTAAAGGATTCGAAACCTTTCCTACGAATGCACAATGAAACTGCTGTTCGACTAGCACAGAATCCTGAATTTCACCAATGGACAAAACATATTTGTCTCAGATACTTCTTTGTTCAAGAATTAGTTACAGCTGATGAAATTAACATTTCGAGAGTAGATACAGAATACCAGCTTGCGGATTTATTAACAAAACCATTATTTGCTACCCAACTAAGACAGTTGTGCAAAAATATAAGGGAATGTAAGATATTAAATAAGGAAGCATGTTAAAGTTTTGCATTGTAAACAGTCTTACTTAATAACTTCACTGAGATTTAAATACATCTGTCTTAGCAGGCAAATTTTTTTGTGTTCTTTGTCACAATGGAAATTTATTATCATTGTTAAGTTATATTCTGTAGACTTCTAATAAACCAGCATTTTCTTTTTTTGTTCTATGAGAAACTTGTATCATTCCCAAATAATCAAACAAGTTCTGCCTGCTAGTAATTTGAGTGATATTAGAAATCTGGAACAATATTACCTTATTCTTTCTACTTAGTGAAAACAAGAATAAGATCATCCTGGTCAGTTTCAGTCACACATGAACTAAGTGAGTAGTGGACTAAAATTTTATTTCAGTTTTATAATGGAGAGACTTATTATCTGTAAAAGGCAGGCTAAATGAACTTTTTTGAATAGTGCTAGTCCAGCTACAAGTAACATGACTGAAAAGCATCGTTCTCCTCGGCATTAATGCTACACATCATAAACAAAATACTGAATACTTGCAATATTATTCCAATGTAACCATTTTTTGGTACAAATGTACCTATGTGTGTTTTGTCTGAAAGCTGAAAACTGTATTCATGGTAGTATTCTAACTTGGATGTGTTTTTCGTATGGTCCTATTAATAAAAAGTATAACTGAGGCTGAAACATTTATTCAATCCATCAGTACCTCGGTGTGTGCAGCAAGAGTTTGAAAACCACATTGAGACTGACCAGCAGAATCAACTAACAAAGACCTGAGATCGAATCAGTTCAGCACTAGACTCCATGATCTGACAGTCTTGAGACGTTACTGCATAGTCACCTCAAAGGATTAACAGTTTTCTTGTTGGGAAGGGACATTAAACTTGGAGTTATATGGTATGCATTATAATTAACGGCAGGAACTGACATGGCTGGAAGTACAAAAACAGAAGCAAAAACAGTCCAGTAAACATGGGTTCACAAACAAGTCCTATGAAATAGCGTGAGACACAGCTGCTTTCCAGTATTTACCTTACAGAAGCAAAATATTCAGTACTGTTGACAGACATAATGCAATATCTGAGCAAAAGTTTCTGGAACACCTCATGTAATGTGGCTCTGACTACCAGATGTCATGAGAGGCAGACCCACCAGTACAAAAGGAGGTGTGTGTGTGTGGGGGGGGGGGGGATTTTGTTGTCAGTAGAGAAGGAATAGCTAACACTCTCAAATCCAAGACTGTACCAAGCAGTACTGAATGTAGGCTTGAGGGCAAAGAGTAGAGTGGGCTTTACCATTGTCAACAGTAAGTTTCATGAGAGAATGGAACGAGTTTGTTTCCAAACAAGACACACATCTTATACCATTGACATTTGGACTGCTGTGCTGTAGTTTCCGTGCAATACTGGTACAAAGGTAACTGGGGTGAGATACCAAACAAAACACAATAATTCTGTAATGAGCCACAAAAAACCACGGTCCTATGTGCCGGGATGTTCAGAGAGTGCCCTGAGCATCCTTTGAAGGTCTGTCAAGGAGGTTTTGGTTCATCCTATACATCGTGACCACAACTCTTGCATAAAGGAAATTGCTTCCAAAAAACTCATTCAATCAATTCATCAGTATTGGTTATCAGTATGGGACCCTTATCAGGGAGGAATAGTATAGGAGTTAGAGACGAGCCTACGAAAACTAATGCAAGTCATCATGCGTGCATTCCCACACACATCACATGAAATGATCATGATGGGAACAATCAAAGCTCATGTGGAGGCTTCCCAACATCATTCTCATGCATCACTAACAACTTGAGCAGGAAAGGGGCAAAATATAATATTAGGAAATGTATGCTCTGCCACTCACTGTAAGGTGGCTTGCTCATGGCGTAGACAGGTTTTGAAGTAATTGGAAGTTACCAGGCATGTAGATTACTTGTAAAATGGAACGGATTGGTCAGGAGAGCTCAATGAATTTTAATGTTGACTGGTCGCTGAACGTCACTTGAGTAACAAATTCATCAAGACAGATATTCCAAGACCAGTCAGAGCTCTTGTACTGATGGAGAGGGACCATTGAACACTGCAGAGAATGGTTGCAAAACCTGCATGAAATCAGCAGAAGGATTCACTTGCGAGTTCACAAGTGCCACTAGCACAATGACTGCATCACAAGGAGTTCAAGAGAATGATGTAGAATGGTCGAGCAGTTCCTTGTAAGCAATACATTTCTGTAGTCCAAGAGCAATGCCACAGGACAGCACA
This sequence comes from Schistocerca serialis cubense, assembly GCF_023864345.2. Taxonomy (NCBI): domain Eukaryota; kingdom Metazoa; phylum Arthropoda; class Insecta; order Orthoptera; family Acrididae; genus Schistocerca; species Schistocerca serialis. The sequence goes on along the minus strand of NC_064642.1, from coordinate 755,321,098 downwards.
TGAATTGAAATGAATGATTTGGAAAGATAACTCATGCTATACCCAGCAGCAATCTGGCGGAAGGGTTTGGGTTTGGTGAATGACTGGAGAACATCACTTGCCATGATGTGTAGTGCCAACAATGAAGTATGGAGGATGTGGTGTTATGGTACGGAGGTGTGTTTCATGAATAGTCCTACTACTGTAGTCCTATTATTGCGCTTAAGAAAATGCTAAATGCAGGAGGATCTGAACACATTTTACAGCATTGTGGGCTGTGTACTGTAGAAGAACTCTTCAAAATGGTGATTATATCAGTGTGACAATGCACCCTCTCATAAAGCAGCATCTGTGGGCCAATGGTTGTTGGACAATAACATTTCTGAAATGGACTGGCCTGCCCAGAGTCCCAACCTAAACCCAATGGACCACCTTTCTGATGGGCTAGAACTTCAACTTCACTCCAGACCACACTGTCCACCTCCTCTCATTTCAGCTCTTGTGGAATAATGGTCTGCCATTCCTCCACAGACATTCAGATACCTCACTGAAAGTGCCCTCCACAGAATTCAAGCCATCACCATCATAAAGGCAAAGTGTGCACACCCCATATTAATATCCGGTATTATGCGTCAGGATATTTTTGATTAGATAATGTGTACGCACACTCACTTGGTCTCCTCTTACCCTGAAAACAGGTGCCTTCCTCTCATCTCAGTGACCTGTTCTTCATTTTTAACTTCCCATCCTAGCCCTCTGTGCTTCTTGAGGAAGGAAATAGGGATTCCAAAACTAGGAAAGCGTGTGCATACTTTTAAGTGTGTTTACTGGCAGTGATTAATATTTTTTAATATTTTGTTTCCTGAAGATAAATAATGGCCAGCACGTCTCTCTCACAAAGTTTTTCAATTTTCTTGGTTGAATTTTTCATATGAAATATTGTCTTAGTTTTCACAAAAGTATTTGAATTCTAAACTTTTTGAAAAGGCCTCAACTAACTGGACTTGAATTGCACCCAAGGGCACTGATTGTGGAATGTAGTGCATAAATAATAGGGTACTGGCACATTTTGCAACTGAAGAAAGATGACACCCAATGCACCAATATAGACCACAATGGATAGATCGAGCAGGATCTGCACCTCGGTCCTGCAATCACCTGACCTGAATCGTTCAGAATTTTCTATCCAGGGTCATCTCAAAAGTGAAGTGTACAGCATTCCATAAGATACAGTCAAAGAAATGGAGCAGAAAATTGTACAGTCATGTGAAGATTTACAAGGTGATCTGGAGCACTTGAAGAATTGGTATCTGACTGGAGAGATGTATGCATTATTGTATGCAAATGTGAAGGTGACACATGGGACACCTTCTTCAACAGGTACAAGTGCATAGTAAATTGTAATATGTTTGTAAAATGTAATGTGCTGAAGATGTATTGCATTTCTTGCTAAGGTATGACATGGGTGGAGTCTGAGCCCAATCAGATGATGGCTTAACAAAAAGATTGCATTTTAAATACATTTGCACTATCTAGAACAATATTTCATACTGTACTCAATGGTAGCTTGTAACCACATACTTGCAGTTACCTTGCAAGTTGCTCATTTGTGGGATCATGCTTACTTGAATGCTTTTGCTTCTATTCTTGTATATTTTCACACATGTCAGTTTTTGCTGTTAGTTGTGATACAGCCTGTACTTAAATATTTACTTATCTAGACAGTGGTTTTTCCTTTCTACATGAATGGAGTTAATAAAACTCATTTGTGACTGGTAGTTTTTGTGTCTCATTAATGTTTCTCAAGTTTGTCAGATAATAGTTTAAACATTAAAGTGTGTAGCACCTGTTAGTGTTCAAATTGGTGAAATAAATTATTATATGTAACATTTATATTCAAAATTAATTTAATGAATGTGGATTTCTTAATATCAGCTGTATCAGGCATAGATTCACAACCTAACAAAAAAAAGTGAAAATGTAATGCAGCCAGTTTTAAGGAATTCACATTCAGGGAATTAATTTAAAATTATTTAATACAGCTGTGGATCATCAACAGTGTCTGTTCTTTCAGACAAGTATGTAAGTATTACCTTCAGATGTTATACGAAAATCAAATAATACATTTAAGAAATATGAATACATATTGCTGAACAGGGTCCCTGCATTTCACAAGTGTTATGGTCCCTGCGTGATATAAACCCACCCTGCAAGTACGCAACTGCTCAGTAATTGGTCATACAATCACAATGGAGGAGGGCATGTTTATGATCTTTCTAGGGAGTTGAAGTAGTAGAAAAGAGCATTAATGATCAATATAAAATTATTTCAAATGATAATTAGTTCCCAGTGCTGATAACTTACTTGGGATAGCATGTGGTTAGCAGCAGATACCTATGATTCATGTGGAACACAGCTGCAGAGGGGAATGATGTCATCAATGAAAAGTTAATTCTTAGATTGGGGAAAGAAGTTCGTGAACCTTAAGTCTTACTGCAACACAATAATGGGTGAATTTAGAATAAGAATGAAGCTGAAAAATGTTTCTTATACAGGAAATTTCAGATTTGATATCAGATGTGTACTACTCAAACTCATGAGGACAATGTACACACCCTAAATATTTCTAGGGAAAGAAAAGGAGAGAAAATTGTAAGCACAAAATAGAATTAGAGGCGAGATTGACAATATTCTGTCAAATACCAAAGAAACTGTAATGGCTGTGATGATCTTAAACCACTTTGAAATCTCATGTGACATCAGGCTGCTGAGATGTGGAGCAAAACTAAATGCAACTGTTGTTTTACTGATGCAAGGAATTCAAGTATACGTAAGGAATCATCTTGATCATCATATCAAACTGCTGTTTCCTGCATATAATGCACAAGCATTCATCAGCTCTTCCTAGATCTTTTTTCTGTCTCAGAGTTCTTCTCTCCACTTCCGTTTTCACCGTTTCCAGCTAAGATTATCTACATCTCCTCCTTAATCTTTTTTTCCTTTCACTACAACCTAAATTTGTGTTTTTGCTGTTCTAATGTTCTTCATTCTCATAAAACCATCGTATCACTAGGCTTTACAGCAATCTACTGCATCAACAACGTAGTTTAATGGCAGCTTCTTCCTTATTTTTCTCATATTTTGTACTGATTTTCCCTGGATTTTGGTTCATGGTACTGATGAATTTCATTCCTGGTGGAATTTTACTTTTTTCTACCACATAAAATGATGTAGGGCTTCATGTGACGGCCAAAATAGCCCAAACTGTCCTGTGGGACAATGCATACAAATCCTGAATGTTTGTCAGTAAGGCTTAGTGGCTGAATAATATCTTTACCCAGGGATTGCGGAGGTCAAGAAGTACTCATTATTTCATCTTCATGTTCATTCAAGCAATGATAGACCTTTTACAATGGAGAGAATGCAGTAATTATCATGTCAAAAAATTCAAACCCTTACTGTACCATTGAATGAAGATAATTATCCAAAATGCTTTGAAAAATCTCATTAATTACCACTGAAAACTGCAATATGATTTCTTAAACTATTAGAGAAACTCCACATGTTTCACTGTTGAAAGAAGGCAGTCTTCACAATTGGTTTACCTTGGTGTTATCCATAGATAAATACATCCTTCATATGTACAATTATTGGACTGCATAATATGTTTCTGTTCACCCATGGTTCAGTCTTTGTACTGCTGAAGTCTCTTTCTGGCATTTTGTTTCTAAGGTGTTTGATAATAGCTTTTCTATATTTTTTCCCTTCATTTATAACTGACACTGTCTTCTTTAGACATACATTAATTTCAGTATTCACTTTTATGGCAGTTGTTTTCTTACTAAAGACAGAAGTTCTCTTCAATGCCCTGTAGTCTATGCAAGAAAGTTTAGTTTTTTTTCTACTACTGAATTTAGTAGACAAAATTTTCCCCACACTATGTGTGCTGTCATGACATCGAGTACAGCAGTTCAATACACAAATGGTAAATTAATGACTATTGTTGCAGATGCAACAACTAAACAGCATTGGATAATTTTCCCTCATTGATGGCCTCTAAGGGCCAACATAACTCTATAATCTAGATCAAAACACCACAATTGTCACAGATGTAACAAGGGCTCAGGAAAGGGAAAACAAAATACAATCTCAGGATCCATGGAATGAATGTCAGGAAAAGGACATTTTTTGTCAGAACGTGGCTATTATCTGTTACTAAACAGCTAAAACAGTCATCCAGTTCAAGTTGCAGGTTGCCAATCTGACAGCTTTCAGGGGCAACAAAAATTTGATTTTCAATATTTCAAATTTAAAACACTGTCATAATATTATGTTAAATGTTTAACAGGCAATGTAACTTACAGCATGAAATTACCATGATCATATTCATCCTGTATTTGAAAATGAGAGCACTTAGTGACTTTCAACAAACTATACCATTTTAAACTTTGTCTAAGCTTTTCCTCACAAAATACTGAAAGGAAAACAATATATTGCTTACTAAATGTTCGTTGTTTCTGGAGTAAAATGACATTATCAAGCATGATGTTTTAATTTATTATTTATTTACTACCAAATTTTTTTGCTACCTATTTCGCAGACTGTATCCACATGTATCTCCGAAGGTATGTGTTCATTCGTCTATGGGTTAATATCTACATCTACATCTAAATGGATACTCTGCAAATCACATTCAAGTGCCTGGCAGAGGGCTCATCAAACCACCTTCACAATTCTCTATTATTCCAATCTCATATAGCGTGCGCAAAGAATGAACACCTATATCTTTCTGTACGAACTTTGATTTCCCTTATTTTATCTTGGTGATTGTTCCTCCCTATGTAGGTCGCTGTCAACAAAATATTTTTGCATTCGGAGGAGAAAGTTCGTGATTGGAATTTCATGAGAAGTTTCCATTGCAATGAAAAACACCTTTTTTTTAATGATTTCCAGCCCAAATGCTGTATAATTTCTGTGACAGTCTCTCCCATATTTCGCGATAATACAAAACGTGCTGCCTTTCTTTGAACTTTTTCGATATACTCCATCAGTCCTTTCTGGTAAGGATCCCACATCATGCAGCAGTATTCTGAAAGAGGACAGGCAAGCGTAGTTAGGCAGTCTCCTTAGTAGGTCTGTTACATTTTCTAAGTGTCCTGCCAATAAAACGCAGTCTTTGGTTAGCCTTCCCCACAACATTTTCTATGTGTTCCTTCCAATTTAAGTTGTTCGTAATTGTAATACCTTGGTATTTAGGTGAATTTACGGCTTTTAGATTAGACTGATTTATCGTGTAGCCGAAGTTTAACGAGTTCCTTTTAGCACTCATGTGGATGACCTCATACTTTTCGTTATTTAGGGTCAACTGCCACTTTTCGCACCATTCAGATATCTTTTCTAAATCGTTTTGATCTTCTGATGACTTTATTAGTCAATAAATGACAGTGTCATCTGCAAACAACCGAAGATAGCTGCTCAGGTTGTCTCCAAAATCGTTTATATAGATAAGGAACAGCAAAGGGCCTATAACACTACCTTGGGGAATGCCAGAAATCACTTCTGTTTTACTCAATGACTTTCCGTCAATTACTACGAACTGTGACCTCTCTGACAGGAAATCACAAGTCCAGTCACATAACTGAGGTGAATTCCATAAACAAGCAATTTCACTATGAGCCGCTTGTGTTGTACAGTTTCAAAAGCCTTCCGGAAATCCAGAAATACGGAATCGATCTTAAATCCCTTGCAATAGCACTCAAAACTTCATGTGAATAAAGAGCTAGTTGTGTTTCACAGGAACGATGTTTTCTAAACCCGTGTTGACTATGTGTCAATAGACCACTTTCTTTGAGGTAATTCATAATTTTCGAACACAATATATGTTCTAAAATCCTGCTGCATATTGATGTTAACGATATGGACCTGTGATTTAGTGGATTACTCCTACTACCTTTCTTGAATACTGGTGTGACCTGTACAACTTTCCAGTCTTTGGGTACGGATCTTTCATTGAGCAAATGGTTGTATATGATTGTTAAGTATGGAGCTAATGCATCAGCATACTCCGAAAGGAACCTAATTGGTATACAGTCTGGACCAGAAGACTTGCTTTTATTAAGTGATTTAAGTTGCTTCACTACTCCGAGGATAGTTACTTCTACCTTACTCAAGTTGGCAGCTGTTATTGATTCAAATTCTGGAATATTTACTTTGTCTTCTTTTGTGAAGCCATTTCGGAAGACTGTGTTTAGTAACTCTGCTTTGGCAGCACTGTCTACGACAGTATCTCCATTGCCATCACACAGAGAAGGCATCGATTGTTTCTTGCCGCTAACATAATTCACATAATCCAAAACTAGTAAAACCAACATAACCAGGGCTTTGGACGTTCAACCATAAAGGTTTTACCTGCTTAACATCAAATGTTTAACACATTAACTCATTTATAAAGTAATTAGGCATCTGAATCAGTTTTATACGTGGGAGTTTGATTGTTTAAATTAGTCTAATCCCTGTATATATTCATTATTGTTATCTTGCATCTCCCAATATTTTGTTGTTTAGAAGGAATGTTGTCAACTATCTGAAAATACATAATGTTTCCTTGAGATCTATTGAGTATTTCCTAGTATTTTTTGTCTTACTATATACATCTACGTTGAAAGTAATTCCTACTAGTCCTCATCTACTTTCTCTTAGCTATTATTTTTTGAAGTTTCTTCCAAATCTGAGGCCTCTCCTGTATTACTTATTCTGGTTCTTGGTATATATCATCATCTTCTGCAAATACAGAAGCATTTATGGATTATATTAATTGGCCCATAACTACAATGAATATGTGGGGAGAAAGGCACCTCCTTGCTACTTTTCTTTCCTTTGAAATACTCTGAAGTGCCATTTCTTGCAGGGACATAGCTGTAGGATCTGTGATACAGCATCTTTACTTAGTTGACCAGGGGTTTTAGCAAATATAATTTCTCTGTGCATTTACCAACCATTTTCCTTGGACACTATTACGTCTTTCCTATGTACAGCAAATACCACTGTGTTTGGTGCGAATAGTGCCCTCCGCCACACACCAATTGGTGGCTAGCGGAGTATATATGTAGATGTAAGGATTCTTCCACATGTTCTCATTATGTTCGAACATTACAGCAAACACAATGTCAATAGTGTTTTGATCTCACCCAATATGGTGCTGCTCTTCTTCTAGTTGTGGTTAACTTATTTTTGTTAACTTTATCTTCCCAGTAATCACTCAGGTATGTGAAAATAGTGTGACTTGTTGACAAAAATATGAAATTACAAGGGGCCCATACGTCACACTTCTGAAGAAAGACCTGGAAAGGTTTTCATCAGTAATTTGAGATCTAGTTCAGATTTAAAATGACAGAGAATACTCTGTGTAGCCAGATCATACCTTACATTCCATTCATCTTGAACACATTTACACTCAATTTGCCAAAGCATGATGTCCCATCTTCAACCCTCTGCATTTCTCTGCTTAGTGCTTGACAAGATAGGTGCTAATGTTTTTATATTTTGGATCCCCTCAGCATTCAATTTCATTGCTGTTCTTGACCATTTAGTGGCATACTAAATAGCTTTTCATTTCCTCCCTTACTTAATCTGTCCTCACCAGCCTTCTATAATCTTATCACAGTGGTAACAATTCCCTGTCCTTTATTACTTTGCACGGCAGTTTTTAAATTTTTTCATATTATTTACAAGTCATCCCACAGACTGCTAGCAAACTTATCCCAAACTTGCCTTTCCGGAGGTGGGAAACCAGGAGATTGGATAATTTTTTGAGGTGGAGGGTGGCATGCTGTTCTAATTTGTGGTTGGCCTGTAGGAGGATGCTTTGAACAGCCGGTGTGGATGCGGGAGAGGAAAGATTGAGGCAACTCACTCACCCTTCACAACCTTTCCAGCAAACCTCAACCTCCTCTCATTGCACACAAACCCAGTCTCCCCCATCAACTCAATCTCCCACTTCCAGCTCCACTCCCTCTAAAACCTCAAAATGCCAATCAACGCAATCTGGAACCACAACACCCCAATTCAGTAGTTAACCTTTCCTCCAAACCTCTCTCCCAATCCGAAACCTCTGTCCTATCCAAAGGCCTCACCTTCAGCCCCACTCCCAGATTCAACCAAACAGCCCTCGTCAAAGATTTACTGTCCTACACTCGTACTCTCTGCTGGAAATATCACTTTGCCACGAAGAAAAATGATCCTAATCCTACTCCTAATGATCCAACTCCCCAAGACACTATCCAAATTGAACCCTGCCTGGAACAGTTCCGTCCTCCGTCACAGCGGGACCCACCTCCTCTTCCTCAAAATCACCCTCTCCAAACCTTCCACGAATTTCTGACTTCCAGCCTTGCTTCTCAATCCTTCTTAAAAAACCTTAATCCTACTCCCAACATCACCACTGCTGAAGCCCAAGCTATCCGTGATCTGAAGGCTGACCGATCCATCGTCATTCTTCCGGAGGACAAGGGTTCCACGACTGTGGTACTTGATCGTCGGGAGTATGTGGCTGAGGGACTGCGTCAGCTTGCAGACAACACCACATACAAAGTTTGCCAAGGTAATCCCATTCCTGATGTCCAGGCAGAGCTTCAAGGAATCCTCAGAACCTTAGGCCCCCTACAAAACCTTTTACCTGACTCCATCAACCTCCTGACCCCACCGACACCCCGCACCCCTACCTTCTACCTTCTTCCTAAAATTCACAAACCCAATCATCCCGGCCGCCCCATTGTAGCTGGTTACCAAGCCCCCACAGAACGTATCTCTGCCTACGTAGATCAACACCTTCAACCCATTACATGCAGTCTCCCATCCTTCATCAAAGACACCAACCACTTTCTCGAACGCCTGGAATCCTTACCCAATCTATTACCACCGGAAACCATCCTTGTAACCATTGATGCCACTTCCTTATACACAAATATTCCGCATGTCCAGGGCCTCGCTGCGATGGAGCACTTCCTTTCATGCCAATCACCTGCCACCCTACCTAAAACCTCTTTCCTCATTACCTTAGCCAGCTTCATCCTGACCCACAACTTCTTCACTTTTGAAGGCCAGACATACCAACAATTAAAGGGAACAGCCATGGGTACCAGGATGGCCCCCTTGTACGCCAACCTATTCATGGGTCGCTTAGAGCAAGCCTTCTTGGTTACCCAGGCCTGCCAACCCAAAGTTTGGTGCAGATTTATTGATGACATCTTCATGATCTGGACTCACAGTGAAGAAGATCTCCAGAATTTCCTCTCCAATCTCAACTCCTTTGGTTCCATCAGATTCACCTGGTCCTACTCCAAATCCCATGCCACTTTCCTTGACGTTGACCTCCATCTGTCCAATGGCCAGCTTCACACTTCCGTCCACATCAAACCCACCAACAAGCAACAGTACCTCCATTATGACAGCTGCCACCCATTCAACATCAAACGGTCCCTTCCCTACAGCCTAGGTCTTCGTGGCAAACGAATCTGCTCCAGTCTGGAATCCCTGAACCATTACACCAACAACCTGAAAACAGCTTTCACATCCCGCAACTACCCTCACGACATAGTACAGAAGCAAATAACCAGAGCCACTTCCTCTTCCCCTCAAACCCAGAACCTCCCACAGAATAACCACAAAAGTGCCCCACTTGTGAAAGGATACTTTCCGGGACTGGGCCAGACTCTGAATGTGGCTCTCCAGCAGGGATACGACTTCCTCAAATCCTGCCCTGAAATGAGATCCATCCTTCATGAAATCCTCCCCACTCCACCAAGAGTGTCTTTCCGCCGTCCACTTAACCTTCGTAACCTCTTAGTTCATCCCTATGAAATCCCCAAACCACCTTCCTTACCCTCTGGCTCCTACCCTTGTAACCGCCCCCGGTGTAAAACCTGTCCAATGCACCCTCCCACCACCACCTACTCCAGTCCTGTAACCCGGAAGCTGTACACAATCAAAGGCAGAGCCACGTGTGAAAGGACCCACGTGATTTACCAACTGACCTGCCTACACTGTGATGCATTCTATGTGGGAATGACCAGCAACAAACTGTCCAGTCGCATGAATGTACACAGGCAGACAGTGTTTGTTGGTAATGAGGATCACCCTGTGGCTAAACATGCCTTGGTGCACGGCCAGCACATCTTGGCACAGTGTTACACCGTCCGGGTTATCTGGATACTTCCCACTAACACCAACCTGTCAGAACTCCGGAGATGGGAACTTGCCCTTCAGTATATCCTCTCTTCTCGTTATCCGCCAGGCCTCAACCTCCGCTAATTTCAAGTTGCCGCCACTCATACCTCACCTGTCTTTCAACAACATCATTGCCTCTGCACTTCCGCCTCAACTGATATCTCTGCCCAAACTCTCTGCGTTTACAAATGTCTGCTTGTGTCTGTGTAGGTGTGGATGGATGTGTGTGTGTGTGTGTGTGTGTGTGTGTGTGTGTGTGTGTGTGTGTGTGTGTGTGTGTGCGTGCAAGTGTATACCTGTCCTTTTTTCCCCCTAGGGTAAGTCTTTCCGCTCCCGGGATTGGAATGACTCCTTACCCTCTCCCTTAAAACCCATATCCTTTCGTCTTTCCCTCTCCTTCCCTCTTTCCTGACGAAGCAACCATTGGTTGCGAAAGCTAGAATTTTGAGTGTATGTATGTGTTTGTTTGTGTTGCTATCGACCTGCCAACGCTTTTGTATGGTAAGTCACATCATCTTTGTTTTTAAATATATTTTTCCCATGTGGAATGTTTCCCTCTATTATATTCTTTTCATAATATTGATATATATAAGAGAAAATGGAAACTCCAAAGAGCTTTTTATACCTGTAATCAACAGACAATGATTGCTGGGTGGGCATTCACTTGGGAATTTTTTAAAATCTGTAGCTTCCTTGTTTTTTGTTATATAGTTGATATCCAAAAAGTGAGCTATTTTATGGTTAGGCCTTTACAATGACATGTTTTGCTTATGGAGAAGATTTTATTGACATTAGCCAGCCAACTATACAGCATTTAAGTGATCCATAATAATTGTGTTAGCAACACAGTCTTTAAAGGCAAAGCACAAGGTGAGATTGGATGTCTTTCAACAGAACAGTTATGGTACAATCAGAAACTGAGATATATCAAGATCATTTCTGGGGATGTTTATTAAAGGAAAGAATATTAAAGGAAAGAATATAGTAACAAGGGACTACAGTTTTAATTTAAGCAAAATTTGGGATCCAGCACTCACTTTCTAAAAATGTTTCACACTTCACCTGTCAAAGTCAAGAAACAGTGTGGTGATGCACATTTCATAGAACAGCAGCATGGGTGGAAAAACAAAAGTACATCTAAGGGGATAGCACATGATGTGATCTGAATGCAGCTATGTATACAGGAGGATCTGATATTAATAATAACTAACAATTTGGTTCATCCATGCCAGTCACTAAAATTATCAACTTGGCTGGAAACAGGTAAATATTTCATTTATCAATCAAAATAAAAAATACATAGAAATGAAATACAAAGTAATTTAGGAAAAAATGTAGATTGTTATAAATGCAAATAAATCTTGAGGTCAAGCTCTAAGAAAGTTATACAAGATCATAATTCCATATATAATATTTCTCTTGATGTAACCAATCAAGAGATTGCTTTACGGTAAATGTGAGTAAGAGCATATTTGCAATCAATACATTGAGAAAATACTAGAAAGATATTATTACAATAAAGACTTCAACGGTAGTGAAGGCGGAGAGAACGAATCTCGGTACGGTGGAACTAGCGGAAGAGGCACATAATACAATAAATCCACCTTGCGTCTGACTTGTAACAAGCGGCACTGTGGTCGGCGTCTGTTCACCAGAGGTGCGGCCGTAATACAAATTCTGGAACTAACCACTCCAGTCTTAACCACTGAGCTTTTCTGAGCTCAACCCTTTGATTCTAAGTACTATTATGGAGCGTTTTAGTAATTACAAAATTACCCCAGGTGGTAACAAATCCTCCGCCATCAGTGGCGCAACTAGTCTATCGGATTCTGGGGAGACTAGGCTGAAACGCTATATCCCAAACCAGAGGAAATCGAAGTCTTTTGACTGACTCATGCCCAAGGTCGAAACATTTTTTGGAACTATCAATATTAACTCTCTCTTGACACCAGGAAAACTCTATAAATTAGGAGACACACTAAAAGAACAAAATATCAAAATTTTAGCCCTGCAAGAAACAAGGTTGCCTGATGAGAATACCATGGATTTTGGAAACTACTGATTGTTTAAAAATAAAACAGACAAAAGAATTCTTAAAAACACTCCGCATCTGGGTGTTGCATTCGCAATTTCGCAAGACATTCTTGGCTCCGTAATCGAAGTAAATCCAGTAAACAACAGACTAATGACAATTTCCATGAAATGTGCAAATAAAATGTACTGTTTAATTAACGCACACATGCCTATCAACCAGGAGAATAAAACAAATCCAGAAAAAGTAAATAAGTCATGGGAAGTGTTAGAGAATACAGTCTCCAAAATTCCTCAAAATTATGTAAAGATTTTAATGGGTGATTTTAATGCACAGTTAGGGAAAGAGAGAAAATTTAGAAAAACGGTCGGCGAATTCCCTGCACATAAATGGACCAATCAAAATGGAAAGAGGCTGGTAGAATTTTGCAGAAATTTCAATCTCAAAATTATGTCAAGTCATTTTAAGAAAAAACCTTCAAAACAAAAGACATGGCGATCACCTAACAAGGACATAGGTGAATTCCAAATTGACCATATTGCAATCTCGTATCCATGTCACAAAGAAATTTTAAATGTTCAAGTTCGTAAAGGCGCCAATATTGACTCAGACCATTACTTAACCCATGTGAAACTAAAGCTAAAACCCCAAAATTTCAACAAAAGGACACCATTAATCCCCAAATTTGACACCAGTAAAATCCAACCCTCATTATTAGCAGACGAATTTGACAAAACAAGTGCACAAAATTGGGAACAACTCAAACACAAGATTATCAAAACAGCTCAAGATCAAATTCCTTTACGAAAACACAAGAAACATGCTTGGTGGAATGAAAACTGTGATCATGCAATCAAAGCCAGACAAGAGACATTTAAAGCATGGAATAGCAACAAGACAGAAGACACATATGATACATTCCTGACAACTAGAAAAGACACTTCAAAACTAATTAGACAAACAAAAAGACAATATGAGAATAGTCAACTCTTAGAAATTGAAGAAGATTTTCAGAAATACAATACCAGAAATTTTTATAAAACTTTTAAAACCAAAATAAAGGGGTACCAACCCCAGAATCTTTGCTTCAAGAAGGAAAATGGACAGTTGGCTCTTAACAAACAAGAAAATTGCAAAGAACTTTCTAAATATTTTAAGAATCTTCTAAATTGCCCCGAGCCCACAGAAAGATTTCCACCAAAAATTCCCCAACAATGCAATCCAGTTTCACTTGCACCAAATGAAGAGGAAATCGTTAAAGAAATTCATAGGTTGAAAAACAACAAAGCATCTGGTGAAGATGGAATTGTTGCAGAACTTTTAAAGGCAGCTGGTCCAAAAACCGTTAAAGAAATTACTTCAATCATGCAAAACATTTGGCAAACTGAAAAAATTCCTGATGAATGGAAAACCGCCTTGATTCACCCACTTCATAAGAAGGGAGACAAAACTGATGTTAATAATTACAGAGGAATTTCTCTTCTTCCAGTCACATACAAAATCCTCTCTCAATGTCTTCTGAACCGAGCACAACAACAACTTGAATGGAAAATTGGCGAATATCAAGCAGGTTTCAGGCCAAATAGATCTTGCCCAGAACAGATTTTAGTCCTCAAACTAATTCTCAGACATCAAAAAATTTACAATAAAAAACTAGTTTGTACCTTTGTAGATTTTAGAAAGGCTTATGACTCAATGGATCGTGAATCTCTTTTCCAAATTGTGAAAGAACAAGGCCTGGATCCTAAAACCACGGCAATTATCAGAGACATGCTAACTGGTACAAAATCAAAAGTAAAGTTCAGAGGAGAAATTTCAGAATCCTTTGAAATAAAAACAGGCGTGAGGCAAGGTGATGGACTCTCTCCGTTGCTATTTAACTGCGTTCTAGAAAAAGTAATACAAGAGTGGCGCGAACGAAAATTGGAGTTCAAAATTGACCAACCAGTGAAATTAGGACGAACAAATATTCGAATAGACTGTTTGGCCTTTGCAGACGACTTGGTTATTCTAACGCAGGACATCCAAATTGCTCAGAAACAAATAGAAATTCTTAAAGAAACAGCAGAAAGAGTAGGTCTCCAAATCTCATTTGAAAAAACACAGTATATGACTAGCAACAAACTGGCACCCAAACTTTTGGAAACTAAGTATGGAAAAATCAAAAGAGTTTCGCAATTCAAATATTTAGGTGAAACAATCTCAGAGACTGGTCTAGAAAAAATTGGAAATGAAATTCGTTGTCAAAAGATGGAGACAGCTTTTAGACTTACAAAAGACATCTACAACAAAAAATGTCTCTCGAGGTACTCTAAATTGAGACATTACAACACGGTCATAAAACCAGAGTGCCTTTATGGGGCTGAAGCGCTAATTTTAAACAGAAAAAAGGACATTCAAGAAATACAAAAAAGAGAAAGAAAAGTAATCAGAAAAATTCTAGGTCCAAAATATACTGAAGAAGGAACATACAGGCTAAGAGCAAATAGTGAAATTCAACAATACACCAGCATATATTCGGATATGAAAAAACGCAGATTAAAATTTTATGGGCATATTAAAAGAATGGATGCTACCAGACTAACTAAACAAGTAGTGGAATTCTATGAAAATCGAAGTAAAGCTAAATTTGAGACAATAAAATGGATTGCTTCTATAAAAGAGGACATGAAAGAGGCAGATATAAAACAAGATGAAATTCAAGACAGAAAATTATTTAGGCAAAAAATTCATGACTGGGTAGTTGGTCAAGCTGAAAAACCAAAGAAAACTGGAACCACATGGTCTGATGAAAGGAAAAGAGCTCATTCCGAGAGAATGAAAACAATTTGGGCAGAGAGAAAGTCTAAAAGAAAATAACTGAATGCCCCGTGATTGTACTTCGCGTGGTCCAGTAGGGCCCAAACGTGAATAATAATAATAATAAAGACTTCACAGAAATGTAGTATGGAACAAACTGAGGTGATTTAAATAGGCTCGTGGTGCTGCAGAAAAAAGATGTCCAAATCTTCTGAGAGCCTAAATCTGGAAAGTGTCATCGAGATTAGTTTTTCAAATCCAGCCCCTTTACTGAAATTAATGTGAACATATTAGGAAAAATTTTATTTGTCAGAACATTGTAACCAAACACAAGCGATTGACTGCAGCAGGACAATGATAAAAACAAATGACAAATGTCACATTATTACATTCAAGGCAGCAGTGAATAGAAAATTCCATGGCATGCATGAATTATATTTGCAAAAGTTCTGCATAGTCCTTGCTTAATGCTTCGCACACCAAACATAAAGTGTACTTTAAGAAACTACTTCACAGTAATCCTTTTTACACAAATGGAATACTGTTTGAGAAGCCAACATCAAACGTGCAGTTTTGGGACTGACAACACTGACAGTCAATGAAATTCTTGGGTTCCATGCAAGATCTCAGACAAGAAGGTTCTGGACAAAGAACGTGGGGGATGAGAAAAGACCAAGGGCCTCAACACAGATCAAAACAAAGTTGACGCATGCTGGCACACAAGGAGCAACAAGAAAAGAATTTAAAAAATTCAAATCAATAACTTGTTGAACAAATTACAAAATATCTTAAGAAGCTGTCTTATGTAATGTCAGTCAGTGAATTACAGCCATCTATACATCTGCTTGTTGACCTCTCTAACAGCTAAATGGCCAATGATAAATACAAAGCCGAATGCTGAGTTATTCCTTCACAAAATGTTTCACCAAGAAAGATCATAGTATAGATTATAACTCCAGGAAGAATAGTAAATTACGAAATCCTACTTATTGTGTTTATAAACTGTAGTACGGAGAACACTTGATTAAATTTTTAGGTAATCTGGGAGGCATGGAATTCAGTACACACAGGTGCCACCTCTGGCAGCAACAGTGCCTCTAACCTAGCTGTGTACTGAGCCCTTTGATGAGAGATATGGGTGTGTCATTCCATGCTGTTTCAACTTTATGCCAGAGTTAAACAGTTGTATCCAATGGCAAGCCATATCACCTCATATGCCAGGACTGTACGACAATGATGAATGCACCCAGTCTCCGTCGAGACTCTAAACATGGATGTGTCTACTGTAACACTGTATGCAGACCAGGACTTGTCTGAAAAGGTGATGTGGTCCACTCCTGTGTTCAGTTTTTTTCATTGAGTCCACTGCAGTTGGCCCGAGCTTTCTGCTACCACGTGAATGAAAGCTGTAAACATGGGCACTGTGCTGACAACCCATGATACTCCAGATGTCATCACACTGTCCACTGTTTTGACAAAAACATGCTAATTTCTGACTTTAGGTATGTGACGTGAATGTATGATACTGCAAGCCCGAGTAGGCAATATTTGTTCCCTTTTGGGCAGTAGTTGCATGGGGTCACTGAAATCCAAAACGGTGTTGAGCAAGACTCTCCTGTACCCATCAATTCCACATTGAAATGGCAGTCATGGGAGCCTTATCAATGTGAACCACAATACAATGGAACAATTGGTTTTAACTTCTTCTCCCTCAACTTGAATTCTCTTGCCAAATTTATCCTTCTTTTCAGCTCAATGTACAGCTGGAATAACAGCAGCGATAGTCTACAATCCTGTATCACCACTTCTCAAAAACAGATTCTATTTCTCACTCTTTAATTGTTACAACTGCCATTTGGTTTCCATACAAATTGTAGATACCCTTTTAATCACTGTATTTTATCCTTGGTTATGTTCAAAATTTCCACCCAACACTGTCAAAAGCTTTCTATAAATATGCAAATGCTATAAACATAATTTTTCCTTTCTTCAGTCTGCAAATGCTATAAACATAATTTTTCCTTTCTTCAGTCTATCTTCTAAAACTAGTCATAGGGTCAGTATTGCCTCAGGTGTTCCTAGTTTTCCCCAGAACACTAAGTTCTGGACAAAGAATGCTGGTAAAAGCTTCTACCAGATTTTTCCATTTTTCTGCCAATAATTTGTGTCAGTGTTTTGCGACTATGACTTATTAAACTGATGGTTCACACCTGTTGTGGCACATTAAATGACTAGAATGACAAATTGGTGTAGAAATGAAACAGTTTCTATGAGCAGTTTTATACTTTCAAGGCTTTAGATTGGCATCACTGGGATGAGCTCAGCAAAGCTGATGGATAAAAATTGTTAATTTATAAACTTAATATAGCATTTAACAATGGCATGTCAATTTGAAGTTTCCACATTAGATGAACAACCTTTAGTGATCCACTTTTTGCTTCCTAAAGGTGGAAAAAGTGGGTAAAATCTTTTACCGATTGGTTTCAAAGAATGGTGAAAGCAGGGAAATTTTTGTAAATGATTACAACAGTTCAAAAATGGTCACATCTCAGTGACTGACAAGCAACATCCTCCCCAGTCAATTGGAGTGGCAACTCCTTCGTAGTGGCAATATTATCTGTGAAGACTGATGTGTTACAGTTAAACATATAGCAAAAACAGTTGCAGTAAGCATTAGCACAGATCATAACATTACCAGTAACAAACTCAAGTAGAGCAAAAGAAGTGCACTGTAGGTCCTGAGAGGGTTAATGCAACACCACAGGGAAACAAGACTTAAAATGCATACAGACTTGCAAGAACACTATGAAAGAGAGGTGTGCATTTTTCAAACAAAGTTTTAACTTCTGATGAAATTTAGTTTCATTCAGGGAGACATTACATGGAAAAATGTTCAGAAACAATAAGGAGGTCAAAGAATTTATGGACAAGTGGTCCAAACAACCAAACAACAAAACAATGACTTCTTTACATTAGGTATTAAAAAGACCAGTTTATAGTTGGGATAGGCGTATTAATAATGGTGGGGTTATGATAAGAAGTAATAAAAGTCTCATTTTGCAAAAATGCACAGGTGTTTTATCCGGTAGAATACTGCCTCTCCCAAAAATCTCAAGCTGCTCTAAGCTACTTAAGACATTTTATAATATGACAGTATCAAAGAAGAAAGAGCTGCACCTATAATTCTAAGCAAGCATTGGAAAAAAAAAACAGTTTTGTATTCCAGATTAGTTAGCATACCTCAACTTTTGGGCATATTGATATGAACTCCTCTTGTGTATCCGATTTTTTTTCATTAGAACATTCCTTGGAGGGTCCTGGTTCCATTACTGCATCTAAATGACTTTTCTTTTTAGGTGTATTGTAAGGAGAATGGTTATCTGGCATTTTTCTTTTTCCTGTCTTCGTTTTCACTGTTGGCTCATTGGCTTCTAATCCTCTTGCGAGATCTTCAGAAAACGCAAATAAATCTTCCTCATTTCTTTTTTCCTCTTTATCACAAGCAAATGCAAATAAATCACCCTCTTTCCTCTTTTCCTCCTTATCAGAGGCAAATGCAAATAAATCTTCCTCTTTTCTCTTATCCTCTTTATCACAAGCGAATGCAAACAGGTCTTCAGCATCATGTCCTTCATGGGTGCTTATATGTTGTCTTTTTGCTTTAGATGGAGCAAGTTCTTCATCAGATCGCCTTATGAAAGAAAAAAATATTAGTTCCTCGTGTACAAAAATGTTAATTTACACTATATATTTAAACCTTGATACACAAGTGTAAACACAATTGGTATAATTAATTTCTAATGCTCAATATTGCCTATTAGTTTCAATATGGTCTAAATGTGTGGTATATTGTAGCACTAGTATATTTCAAATAATAAAAATTAAATTTCATGTTGTGTCAAGGGTGTCAGGTGTTACCAACCAATTATTAGTTCATTGTTTGCCTAAAGTGTAATTTGGTCATCACTATGGATGGGTATGTGATTGGCAGACCTGTTTTCTTGGCCATTAATGTCAGCATTTCCAACTAGAGCCACTACTCATTCAAGTAGCTCCTTGTTTGTCCTCATGAGTCTGTGTGCAACTCATTCCATTTGTTAAACCAAAGTAACCCCCCACCCCCTATGAACCATGGACCTTGCGTTGGTGGGGAGGCTTGCGTGCCTCAGCTACACAGATAGCCGTTCCGTATGTGCAACCAAAACGGAGGGGTATCTGTTGAGAGGCCAGACAAACGTGTGGTTCCCGAAGAGGGTCAGCAGCCTTTGTAGTAGTTGCAGGGGCACTAGTCTGGATGATTCACTGATCTGACCTTGTAACACTAACCAAAACGGCCTTGCTGTGTTGGTACTGTGAACGGCTGAAAGCAAGGGGAAACTAAAGCTGTAATTTTTCCCAAGGGGATGCAGCTTTACTGTATGGTTAAATGATGATGGCGTCCTCTTGGGTAAAATATTCAGAAGGTAAAATAGTCCCCCATTCAGATCTCCAGGTGGGGACTACTCAGGAGGACGTTGTTAATAGGAGAAAGAAAACTGGCGTTCTACGGATCGGAGCGTGGTATGTCAGATCCCTTAATCGGGAAAGCAGGTTAGAAAATTTAAAAAGGGAAATGGATAGGTTAAAGTTAGATATAGTGGGAATTAGTGAAGTTCAGTGGCAGGAGGAACAAGACTTCTGGTCAGGTGACTACAGGGTTATAAATACAAAATCAAATAGAAGTCATGCAGGAGTAGGTTTAATAATGAATAAAAAAATAGGAATGTGGGTATGCTACTACAAACAGCATAATGTACACATTATTGTGGCCAAGATAGATAGAAGCCCATGTCTACGACATTAGTACAAGTTTATATGCCAACTAGCTTTGCAGATGATGAAGAGATTGATGAAATGTATGATGAGATAAAAGAAATTATTCAGATAGTGAAGGGAGATGAAAATTTAATAGTCATGGGTGACTGGAATTCGATAGTAGGAAAAGGAAGAGAAGGAAATGTAGTAGGTGAATATGGAATGGGGGTAAGGAATGAAAGAGGAAGCTGTTTGGTAGAATTTTGCACAGAGCATAACTTTATAATAGCTAACACTTGGTTCAAGAATCATGAAAGAAAGTTGTACACATGGAAGGAGCCTGGAGATACTGGAAGGTTTCAGATAGATTATTCAATGGTAAGACAGAGATTTAGGAACCAGGTTTTAAATTGTAAGACATTTCCAGGGGCAGATGTGGGCTCTGACCACAATCTATTGGTTATGAACTGTAGATTAAAACTGAAGAAACTGCAAAAAGGTAGGAATTTAAGGAGATGGGACCTGGATAAACTGACAGAACCAGAGGATGTAGAGAGTTTCAGGGAGAGCATTAGGGAACAATTGACAAGAATGGGGGGAAGAAATACAGTAGAAGAAGAATGGGTAGCTTTGAGAGATGAAATAGTGAAGGCAGCAGAGGATCAAATAGATAAAAAGACGAGGGCTAGTAAAAATCTATGGGTATCACAAGATATTGAATTAAATTGATGAAAGGAGAAAATATAAAAATGCAGTAAATGTAGCAGCAAAAAAGGAATACAAACGTCTCAAAAATGAGATCAACAGGAAGTACAAAATGGTTAAGCAGGGATGGCTACAGGAGAAATGTAAGGATGTAGAGGCCTACATCACTAGGAGTAAGATAGATACTGTCTACGTGAAAATTAAAGAGACCTTTGGAGAAAAGAGAACCACTTGTATGAATATCAAGAGCTCAGATGGAAAACCAGTTCTAAGCAAAGAAGGGAAAGCACAAAGGTGGAAGGAGTATATAGAGGGTCTATACAGGGGCGATGTTCTTGAGGTCAATATTCTGTAAATGGAAGAGGACGTAGATGAAGATGAAATGGGAGATATGATACTGTATGAAGAGTTTGACAGAGCACTGAAAGACCTAAGTTGAAGCAAGGTCCCGGGAGTAGACAACATTCCATTAGAGCTACTGATGGCCTTGGGAGAGCCAGCCCTGACAAAACTCTACCATCTGGTGAGCAAGATGTATAAGACAGGTGAAATACCCTCAGACTTCAAGAAAAATATAATAATTCCAATCCCAAAGAAAGCAGGTGTTGACAGATGTGAAAATTACCGAACTATCAGTTTAATAAACCACGGCTGCAAAATACTAACATGAAGTCTTTACAGACGAATGGAAAAACTGGCAGATGCTGACCTCGGGGAAGATCAGTTTGGATTCTGTAGAAATGCTGGGACACGTGAGGCAATACTGACACTACGACTTATCTTAGAAAATAGATTACAGAAAGGAAAACCTATGTTTCTAGCATTTGACAATGTTGACTTGAATACTCTCTTTCAAATTCTGAAGGTGACAGGGGTAAAATACAGGGAGCGAAAGGCTATTTACAATTTGTACAGAAACCAGATGGCAGTTAAAAGAGTTGAGGGGCATGAAAGGGAAGTAGTAGTTGGGAAGGGAGTGACACAGGGTTGTAGCCTATCCCCGATGTTATCCAATCTGTATACTGAGCAAGCAGTAAAGGAAACAAAAGAAAAATTCAGAGTAGGAATTAAAATCCATGGAGAATCAATAAAAACTTTGAGGTTCGCCGATGACATTGCAAAGGACCTGGAACAGCAGCTGAACGGAATGGACTGTGTCTTGAAAGGAGGATATAAGATGAACATCAACAAAAGCAAAACGAGGATAATGGAATGTAGTCGAATTAAACTGTTGTGATGGTGAGGGAATTAGATTAGGAAATGAGACGCTTAAAGTAGTAAATGAGTTTTGCTATTTGGGGAGCAAAATAACTGATGATGGTCGAAGTAGACAGGATATAAAATGTAGACTGGCAATGGCAAGGAAAGCGTTTCTGAAGAAGAGAAATTTGTTAACATTGAGTATAGATTTAAGTGTCAGGAAGTCGTTTCTGAAAATATTTGTATGGAGTGTAGCCATGCATGGGAGTGAAACGTGGACGATAAATAGTTTGGACAAGAAGAGAATAGAAGCTTTCGAAATGTGGTGCTACAGAAGAATGCTAAAGATTAGATGGGTGGATCACATAACTAATGAGGAGGTATTGAACAGAGTTGGGGAGAAGAGAAATTTGTGGCACAACTTGACTAGAAGAAGGGATTGGTTGGTAGGACATATTCTGAGGCATCAAGGGTCACCAATTTAGTATTGGAGGGTAGCATGGAGGGTAAAAATCATAGAGGGGGACCAAGAGATGAATACGCTAAACAGATTCAGAAGGATGTAGTTTGCAGTAGGTACTGGGAGATGAAGAAGCTCGCACAGGATAGAGTAGTACAGAGAGCTGCATCAAACCATTCTCTGGACTGAAGACCACAACAACAACAAACCAAAGTAAAAATTCTTGTCAGTGTTGGGAATTGAACTGAGGTCTTTTACTCAGCAGTCAGACGAGCTGACCACTCAGCTATAAAGGCAGACATTTCAAATAATGCTTTGTTTAAATGGAAGTTTAGTTTGACTTGATTTCATCACTGTCATACACAAAACATTTTGACCACATACTTAATAGCTTGTTTGTCCGTTTTTGGAATGAAATACATCCCTGATTCTGCATACCAGGGATCCAACAGTTTGTTGGTAGGTTTATGGAGGTATGTGGCATTAGATGTCTACACACAGGTCATGTGGTTCACAGAAATAATACGCTGCTGATTTGTGTATGCGGTGATGGCACCCAATAGTGACCCAGATGGGCTCCGTAGGATTTACATCAGGCAAATTTGGTCACCGAGATCTGGACATGAGTTTGCTATAGTGCTCTTCAAACCACTGTAGCACGGTTCTGGCTCTGCGACAAGGCAAATTATACTGCTGAAAGATGACACTGCCATTGGGGATGACATCACGCATGCAGGGATGCAGATGATTCGCAGCTGTCAGTATGTCTTCAATTACAATCACATTTCTCATGCAAGCGCAGGAGAATGTCTCCCATAGCACAATACTGCTCCACTCACCAGCCTTTCCCCACATTTTGAACTGCTATTCACCTCAAGAATGCCATTTGTGGAGATCCAACTAGCATAGCAAAAATGATTCATCTGATCAACGGCTGAATCCCAATGGTCTGATTCCCACTGCAATCATAAGTGATGATGTCATTGGTCAACAGGTAAACAGGTACGGATGGTCTGCTGCAGAGCTCCATGTTTGACAATGTATGATGAATGGTGAGCTCCAAAACACTTGTGTGTGCACCATCATTGTGCTCTTTAGGCAGAGATGCCACAGACCACCATCTATCCTATTTTATAGCGCAGACAAGTCTCCAAACCCCACATACTGTGAAGAGTCATGGATGTCCAGCCATTTAGTACACTGGAATGCAAGTTGTACTCCTGTGGTTGTGGGAGTGGCAACGGTGGGCAGTCCAGGTCTGACTGTGTGGTGGTGGTGCAGTTGGTAGGTGCAGTCAGAGCTGGTTGGTATGCTGAGACATCAAATCCCTTGGAGCGTCAACTGTCATAAGCCGCCGTCTTTGAGTGGCAACCACTTTGGCTGGCATCCAAAAGAGTTTTGTCCAATATGAGTGTGCCCACACAGCTGAACACGACAGAAATCACTTGGTGTGCCAGGTCTGCGGTTCTGTGGGGCCACAACGTGAAAGAGAATATATGGCTGCCGCCCATGGACGAGCTCCTCCGGGCTATGATCATGGACAGAGGTGGTCCTGTAGATGCTCAGAAAAAATGTGAGCTCAGCTGTGGTGGTGGATCAATTTTGAGATCTCATGGGTAAGTTAAGACGTACATTGACAATCTGTCTTTGCAGCTACGGTACAAGAAACAATAGTGCAAATGAGGAAATATCATAAAATAGAAAAATAAAATAAAAAATAAAAAAAACCTTGCAAGCAGAAGTGAGCAAAAATCTTAAGTACTAACATCAATATCTTTTGTAATGAACTGTTTTTAGATGGAGAAAGCATGCCAAGTGTTTCATCAAGACCACTGATGTTATTGCATTTCAGTAAAATGAAACACATTTGGTGACAAAAATAGGCATTTCCTTGGAGTCACAAAACAGATTTAAAATATCTTCACTGATTTCAGAAATAATCTCAGAAAAAAGTAGGCTTCTTGAAAGAAGTGTACAAGGCAGGGAATGATTCTACAAACCAACACTTTAGGTGACCACCAATAAAATGTTGGTTCTATTATGTTCATTATTGTCGGTTATTATCCTCTGTAATATATCTATTATTTTAATGGTATTGTGTGATTTTTCTTTTGAGAAATATATTAGTACATAGTGTACAAACCGCCAGTGACCGGCACAAATTTCCTCTTGTTACTGTCCATACTTTCTGACATATAAACTACTTTTGAAGTGCCAAAATGTACTAGAACAAATAAAATGTCTATAAAATGCCACACTGTATAACATACTTGTAGTGAGACAACTGCAGTTCCTGAAATCCATCACCCATGGCCTCTACTGAGGAGTACTGCAGTCCTGGGTCCAAGGATAAACCATGAAAATCCACTGCATTACACCACACACAAACAGACCCAGCCCGCGGGCAGATCGATGAGACTAGATCTGACGGGCAGGGCCTGAACATTAGTGGGAACTGAATGGCTTCAGACTGGCAGACCCGATCCATTACAGATACCTGCAGAAACAGACTGCGGTTTTGGCCTGTCGCAGAAATCCACTAATGTGGCCAGTTATTCAAGAGTCACAGACAGCATGTCAATGAAATAAGACTGCAGCGATCAATCCATGCAACAGATAACTTGTTCAAATACTCTGAGAACAATAATAATGAGGATAGTCAGCAACTCACCATAAAGATGATTGCTGAGTCACAGATGGGCATGTAGAAAAGACAATCATCTTCTCACAACTAAATTTTCAGCCACAGCTTTTATCAGAAAATGAGAGCACACACACATTCACACAATTACTTAGACACAACACATGTACACTTGACCACTGTCTAAAGGTTGCTGCATCTACAATCTCTGAGAATCAGATCCAAACAAACCACACCTCATGCCTCCTGTTGGCAGCTGCTAGGCTAGTGACAAGAAGTGATGGGAGCACTGACTGCAAGCTGAGGGGAGTGGTAGCAAGGGGAGAAGCAGTAGTAATGAGGGAGTAAGGAAGTGGTGCACAACTCAGCTGCACCCAGCCAGCCATGAAGCATGACACCTCAGTAAACAAACCATTTCATCTACTGAGACAAAACCAAGATTTATCCTGGAACATCCTATCCACAATCTTCTAATTCCTCCCAAAGTGATATTCTGCCACCCACACAATATTTGAAACATCCTGGTCCATCCTTATCTCACGCCTATTCCCAACCATTAGCCACATTAGCCATGCACCTGTGGAAGACCCAGGTACTAGATCTGTCCTATGCACCCACTGTGGACTCACAGTGAAGAAGAACTCCAGAATTTCCTCTCCAACCTCAACTCCTTTGGTTCCGTCAGATTCACCTGGTCCTACCCCAAATCCCATGCCACTTTCCTTGACGTTGACCTCCATCTGTCCAATGGCCAGCTTCACATGTCCATCCACATCAAACCCACCAACAAGCAACAGTACCTCCATTATGACAGCTGCCACCCATTCAACATCAAACGGTCCCTTCCCTACAACCTAGGTCTTCGTGGCAAACGAATCTGCTCCAGTCCGGAATCCCTGAACCATTACACCAACAACCTGATAACTGCTTTCGCAGCCCGCAACTACCCTCCCGACCTGGTACAGAAGCAAATAACCAGAGCCACTTCCTCTTCCCCTCAAACCCAGAACCTCACACAGAAGAACTACAAAAGTGCCCCACTTGTGAAAGAATACTTTCCGGGACTGGATCAGACTCTGAATGTGGCTCTCCAGCAGGGATACGACTTCCTCAAATCCTGCCCTGAAATGAGATCCATCCTTCATGAAATCCTCCCCACTCCACCAAGAGTGTCTTTCCGCCATCCACCTAACCTTCGTAACCCCTTAGTTCATCCCTATGAAATCCCCAAACCACCTTCCCTACCCTCTGGTTCCTACCCTTGTAACCGCCCCCGGTATAAAACCTGTCCCATGCAACCTCCCACCACCACCTACTCCAGTCCTGTAACCCGGAAGGTGTACACGATCAAAGGCAGAGCCACGTGTGAAAGCACCCACATGATTTACCAACTGACCTGCTTACACTGTGACGCATTCTATGTGGGAATGACCAGCAACAAACTGTCCATTCACATGAATGGACACAGGCAGACAGTGTTTGTTGGTAATGAGGATTACCCTGTGGCTAAACATGCCTTGGTGCACAGCCAGCACATCTTGGCACAGTGTTACACCGTCCGGGTTATCTAGATACTTCCCACTAACACCAACCTATCCGAACTCCGGAGATGGGAACTTGCCCTTCAATATATCCTCTCTTCCCGTTATCCATCAGGCCTCAATCTCCGCTAATTTCAAGTTGCCGCCACTCATACCTCACCTGTCATTCAACATCATCTTTGCCTCTGCACTTCCGCCTCGACTGACATCTCTGCCCAAACTCTTTGCCTTTGAATATGTCTGCTTGTGTCTGTATATGTGTGGATGGATATGTGTGTGTGTGTGTGTGCGAGTGTATACCCGTCCTTTTTTCCCCCTAAGGTAAGTCTTTCTGCTCCCGGGATTGGAATGACTCCTTACCCTCTCCCTTAAAACCCACATCCTTTCGTCTTTCCCTCTCCTTCCCTCTTTCCTGACGAAGCAACCGTGGGTTGCGAAAAATATATATAAAAAAATAGAGGGAAACATTCCACGTGGGAAAAATATATCTAAAAACACAGATGATGTGACTTACCGAACAAAAGTGCTGGCAGGTCGATAGACACACAAACATACACACAAAATTCAAGCTTTCGCAACCCACGGTTGCTTCATCAAGAAAGACGGAAGGAGGGGGAAAGATGAAAGGATGTGGGTTTTAAGGGAGAGGGTAAGGAGTCATCCCAATCCCGGGAGCGGAAAGACTTACCTTAGGGGGAAAAAAAGGACAGGTATAGACTTGCACACGCACACATATCCATCCGCACATATACAGACACAAGCATATGTCTGCTTGGATCCCAAAAACGTGCCCGCAAAATCGACATAGATGCAATCCCAGGGCCGGCGAGGCACAGGCCAGGGTGCAAACGACTGAGGGGGGCTTGCCTGGTGACGCGCACAGACAGTACAGCCACGGACCAGGCGCTCAATATCGCCATCGATGGCGGGCCAATACACATGCCGGCGAGCCAAAACTTTTATACAGGACATACCCCAGTGCCCGCGGTGTAACATACTGAGCACCCGAAGCCGCAATTCCGGAGGGATGACTATCCGGTGGGCATCTGACTCCGTGGCCAACAGAAGGACATAGAGCCTGTGGGACAGGTGGCGCCAGGGGCTGAAATCGGACTGCATCCGATGAGTAACATAGGACGGCCACTTGTGGACCACGTAGTTAAGAACCTGCCGCAAGACAGGGTCGCGGCAGGTAGCCGCAGCAACGTCAGCAGTCATAAGAGGAAGACCGTCCAGCACATCCCGGTGGGCGGAATCAATGTGAAAGCAGATGACCTCCTGTTGGTCAAAGGCAGGATCGGGGCCCGCTGGGAGACGTGACAAAGCGTCTGCATTAGCAGGATGGGCGGTGGTCTTATACCGGATGGTGTAAGTGTAATTACGTAGAAACAATGCCCTGCGCTGGAGACGCTGAGCCGTCCGCTCGGGAAGGTGAGAGTGGGGCCTGGAAAGTATAACCAAGGTTTTATGGTCCATCAGGAGGGTGAACTTTGCCCCAAAGAGATAGGAATGAAATTTTTGGATGGCGAACACTATCGCCAGGGCCTCCTTTTAAATCTGGGAGTAGTTCCGCTGCGCCGGGGTCAACGTCTTAGAGGCATAAGTGATGGGCTGTTCACAGCCATTGGCATCCCGGTGCACAAGGACGGCCCCAATGCCGTATGCTGAGGCATCAGCTGCCACAACGAAGGGGCGGTCCGGAGAGAAGGGAGTAAGGCAAGGGGCGGACTTCAGCATTGCCTTTAAATGGAGAAAGGCCTGGTCACAGGCAGGAGTCCAAACAAAATGTACCCCTTTGTGACGCAAGTGATTGAGGGGTTGAGCAACGGTGGCAGCCTGGGGCAAGAACTTTAAGTAATAAGTAACCCTGCCCAGAAACACCTGCAGTTCCGATAAGTCCTTGGGATGAGGAAGGGCCTCAATGGCAGCGACATTACGACCTAAAGGGCGAATGCCATCTTTGCTAAGCCAGTGGCCCAAGTATTCCACTTCCGGTTGAAAAACACAACACTTGTCCAGCCGACAGCGGAGACCAGCAGACTGCAGAGTGTGAAATAAGGCGCTGAGGTTTTGCAAATGTTCCTGGCGGGAACACCCAGTGACCAAGATGTCATCCAGATAATTCACACATGCAGGGATAGGCTGGGTAAGCTGCTCCAGGAATCGCTGGAAAATGGCCGGTACCGAAGAGACACCAAAGGGAAGGAGCTTGTACTTATACAATCCGAAAGGCGTGTTGATAACCATGATGTTCTGAGATTCGGCATCCAAGGGCAACTGGTGGTATGCCTCAGCGAGGTCGATCTTGGAAAAATACTCTCCCCCGGCAAGCTTGGCAAGAAAGTCTTCCTGTTGGGGAATGGGGTAAGTGTCAACGAGGGACTGAGCATTGACTGTAGCGCCGAAGTCCCCACACAGCCGAAGGGACCCATTGGGTTTCCGTATGACCACCAGTGATGTCGCCCATGTACTATAGGTTACAGGTTCCAGCATGCCAGTGGCCTGGAGCCGATCAGGTTCCTGCTTGACTGCTGGCTGTAAGGCCACCGAAAGGGGCCGGACCCAGAAAAAGCGAGGCTGTGTATCCGGCCGGAGGGTGATGTGCACCTGAAAGCTGGAAGCACATCCGAGATCCGGTGCAAATGACGACGCAAAAGCGGAGCACAAATCGTCCAAGTCCTGAAAGGGAACAGCCATGGAAACGACCTTAACTTCGACAGAAATTGAAAAGCCAAACAGTTGAAATGCATCCAGGCCAAAAATATTCGAAGCCGACAGATGGTCGACGACAAAGAGGGTAAGGAGCCGCGGAACATGCTTGTATGTCGCCTGGACGACGAACTGCCCACGAACGGGAATGGAACCGTCGCCATAGGTGACCAAACGGCGAGAGGGAGGCGACAACGCAAGAGAGCCCAGCTGTGTATATGTCGCCATATTAATCAGGGAGACGGTGGCCCCAGTGTCGACCTGAAAACTGACATCCTCAGTGAAAATGCGGAGCATGAGGAAAAGCTTCCTCGCTGATGGGTCATCCTGTGGGACGACCGATTGCAGAGCGTGGATGGTATCTTGAGGCCCAGGAGGGGCAGGAATGGATAAAGTCGAGCAACTACGACAAACCGATTGGATGTGGCCCTCCTTGTTATACAGCATGCACTATTTCCAGCGGTGGGGACAATCCGCCCGTGAATGGGCAGTAAAGCACTGTGGGCAAGGCGGAAGTGGGCCGTGCGACCGGCGGGGAGGGGCGACCGAAGGTGCCGATGCCATAGAGACGTCGGAATACGAAGAGTCCCGATGGTGCTGGCCCCTGTCGGCCGGGTCATGTTGACATCGTGAGGGCGGAACCCACCGGGATGCCACGATTGCTGCCACCTGCGGTCACGCCATAAGACACTCATTAGCTGCTTGAGCAATTTCTAAGGAGTGGGCAATGCGGAGAATGTTTTCCAAGGAGGGGTTGTCGAGTTTCAATGCCGCAGTACGGACCTCAGGATCTAGAGCCAGCTGAATCACCACATCCTGAATCAGGGAGTCCGCATACGAAGCCTTACACTGCTGACTGGTGCAAGTAAAATCGCATCAACCGGCTGAGACCCTGCAAGTCTGTGACCAAGGAACGATATCATTGACCAGGCCGTTTATGGTACTGGTGGAACTCCAGCCAAGAGGCGACTACATGGTAGCATTGGAAATAATAGTTCGTCAGCAAAAGGCAGATCTCCTGGAAAGAGAGAGCCACAGGATCGGACAACGGTGCCAACTTGCAGAGAAGAAAGAATGTGTCCGGAGAGGTCCAAGACAAAAACAACAACCGCTGCAAGGAGTCGTCCATGACTTGAAAAGCCGTGAAATGTTGTTTCAGCCTATGTAAGTAGGTTTCCCAGTCCTCTTTAGCATCATTAAAGGGTGGAAACGACGGCGGACGTGGGAAAGCATCAGACACCCGAGGACCCTGAAGCTGGTGCGGTAACGCGTCCCGGGCACCAACTTTGTCTGTTAGCAACTGCAGTGACTTTTGTAAGATGTCTAACTGGAGCTGCTGCTGCTGCATGAGCTGCTGCTGTTGCTCCAGCAGACAGACCAACTTCGCCTCCATACCAAGAACGACCACCATTTACCTCGTCGCCAAAATGTTGTAACTGTGACCAGGATAGTCGTGGGGTAGCACTGACGAAAGGCGCGGCGGGACCCGCGGAGAGGCCCACGAACAACAACACAACGGAAAAGGACGGACACGACCAACGTAGGACAGAACGAATACGACAAGACCGAACAACAGAGTCACAAGGAAACAAACTCGTACACAAACCAGGAAGAAAGCAGCCTAGCACAATCAAGGTGTAAACCGATGTAAGCGAGATAAGACTGACTGGCAGAGTGAGTGGCCGGCGCTTAAGTACGCTCTCGGGGGCGCCGCTATTGGCCGCTGGGACCACGTGTTCCACTGTGGCGCCCCCACACTAAAAGTGGGCCAGGAGGCGAGTGCCGCCAAAGCATGCGGCGCGATGGTGTAGAGACCTCTATGGGTCTTCGACGTCCATGACGTCTGGCGTGGATTCAAATTCTGCAGCACGCGGTACCAGAGTTGGTGACTGCACTGTGCTCATAAGGTGGAGTCCCCAACAATCAATCTTTCCTTCTCAATTGGAAATATCAGTTTGCAACCCAACTTGAAAATCTTTCCAACAGAAAACATGACATTGAACCTTACCTTGAAAAGTTCTGACCAGCATCCCAACTTGATCCACCATCACTACCTCAGAATCATCCCTTCCAAGAATTCCTCATATCCAGTATTGCTTCACAACCTTTCCTCAGGTCCCTACAACATGACCCTATCCTCTCCTCTGCAGAACCCTAGACTCTAAATTCCCTAAAAGCTGATGCCTCCATCATTATCCTCCCATCAGACAAAGGATCTACCACTATGGTACTTTTGAGAGACAGGAGAATGTTAGTGGTCTATGCCAGCTGCCCGACAACTCTACTTACAGCATCTGCCATCAAGATCCCATACCAGTGATTCAAAGTGACCTGCAGCCCATCCTAAAAACCCCAGGCCCCTCACAAGGACTTAATCTCAATCCATAGAACTTCTTACCCCACCCAAATCATACACCCCCCACCTTTTACCTTCTTCCTACGATCCACAAACCCAATCATCCTGGCCGTCCTATACTTGCTGGCTTCAAAGCACCCACCAAATGTATGTTTGCCTTAGTTGATCCAACACCTGCAACCCATAGTACAAAGACCTTCCTCTTATATTAAAGATACCAACCATTTCCTTGATCATCTGAAATCCATGACTGTCCCACTCCCACCAGACAGCTTGCTTGTCACCATTGATGCCATCTCTCTCCATACCAACGTCCCCCAAGTAAATGGTCTGCCTGGTGCTGAACATTTCCTCAGTCAACACTCACCTGATTCCAAGCCTATGACATCCTTCTTGCTCACTTTAATCAACTTTATATTTACCAACAATTACTTCACCTTTGAGGGGCAGACATACAAAAATATCAAGAGTACGGCCATGGGAACAAGGATGGTTCCTTCCTATGCCAACTTTTTCATGGGCCCCTTGGAGGGGGCTTTCCTGAGATCCATAAACCTTCAGCCCCTGGTTTGGTTCAGGTACATTGATGACGTCTTTGCTGTATGGACTCATGGTGAGGCCGACCTGTTAAAATTCCTGGAATTTCTACATACCTTCTCCCAATTAAATTTCACATGGTCCTATTCCGAATCCCGTGCCACTTTCCTTGATGTTGATCTGATCCTCATCGAAGGCCAGCTCCACACTTTTGAACACCTCAAACCTACTAATAAAAAACAGTATTTACAGTTTGACAGCTGCCATTTTTTTCCATGTCAAACATTCCCTCCCACACAGCCTTGGCATTTGAGGCAAACATATGTGTTCTAATACAGACTCTTTACAGCAATACAACACCACTCTCACTTCAGCCTTCACTGGACATAATTATCCCAACAGCCTAGTTCAAAAGCAGATTTCCTGGGCCATCACATCCAATCCTGGTACTGCTGATCCTTCCAAAAAAAAAACCTTTGGAGCACATTGGAGCACACCACTTGTCATCCAGTATTACCCTGGTCTTGAATGTATCAATCAGCTACTTCGACAAGGCCATGACTTCCTAAAATTGTGCCCTGAAACGAGATGCATTCTGTCTGAGATTTTGCTCACCACACCTAGAATAGCTTTCTGTCACCCTCCAATCTCCGCAAAACATTCTTGCCAGCGTATGCTCCTTCTGCACCCATCTTTCTGCCCTATGGCTCCTACACCTGTGACTGTACCCACTGCAAGACTTGCCCAATGCACCCTCCCACCACCACCTATTCCAGCCCCGTAACTGGCAAAACATATACTATCAAAGGGAAAGCCACCTGCAAAACAACATGTCATATTCCAGCTATCTTGTAAACACTATTTGGCCTTTTACATCGGCATGACTACTATCCAGTTATCAGTGAGGACGAATGGGCATAGGCAGAGGGTGTATACAGGCAACACACAATATTCTATTGCAAAGCATGGCGTACAACATGACAGTCATGACCTTGGTGCCTGTCTCACCACACGCGCCATCTGGATTCTTCCCCCAGACACTAGTTCCTCAGAACTCCACAGTTGGGAACTAGCATTACAACATGTCCTTGGTTCTTGCCACCCGTCATTCCATTTCAGTTTTCTACATCTTTCATTCTCTGACTCTTCTGTTTTTCGCCGTTCCCCCTCCCATCTCTTTTACATATAATGCACTTAGCTATTCACTCTTATTAACTCATGCACGATGTTTTAGTAGTAATCTCTGTCTAGCTTATTAGCCAGTCTTCCACCTTTAAGCTCTCAGGTTTTCAAATCCCATCTGGAGCAGTCCCCAACAATCAGTCTTTCCTTCTCATCCTGCCTGGTAAGTCCCCCCTGACCTGGGGTTCTGGGTGACTTTTCTGAACTGCACCCCTTTCCCTAAACCTCTCCAGCCCTTTTCCTTCAGCCCTCTTCCTTCCCTTTCAACTCTTCTGCCAGAAGAAGGAGCCAATGGCTCTGAAAGCTTGTAATAGTTAAATCCTTTTGTGTGTGCGTGTGCGTGTGTGTGTGTGTGTGTGTGTGTGTGTGTGAGTGTGGTCCCCTGATACAACCTTTTTATCTATCTGTTTACATTATATTATCAATAATTGATTGTTTTTGTTGTTGTATTAATATACTGGGGTGCAGGAACATCAGTGACACATGTATAATAATTTTATGCAAAACTACTGAATAACAGCCATTTCATTAATGAGTATTTTCCATTGTTCACTACGGCTGAGATATTTTAGTTCTGCATAAATTTTTACATACATAATTTTTTCCCTACTAAAGATGTGTGTGAATACGAAAACTTAACATACCTCTTGGAGTGCCTGGGCAAAGGCTTCACTTTGTTTGACAATGGTGAATCCTTTCCTCTTTCTTGCAGTCTTGCGTGTGGTTCTACAAATAGTACTTGCTTTGGAGGTGTAATGTCCATTGAGCCTGTATTTTGATGTTCATCATTCTCAAATCTTTGTGCCACTCCTGAAGTACTTTCACAATCTTTGTCACTTGTTCCACTTGCTGGTATTATTTTCTTTCTTTCAAATAGGTTACTAGAAGATGCTTTAATTTTACCACAAAGTGCTTCTGCTTCTTGTGTGTCCAGTGCCAATACTGGTTCAGAAGAGTCTTGGATCACTGTTCCCTTACATCCTTGTAATAGTTTAGATGCAAAGCTGAATGCTGGATTGCAATATTTCTCCAGTGAGCAATGTAAAATAGCTAAGCCAATTTCACTCACAGGTATAAGTCTCCTAGATGATGCCTGCAGATAGTCTGAAGATCAGATATGATAAACATTACTTATATTTGTAACTTTAAGTGTCCTGAAAGACATAAATCATCTAATAAACTACATATTATACTTTCAAATAGTTATGCAGTATATCACTGCAGTTATTACATATCAAGGAATATTTTCAGCACAAAAGAGCGAAAAAAGAAATATGTTAATAAATTTGTAGGTACTTATGTAGTCAGCATAAAAGCTGGGCATTTGTGATGACTGGGAACTTCGATCAGCAACCTGCATAACAATTACATCTGGTGAAATGAGCTCCTGTTTTGATACTCTTGTGTCCTCTATACAAACTGGAGTTCCACCTAGAAAGAAAATGAGGCTGATGTTTACTGAACATGCTGTAAATATTTATACTATACAAACTGAAGGAGGAGAATGTACTGTGTTCTTGAACTTTTATCTAGCCTAATACTGTGCCAACGCTATTCTCCACTATGACAACCTGGCTACTCAAAGGTGCTGGCCGCGTGGTACTTGTTTC
Organism: Schistocerca serialis cubense; assembly: GCF_023864345.2. Lineage (NCBI taxonomy): Eukaryota > Metazoa > Arthropoda > Insecta > Orthoptera > Acrididae > Schistocerca > Schistocerca serialis. The sequence continues at coordinate 755,286,329 of NC_064642.1, read as the reverse complement.
TGTTGTATGTGCCTGTGAAATGTGATCCAGTAAACTCTTTTTTGAAAAAGACTTGCACAACTGGCAATGAGAAAAGTTCTACAAAATGTGTGTTTCGTGGGCACTGAACTGCTACAATTCCTCCAGTCACATAAATACATACATAATGAGCAGGCAGCACTGCTTCAAAAACAAGTGGACCACTAGAAAAAGCATTACCAACGGCAGCCTCAATTAATGTAAACACTGCACACCACAACAATTCTGGCAGCATTGCTGGCACATCTGTCTTTCAATGTATCAAAGGAAGTTTGGTAATCATATGTGTTTCCGGTGCTACAGTTCACAGTTTTTCAGGTGTTGGATGACCGCTGCAAGGTTTTATGTTCCTGTACAAGGTGCCCCCAGACCCTGAATGCAAGACATTTTTATTATTTAAATTTTACAACGGGGCCACCTTTTCATCCTTCACCTTTCAGCTGATGTGCCAACAATTGGGCAGTCAACACTAGAATAGGCCAAATCATTATCAGCAACACTGCCCTGTCAATCAAACTGTGCAGTATGATCACCTGACTTCTGAGACTGGGGGCTCTCAGAGCCATGGCAAAAACATTCCTCTCTTCTGTTCCAAGTTGCTGCTTAGTGCAGACACTAAATGGCTTAGTTTCTTTACCTTGGAATTTGCCCTTCATCTCCGAGATACCAGAGTTATCTCCCCTTGCGCCCATGCCAATCCTCACCATGTAATTTCCATGACCAAATAAACTGATACAATTTCTTTTTCTAAAGCTGAGTGCAGTATATAAATTACAGAGTACTTCTGTCCAGTCTTGGCTACACCCTTGATGGGGTGCATGAATGTTTTTGGTTTTGAGGTGCCACCTACAAATTACTAAGACATGAGCAGATGTGTGAAACCATTATGCAGGGCCATCTGGTCCTGTGCTGTGACATGAAAGTTGAGTGCTTAGTGCAGTCAGTCCAGGCTGCCTGCTGCAGTCTATCTCTTCAAACAGAGAGACAAACTCTACGTCCAGTCTTATGGCACAGGTACATTGACAACTTAAAATAAAGAAGCGAAGGACTATGCCAATTTATCCTAATAGTAATGGCAGGGCTGAAAGCGTTGATAAAGCTGTTGTTCAAATGTTGTCTTATTATGTGAACTTTTGCACTCAGGCTAGGATAGACTATTGCCATTTCTAATTTTGTCCCACAAAACCATGATGCAGGAAGCAACTGGGTTGCATCCCTTTGAGTTGGTTTATGATCACCCAATGCACTTCCCATTTGAAATCGAGAAATTGCAACCAGGAATGAAGTCCAGTGAAGTGAAGTCACTGGCTAAAATATTAAAGATTATTTGGAAGAGAGTTCAGCAGAAAAATGCAGATTTGTCACAGAGACAACAGCTCCATCATCCAAATAATGCAATTCCAAATTGCAGCTCCTAGATTGGAAGATTATAGTTCAATCTGATCAATTAACCAAGTATCAAGGCAGCAATATGCCATCTCCTGTAGTGGATCTAGCAAAACTCAGATAGAAAATAATGGAAACTCCACATAGGAATATCAATAATGTAGAAAAAGATAGATTGCTACTTACCATAAAGAAGATATGTTACGTTGCAGACAGGCACAATTAGAAGAAACTTACCTAAAGCTTTCGGCCACAGCCTTTATCAGCAAAAGAGAAACATGCATCATTCATACACACAAGCAAGCACATCTCATGCAAACATGACCGAAAATTCTAGAAGCTACACTAGGGCTATTGGAATTGGCGGTTGTGCGTGCATGACGTGTGCTTGCTTGTGTATATGAATGGCAGGTGTTTCTCTTTTGCTGATGAAGGCTGTGACCCAAAGCTTTATGTACGTGTCTTTTAATTGTGTCTAGCTGCAACTTAATGTGTCTTCTCTACAGTAAGTAGCAATCTATCTTTTTCCACATTGTTAAAACTCAGAAAGAACCATTCAAGACAAAAGCCAATGCTCACTAAAACTGTTACACTGCAAATGACAATGACCACTACAACTCATGTTCTGCCCATCTGTACAATTTATGGTCTAGGGATTAGGAATAAATTTTATCTTATATCTGAGGTGGGAGATAGTGTAAGTGTTTCCTATGTCATTCTATTGTTCAGCCATACTGATGATTCTGTTGTGTGTTTTCACCCCATCAGGCCCCTGATAAGGTAGAATATTTTGTGTAAGTGTAGCATTTGTGTCATTCCTGTAAAGTTACCTCTGTGTCTTATAGGTTTTATGCATATTAGTTTGATATTATTACTTGCAGACAGAACTACTTCCCCACTAGATTGTTGCTATGAGCAACAGCCTGTTCGTTGTGGACGTCTGACCTTTGTTAAACAGCAACACAGCTGATGCCTCTTCTCCACTGCGAGCCACTCTGTGTTCTAATGTGGCTGTAACTTGATTCAATAGGATTAACAGACCCCAGATGTCACTACCTTTGCATCTGTGTGTTACACACTCCCAGTTATCCCAAAATTAACCAGTATGTATTTTTAGCCACCTTTCACTCTTTTAGTTATTGCTCCCTATTTAATTATCTGCATCTACTATCAGATGGTTTTGTCACTGTTCGCATTATTTCACTATGTTGATGCTTTGTCGTTGCATTGTTTTCACTGTTGTCTGATATGGCAAAATTATGTTCAAAGTTTACAAAATTTGAAAACTTGCATTAGAAAAATGGTGATCACAAGCCAGTATCTTGGAGAAGGCTACCATGTTGTTTTGAAGGAGTATGCAGAAATAAAATTCAACTCCCCAACAAATCTGAGCACATATTGTTCAACTGCCACAGCATAAGCACAACCCAGCACTCCACCACATGTCATGCCTCCAAGCAGACAAAGGCAGTGCAATTCAGCGTCATTATTTACACCTGAATGACATAATTCAACATCTCCTGTAGACTCCATTTCTGCTTTAAACATTCTGAAGACAGTTTGTCTCACACGCAACAAATTCAATTGGTTCCTGACTAACAGTTGAATTATCACAACAAATATACGCTGTTCCAGTCCTCATTATGGTTTCACTTTGTGTTCCAATTGGAATTTCACTCCACATATATACCGAGCATCGCTGCATAATAGTGGACTTCTATATAAAGCATTCCACTGCTATAATCGGGGACCTGAATTTTGCCAAACAACTAAAAGAAACTCTGGATGTCACAACTCAACTGAAGCATTCCTCTTATTCATTCCAGAATTTAACTTCTCCCCCAGGACACATCCTGCCTTATCAGTTCTTCTGGGCACTAACGACACTGACTAATCATGTTCCTTGACCAATTTCCACTGCAAAAGTTAATGATGGCTTATTTTTCTACTGTTGTGAACTGCAATTTTGTAACATTACCCAGGATTGTTGTCTTTAAATAAAACTGTGCTTGTTTTGTATTTTGTAATGATTTGAGAATTTCCACATAAATTCTGGAACCACTTGACCTTCTGCCGCCTCAAACACGTGATGTTTCAGAGATAAGTGTGAGAGAATGAGGGCTATTTACTGCACAACACACGTCTGTGTGTGCAGGATGGACATTTATCATGGAAAGACAAGAGTTGCGTCAGACGAGCGATGCCAACAAGTGTTTGCTGCTCGCGCCATAGAACATGTATGGAGGATGCAAGGAGTAACTACGTATTATTCCTTGGCGGTCAAATAACTGTAATTGTTATAGAAAATTCAAACATGATGTGTCTAGAGACTCTTACTTAATATTGGTGTTAGACTTGCTAGAAGCAAGACCAGTTTTTGAATTTTTGAGTGGTTCCAAAACGAAACTCGTTTGTACATGTTAATTAAGTGTTTCTAAAGTTCAAACTATGAGTGAAATATGAGAAGATGGACATATTTATATGTGGAATGCAAGAATGTTATTCTACATAGTTAACTACACCATTAATTGGTGAAAACATAAAGTTTGTATATGTACTGCACATGTTCTATCGTCAAAAGAGCGTTAGAACGTGGGGTCCGAAGTGATCAGGACTTGAAGAAAGGGGAATTTTCAAACGAAATCAAGATAAAAGGATATTGTGAGTTGCCACAGCAACTATTAGTAACAAGACAGGGAAATTGTTTCGCAGAGCTGGATTCTGCATAAACGGTAAAAAGGGTTGAAAATTAATAAATACCATACAAGAAAAAATGCAGGGAAAATGTCAACAGTTTAGACAAAAAAGAGTTATGACGAGATCTATTCGACGATGAAGATTCAGTGTGGAGAGTAAGCAGCCCTCACGCACATCGCGGGGGCGTGGACCCCATAACCAGCAACGGATGCCAATGGCACCAGCAGCTGCTCACTGGTGCTGACTACAAATCCGTTCACTGACACCAACGCTGAAACCAACATTTGACGCTGCTGGCACCCGTGTTGTTCACTGGTGCTGATTCCACTCCTGCTCACCGACGCAGCCTAAAACTCTATGCTGGTTGAGCGAAAGACAATTATTTGAGTATGAAGTTAAGGATACTGTCCAAAATAGACTGTTGGTAAAGTTGTTATACTCAGAAGTGATTTTTTAAAATGATAACGTGATCTAAAAGTAAGAAAAATATAGATAATACTCAAAAAACTGGGGAAACATCGGAACCAGCCATGGCCATGACAGTGACAAAAGAAATGCCGGACTGGACTGAGGTAGCAAATTTAATTAAAGTCTTAAATTAGACAGCCAAAGAACAGAGTCAAATTCTCAAATTGCAACTTTAAGGGAAAAATTAGATGCACAAAGTAAAGAATTCACAGCTCAAAATACTTCTTCAAGAAAAGAACTAAATATAACTCTAAATGCTCAGTCTTAAATTAGATTCAGTGAACACTCAATTAAATAATAAACTGGATGTTCAGAATGAGACTTCAGGGTTGTTAAGTGCTAGAATAGATGAAAAAAGTAAAGAATAAAGTCAGTTATGTGAAGGCATGGGAAATTTGAAGACTGAATTTGATGTTTTAATTACTAAAGTAGAGAATTTTAAAAAAGATCTCAGAGAGGAGTTATCTAGTTCGTTAAGTAGTCACGTAAACCAACTGTTCACTGACCTGAGTCAACACAGAGTAACCAACTTCAGGACTTAGTTAAAAAGTTAGAATGTGAAACTGAAGATAAATATAATAATGTAGAATCTGAATTTAGTGAATAATTAAAATTTTGTTAAAATGTATGTAATGTTACATTTAATTCCTTAATACAGGAAATGAATACTTTGAAAGAGAGCACAGATCGACCCAAGGAAGTAATGTCGATTATTCAGTCGAAAATCCCAGATGTTACTACACGTGTTGTTATTTCACGAGTAGATAATATAGGGCAAAGTTTTAAAGGAAAAATAGCCAACTTTGACATTATAAATGTATGTAGTTTGGCAGAACCATCTGAACTAATTAGAGATCGAGAAGTTACCGAGAGTATAATCTCCGGAAACATGGATGCTTTTTCGAAACTTAATGATGCTAGCAAGGTTATGGATGACTTGTGTGAAGAATTCAAACTTGTTCATGACATAGTAGAAAACAGAATAACTTTACCTAATGTTGTGTTTCCTAGTGAAGTGGTAATTGTTTTGCTGTGGGGAGACCTACACATAAAATTTAATAAGGAGTACTGGTCTGCACTTGCTCAAGTGAAGTTAATATCAGATCCATGGGATCCGGGTGGAGTTATATTTATTCTCCAGGGATGTTAACATTCTGTGTTAACGGGCGGAGTGACGACCGTCGGATCCCGAGTTGTTTTTGTGTTTCTTCTGTACTATTTTTCCTGCACTGAATTCCCTTCAAATCTTAAACTATTCTGTTATCTATTAATGAATTCTTAAGCTATCCGATAATTTTAGCACATAGAAAACTGGATATGGTAGAAAAATAATAGACTTAAGGGAATCATGGATAAACAGTGATCCCTAGACATGAAATGAAATGAATAGAACATAGTTAATGGAAAAATAATATCATGGTACTATTCAAACAGAGTGATATCGAGACAACATAAACTGAACAGAGTATTTTATGTATGTATAAAATATATTGTAAAGTGATTAACTAAACAACTATTTGATTGTAGTGTATAATTGTCTATTTTTATAGAATATTTTATACCTTTTATGAGATCTGATGTAAAGGGGAGGGTTTATAGTAGTTTTTGAAGGGGTGGGTAGTGTAAGTACAAACATGGCTAACACAGAACACACACCACACCTTCCAAACAACCCTCAAAGACAAGTGTGACTGATTCTTCACCATTTGCCATTCCAGAGGTGTTGCTAAGATGTTTCTTCGGGGACTTCAAAGGCGAAGGTGAGAAAGTCCATTCTGTAGGATACGATTAACACCATATCTCCTCCGGCTTCTCACTCAATTACCAGTGAAGTAGGGATCCTGGGGAAAGGGGGGTGGGAAGGGTTTCCTGTCTTTGGGGCTATCTTCTTTCTCTTCTTCGATCTTAGCAACTGTTTCTACTTTTTCCTTTCTTACTTCTCATTCGAGGACCTACCTATCTTTTCCTCTTTCCATATTCATATACTTATATCGCAGAAGTCCTTCTCATTTTCTGTGATTTCCAATAACCTACAACTTATTTTATGTAAGTAGGTCAAAGAATCAGGCTACACACACACACACACACACACACACACACACACACACACACACACACACACACACACACACAAAAATAAATAAATAAAAAAATATGATTACACAAACAATGATATTACACATAAAAAGGGGAGAACTGTCAAGCATTGTAGGGGGACAGGAATGTCGTACATCGGGAAAGGATGCACACATTGTCGTTTACTGTGAGGGTTCTACATCGCACATATGGTTATATAGGGACATTTTAGGGCAATATGCACACATTGTCGTTTACTATAACGGTTCTACATTGTCTAGGTACGTGAAAGAAACTTATATATAAAAAAAGAACAATGACAATTCCATATCGCATATATATATATATATATATATATATATATATATATATATATATATATATAAACAGGAATTAATGAGCATAAGCCAGGGAGGAACTAATTGTGATAGTTACTGTAGGATAGTGTGACAAGTATAACATAAGTAAATGTATAATATATTGAATAGTGTATATAAATGTGGTGTCTATTGGAAGCTTAGAAGTGGAAGAGAAGTGGAGTATTAGCAAGTGAGTGTTAAGTGTGAAGCAGACTTTATTTTCCAGAGGATATTTAATTATAGTGTACATGAAGATGTATACTTGGAAAATGGACCATGAGTCCTACTCAGGAAGGATAAAGGGGTGGGGGGCACACCCAGCATTTATTGGATATAAAAGGCAGACCTATACTGTGCGGACAGGGGCACCAAGAAGGGGACTGACCTGTACCATAGGCGAATAGAAATTAAGAGGGGTGTACCTACCAAACTGGAAGGAGGAAATGCACTCGTAGGGTCAAACCATATGTGAGGTAAAGACACTAATCCGAGGGGAAAAGGACAGTATCATGATAGAAGTCACACATTTTGTAGGAATTATTCTGGTAAGTATGGATTCTATATGCCACTAGCATTATTAGGTTTTATGAATGTCGGAAAGAACACGTTCATTTTTCCCTGAGTCCATCCAGATTGCAGATGGCGATGAATAACGATACTAGTGGGTACTGAGGAAAAAATAGTACAAAAAAGTAGAATAAAGGATGAAAAATTTAAGTGTCCATGACAGCTGGAATTTACGATTGGAAAAAGAGCAGAAAACAGAAATTTTGGTCCTCTTGATTTTTAGATATTGAAAGAGCTAACTCCAGCGTGGATTAAAAGGTTCATGTTTTATAATTGTAGTAGAATGGAAAAAAATAATGACCAAGTAATAAGAACAAGAGTATTTACGATTATTAATAAAAAAAGATGTACTGTTGAAAAATGAAGTGTTATCCTTTGTGATATAAATGTACATAGTAATTACGTATAAAATATCGCGTGTTCAATCTAAGGAGGAGGATATGTAGTGATTTGAGAATTTCCACAGAAATTCTGAAAACCACTCGACCTTCTGCCGCCTCGAACGCGTGATGTTTTAAAGATAAGTGTGACAGAGAGAGCCTATTTGCTGCGCAACACATGACTGTGTGTGCAGGATGGACATTTATCGTGGGAAGACAAGATTTGCGTCAGACGAGCGACGCTGACAAGTGTTTGCTGTTCACGTCATAGAACCTGTATGGATGATGCAAGTAGTAACTACGTATTATTCCTTGGCAGTCGAATAACTATAATTGTTATAGATAATTGAAACATGATGTGTCTAGAGACTCTTACTTAATCTTGGTGTTAGACTTGCTAGAAGCCAAGACCTGTTTTTTGAATTTCTGGTGGTTATTAAACCCATCACAATGTAATTATATTTAATTGTATCTAATGGGTATTGGCGTAGTTGACTTGCAAGAGTTTGCATGCTTATATGTGAAACTTGTGGAGATGAAAATATACGTGAACTGAAGTGAAAGTATGAGGGTACCGAGCTATTACTATCGAGATAGAGAGCATCTTTAGTTCCTCTAACCTGTATTATTTCTTCGGAGAAGAAGTTGTGGAGATTGATGCATCCACATACCCAGAGAAGAGGATCGGCTAAACGTTTCAAGTAAGTCAACTGTAGTAAGAGAAGTGTGCAGTTCACAATCCACTTTTGCACTGCTTCTCTTGTTGCCGAAACTGTTAGAATTTGTCTTATGAACGTGCCCTTTTTTTTAAACAAAAGTCTTTTATTAATGTGGCTATTTGTTCTTTTAATGTTTTGTTGTCATGATTTATTGTTACCGTCTTTCTATTCACATTAACTGAAGTTAATTATCTCATTTTTGCAATCACACAAATTTGGGTTGAAGGAACTAAGCATCAGGTGTTATTTTAAATGATATTATTTGTTTATAAGACTCATTAATGCAATGAGAAGCATCATGTTTTGTAGTTGGCATTTTAAATTGATATGAAAAAAAAATCATGGGATATCTCCTAATATCGTGTCAGACCTCCTTTTGCCCTCTGAAGTGCACCAACTTGATATGGCATGTACTCAACAAATTGTTGGAAATCCCCTGCAGAAATATCGAGCCATGCCGACTCTATAGCAGTCCATAATAGCAAAAGTGTTGCTAGTGTAGGACTTTGTGCATGAACTGACCTCTCGATTATGTCCCATGAATTGATAGGATCCATGTTTGGCGATCTGGGTGGTCAAACCATTAGCTTGAATTGTCCAGAATGTTCTTCAGCCCATTGTGAACAACTGTACCTGATGACATGGTGCATGGTTGTCCATCAAAATTCCATCCATGAATGGCTGTAAATTGTCTCCAAGTACCCAAACATAACCCTTTCCAGTCAATAATTGGTTCAGTTGGACCAGAGGACACAGTGCATATAAACACAGCCCACACCATTATGGAACTACCATCAGCTTGCACGGTGCCTTGTTGACAACCTGGGTCCATGGCTTTGTGGGGTCTGCACCATACTCGAATCCTACCATCACTCTTAACAACTGAAAACTGGACTCATCTGACCAGGCCAGGGTTTTCCAGTCGCCTACAGTCGTTCCTGATATGATCACAAGTGCAAGAGAGACACTGCAGGTGACATTGTGCTGTTAGCCTAGGCACCTGTGTTGGCTGTCTGCTGCCAAAGCCCATTAACGCCATATTTTGCTGCACTGTCCTAATGGGTATGTTGGTCGTATGTCCCACATTGATTTCTGTGGTTATTTCACACAGTGTTGCTTGTCTATTTGCACTGACAAATCTACGCAAATGCCACTGCTCTCATTCATTACGTGAAGGCTGTCGGTCACTGCATTGTTTGTAGTGAGAGGTAATGCCTGAAATTTGGTATTCTTGGCACACTAGTGACTCTGCGGGTCTCCAAATATTGTATTCTCTAATGATTTCCAAAATGGAATGTCTCATGCATCTAGTTCCAACTACCTTTCTGCATTCCTAGTCTGTTAATTCCCATCATGTGGTCATAGTCACGTCGGAAACCTTTTCATATGAATCACATGAGTACCAATGATAACTCCGCCAACACACTGCCCTTTTATACTTTGTGTATGCAAAAGAACCACCAACTGTATATGTGCATATCACTATTCCATGACTTTTGTCACCTCAGTGTATACTTTTGTTAATGAAATCTATTTAATTTCATATGTCATTCTGGCTGATGCTCACAAAGATTTAATCAAGTAAATGACTTAGTGGCAGCCACACATTAATATACTTTCAGTTACACAACTTTTCTTTGGTCAATTAAATAGTTACAGTGTTATTTAAGGGATGCAATTGATGATGCTAATGAACTCAAAATAAATTTCACTTACAATACTTCCATCCTCGCAGATTAGAAATAAAACAAACTGTTGCATTTCAGAATTTTGTTCCATGACTTTGACCTCCCTTATTGTCAGGTTGACAACCAATTGGTGCCATCTTTGTGGTTACCCAGTCACCATAAGGACTCTGGATGCTGTGTACTTACGTAGTCTTAAAGAAACTAACCACAGCCTAACGAGGAAGCCTTTCAATGTTGCACACCTCCTATTCTATTACAAACCACACAAGGACCACCATTATTTCTTCTAATAATACTAGAAATCAATCATTCACTTACTTTGTTAATTTAAAAAAAAATGATTTGTAAACATGCATTGGTTATTTTTATGTTATGTGCTAATCCTTGTCATATGATTGTTTCACTTGCTTGTACTCCTTAACACTGTCTCTGAAACCAGCTTCAGCTACCTTTGTCATGCCACCACTGTCACAGTCCTGTGTCATGTTTACAATTATACTCAGATTACAAGATTTGAACTGTTAAATAGAATTAAAATATTGAACTGTTGAATGAAATTAAAATACTATCAGCCCCACATTGAAGGCCCCACAGATATTGTTGAATTCACATATGATGAATTCTTTCATGGAGAGGGGACGAGATGTACAAGGTATGTCCAGACACTGAACCTAAATTTTACAAAGAGTCTGCCTTTTCCCCCATCGCCTGTCAGTTGATGTGAGATCAATTGACTGATTCATGCTGGAATAGGCCAAATTGTCATCCGCTGAACTACCCTACCAGTCAAATCACAGCACATGATCAAAAGACTTGTGAGACTAAGAGCTCTTGGAACCGTGGCCAAAAAATGTCTCTCTCTTCTGTTCCAAGCCAATGCCTTGAGCAATTGCTAAATGGTCTAGTTTCTTTCTTTTGGTGCTTTCCCTTCTCTCAGATGGGCATGGGGCTACTGGAGCTACCTTCTCTAATCCCTGTGGAAATCTCACCATGTAACCCCCTCCATGAGCAAATAAACTGAAATGGTTTCTTTTTCTAAACTTGAGTACCATTTATTAATTACAAGTCCACACTGATTTTGAAGCCTGACTATATGTTCGAGGGGGGTGTACATTCCTTTTACAGACTGCTCCAGAATTTTTTTCATTTTATGTAAATTAACTTGCTTGTTAGACCTGGCAGAGGTGTCATTCAAGAAAATGTGTGGAACGTTATCATTACAATACTCACAAAAGAATAACTTTGTAACCACTAAGTTAGAATTCCACCTTTGCCTTAAGTGGCCAGTAGAATCCAAACTGCTCATGGATCACAGCCTTGCAAGGATTTAGCAGGAAGCACAAATTTATACTGCATATCCCATTTCTGAAAATTCCTACACTGAGTTGTCAATCAGAACCTTTTGGTGTAGTTAGCTTCTGAAAAATAAGTACTTAAACTAGATGACCTATCTTTAAACAAAATAATCTGAAACTCAAAAATTTGTGAGATAGCCCTAGTCAATATTTCCAAGAGGTGGCAGAGGTGGCAACTGTCAAAGAATCAATTCAGTACATGTTTTATCAGTATGAAAAATTATGTTACAGTTTTCTCCAGTGTTATAAATCTGCACCAACTGAGTCTTTAGTTGAATCAATCTGTATTGGAGGCTTAGTGTTGCAGATCAAGCACATGCTCTGTCTTGTACGCTTGGTTTGAGATCAGGACAGATTGACAGCATCACTGTGACTCTTATACAGCAACTAACAAACAAGGACAAACCACTGTGGCTTTCCAGAATGCAGAAAACCAATGGTGCAGTTTTTGGTTAACTATCGTCCTTTGCAAACAAGAATACAGCATTACATCCTGAGGATACCCTGTCCCTCAAGAATTTATTCAAAATAGAATAGATTCAGCATCAAGAAATTAAATTCCAAATCAACTTACAAGTATCAATGTCTTTTATAAAGTTCACTACTTTTAAAAAGATCTTGGTTCATCATCGCTCGTGATGTGTCATCAATGGCAACCAACAGACTTTCCACAAAAGGTCACTTTCAGGCAGAAGTGTCATACAAACAAGTAATCCGTACAGCAGTCTTTAATGAAGTAAGCAACAACAGAAAACATTTTGAGGTTAGATGCATTTTTCTTGTTTGTATTTTCATTTCAAGACAGAGTAAATACACTTTCTTGCGACATTAATTTCCAGGGAATAAGTGATTTGTTAATCATATTTGCACCTATATTTTTGTCTATGTTGGGTCATGCAAATAATGTAGATGATTATGTACACTGAAGCAAAATGTACGTCCACATTTGCCCTGGGTGCACCCAATTTTGTTTGCACAACAAGCAGATAATCAACCACTACTAGAAACTCTCTCTAGGCCTTGGCTAGGGCATTTCTTTATGAGATCCTTTCTTCCAGCAGTACTATTTCACCACAAGACCTGCAGGAGAGATTCTCTGAACTTTGAAAAGTAGAAGGGTTTTATTGTCAGAATGGAAGCTATGAGGATGGACTGTGAAGTGTGACTGGATAACTATATCAGTAAGAGTATGGTAATCAATAAGAGCACTACCCACAAAAGGCATGGTGCATTGGTCAAGTCCTGGGCCAGCACATAGTTTTAATCTACTGAGAAGCTAAAAAACCACACACATTCTGCTGCAAAGAGGAAGATCCATTCTGAAGAACTATACATACAAATCCAGAGTGTTGTTGAACCTGTAACATCCAACGCCATCAGTAATTATCAGGGAGTGTAATGAGCTCTCTGCTTGTGCAGTGACATCAAAGGAACCAAAACCTCTTAAGTTACAAACTTACATGCGTCCTATTTCATACCTGGAAGAAAGCCTAACAAAATCAAAGTGTGGCACATACTTGTTCAAGCCTAATCTAGCTGAACCTACATTCAGTTACCATCAAATCGAGCATCCCAAACATTATGTCCATTACGGACTTTACCAGTGTTAAGAGTTCACCATGTGGTAGAGCCATTAATCTCGCAAAATTCCAACAATTCTTAGAACAAATAAAACAACAAATTCCTTCATGTGAACACTATCTTAACATTTCAGTATTGTTGAAAAGTCTTGTGGCATATATTTACAAAATCTACATAATTATTCATAGTTCTGCAGTGACCACTGCTTAACAAGATCTTGTTGAATCTTGCTGAAAAACAGAGACCCCTTCTCTAGTCCGCTGCTTCATTGCAAGATGAGTGGGAAGGGAAATAATGGAACATTTTACATCACACTAACTTCCACTTCACTAACTTTTCCATACAACTTTGTACTAAACAATTTCCAAATACTAGCTTCACAAAGAGATCAAAATGACAACAATAAACTCAAATTATATGGCACAGTTGTGTTAGGAAAGTGAGAAAGATGAACAAAAGACATTTGAACAATGGATCCAGTAAGAAGGGACTCTGACTGGGTAACAACTTCTGCCGATACAATAACATACTTAAGACTGTTGTTAAACAGCAAGTTTATAAGGTATTTGCTGAATCCTGTGCAAAAACAGCAAACAAATGTGTAGGCAATAAAATAGTTACTAAAGCAGGGTGTCCACCAGAGTTACACGGCAAGTGATCTGGTGCATGATGTGGCACAACATGCATTTAACTTGCAACTTCAGACAGAACACATCGAATGGAACACCATCTATCAGTCTGAAACAACATAACTGAGTGGTACAGCATGCTATGCCACTGCCATATGAATGCAGCGAACTCCACTTTTGCAGTGTGCCATGTGTATGCTACTGATAGGTTGGGTATGTTTCTGCTTTGGTTGTGGAAATTATCTCTGTACCCAGGAAAATGACGTACAATCCTGAGGTCAAGACAGACTTTGTTGATCTTGTGGAGAAATACCCCCATATTTATGATCAAGTCAAAGTGTGGGATATGCTAGCATGCAAAATACCACAGACATAGCCGATAATCAAAATTCCTTTAATTTATTTGTGGAATAGGAAGAAGGTATAGAACCAAATAGAAATACATAAAGTGACTTTCTATAATCTTACCTCAAATCGTTTTACTGATTTGCTGAATCCCTAGTATATAGTACGTAGCTACATACATACTTCATTGTGAAAGGACAATGCACTAATTCAGTTAAGAAAGAAACTACACAGCTCGTTTCTCAATTGCATAACACTGTTGGTTTTCTGGCTTTTGATATAAATTCTCATAGAGTGGTCTATATTGTGCTACATAGCTGTTTTAAAACATACACCATCATGAATACGCATAATGTTGTGAAAAAAATTGCTATATCGCCCACGGGGAGATGCGTGATAAGAAATAAGAAGACACAGGTAAACGAAAACACAGGTTTATTATGACCAAAGTAGAGAGATTTAACAATGAAGGAAAACTCTTTTCAATAAAAGATAACGCAACTTTTCAGACACTAACAGGCACATGTCTGGAACATGCAGTGAATAAATGTAGTGGATGTGAATACTAAGCCACTGATAAACCCTAATGACAGAGGTTAAGCATTTGGCATAGCTGGCCAACAGGTATGTCTCAGGATATCGCTGGAAAGTCGTAGGTCCTGCTGTGGTGGCTTCTGATGGGGCTCTGACTGATGGGCTGCTGCTAAGAGTTGGCACATGAATTGGCCCACATCTCCAATGGAGTGAATTGCCGACACGTTGGCTTGTGCCAACCTTTATAGCCAGGACGTGGTGGAATTTGTGCTGATCCAGTTCCACACATGTGACATGGCAGAGGACATAAGTCCCTGGCAAGGAGAACCTCTGGTGGCACTTGTCCTGCTGTGTGTCGTCCTTGTTGTGATCGATGCAGTCCAGAGAGACAACGTCTTGTACATATGCAACCCCGTGATGCTTCAGTGTCTGAGGGGTGGCAATCTCTTTAGGTGAATGGCAGGTACATGGAACAAACAGATCGTTTGAACTATCATATTCATGTCATAACTTACTGAACCCTCCAACACCTGAATCACTGACACTAATATACAAACCGAAAATTCTATAGACCTTCTTCCCTTAGGTAATCTGTAATTAAATGTGTGTCTTTAATTAGTTAGTTGTCTATGAGGGCATGTTCTCATTATGTGTTTTGTTAGAGTGAAAAGTACAACTGCAACAAAATAACAATGATATCTGCAAGCTTGTCCTGGCAAAAGTGTAGGTTCCAGAAGTGGAAGCCTAACTCCAAACAATGATTTACCGGAAGAACTTTCTTTTAATACTTTATCATCAGTGTTTCAGCCACATTGTTGTGACAGTGCCACGACATTTAACAGTGCCGCCAAGACAGTATGCGCAAATGGCGATAGAGGCGCTCCGCAACTCGGCTGAGCGCGGGAGCGCCACCTAGCTACGAACGGCGCCGGCCACATGTCACGGCACGGCAATCGAATAAGAGATACTGAGTTGTTATCATGTAACGAGCTATTGTTTCTAAGTGAGTGTGTTTAAATATCCACGCAATTATTGGTGATTAAAGGTTATAACACTTTTTGGCGACGAGGTCGGATATTTTCACTGCGTTGTGGATTTGTGTGTTTGTGACGGGGCAGACATGGAACAGCTTATGCAAGCGCTCACTGAACAACAAACACAGCTGACGGCTGCTCTTCAGGCACAACAAACACAGCTGACGGCTGCTATTCAGGCGTTGTCGACGTCGCTTACTCATCGTCTGTCTTCCTCTTCTCCGCCTCCATTCCCTCCTTACGACGAGGCCGCTGAAGATTGGGAGGATTATGAGAAGTGTTTGCGGCAACACTTCTTGGCTTTCGGCACTGTCGACACTCCTATGTGTAAGTCGTTATTTCTATCTTGGATATCCCCACGGATCTATCAGCTGCTATCTCAGTTAGCCCCTCTGTGGGAACCTGCCTCTCTGTCCTTCCAAGAAATGTGTGACTTATTGTCTAACTATTACTGAAAAAACACCCACGTCGTTGCCGCCTGTGTTGCGTTCTACCGGTGTCGTAAACAGCCCCATCAATCTTACCGGGCTTGGGCGGCGGAACTACACTGTCTGAGTAGGAAATGTCAGTTTGTCACGGACACTCATCATGAGTCTTATGCTGATTCAATGGTTAGGGATGCTATTCTATGGCTAGCTCCTGATAAAGAAGTTCAGCAACATGCCCTACAACTGCCAAACCCGTCGTTGTCGGAAGTTCTAAGCATCGCTCAATCCTTTGAAGTGTCTCACGCTGCTGGCGCGCAAATAGACGCGTGGTGTGATGTAGGTGCTGTACAGTCAACTTTCGATACGGGCAATTTGCCTGTTTCACAGGAGAACGAAGATGTGGCGACGGTTCACTCGCATAAACAAAGTCGCGTTGGGCCGCAACGCTCGCAGCGACAACAGCAACCACAGAAGCAGGTTTGTTCCGCACTTCCTTCTTGTCCACGTTGTTTCGTACAGCATGACAGGGCCGCATGTCCAAAACGTTGGGCCACGTGTAATTCATGTAGGAAAAAAGGCCACATTGCTTCTGTGTGTCACTCCCCTAAAGTTCTTGTCGACGAGGACGAGGCATCGGACATGGATGTTAACTGTGTGCTTTCTCAAACAAATAAGTTGTTTGTTACTGTTCGTGTTCTGGATAAAGACATTCGCATGCAAGTGGACACTGGCTCTGCAGTAACTCTCATTAATTCTCACACGTATTTGGAGTTGGGCTCCCCTCCCTTGTCTCCAGTTACGCGAAATCTGAGAACTTATAATAAACAGAAAATTCCTATCATTGGCCAGTTTGATACTTCCACTGCCTACAAGTCTGTTGTTAGGCCCCTCACGTTTTATGTGGTGGATCATGCGGGCACTGAAAACCTGTTCGGTTATGATGATTTCCAGTTGTTCGGGTTCTCCATTGATGATGATGTGCACCTCATATCTGAGGATATTCCGTATCAACAGTTGGATGGATTGTGTTCTGAATTTTCGTCCGTATTCTCTGCTGGTCTGGGTTCTGCCAAGGATTTTGAAGCCCACATTACTCTTAAACCTACAGCTCGCCCTAAGTTTTTCCGGGCACGCCCTATTCCGGTGGTGTTGCGTGCACCTGTCAAGGCTGAGATAGACAGGTTAACAGCTTCAGGGATTCTCCTTCCTGTTACCTCCAGCGAATGGGCATCGCCAATCGTGGTGGTTTCTAAACCAAACGGGAGTGTGCGATTGTGTGGTGATTTTAAAGCCACTGTCAACGCTCAGAGCCTCATTGACACTTATCCTCTTCCCTGTCCTGAGAAGTTATTTACCAAGCTCGCTGGGGGCCAGTTCTTTTCCAAACTTGACTTATCGGAGGCATACCATCAGTTGCCGTTGGATGCTTCTTCCAAGGAATTTCTCATCATCAACACTCCTTGTGGGTTGTATCAGTACCAGCGGTTACCATTTGGCGTCACTAGCGCGCCGGCCATTTTTCAGCAGTTTTTGGAACAGCTCACGGCTTCCGTTCCCGGCTGCATAAACTATCTGGATGACATTGTTGTCACGGGGGCCTCCACTGAGGAGCACCTTCGCAATTTGCATTCACTGTTTCGGGTTTTGCATTCGGCTGGGTTGAGGTGCAATCTGGGCAAGTCACAGTTCTTCCAACCCCCCATTGTGTATCTTGGTTTCCACTTGTCCCGTGAGGGTATAGTTCTCTATGTCAGCATGTTGCGGCCATTAACGCTCTACCCCGGCCATCTACGGTCAAAGAACTTCAGGCGTTTCTAGGCAAGATTGCTTATTATCACAAATTCATTCCATCCGCGGTGGCGGTAGCTCATCCTCTGCATCAGCTACTACGCAAAAACGTCCCTTTCTGTTGGTCTGACGAGTGTGAGCAGGCTTTTGTCCGCCTGAAGGCTCATTTGCAGTCGGCGCCTTGTCTTGCCACATTCCGTCCGGGTCAGCACTTGGTTCTGGCGACTGACGCGTCACAGTATGGCCTAGGGGCTGTTCTCGCCCATTGGTATGAGGATGGGTCGGAACGACCCATCGCCTATGCTTCCAAGACCCTCAATGATGCGCAACGGCGTTACTCTCAAATCGAAAAGGAAGCGCTCACTATCATTTATGCTCTAAAAAAGTTCAGAGTTTTTTTGTATGGTTCTAAGTTTCACCTCATCACCGACCACAAGCCGCTGGTCTCTCTGATCAGCCCATCGGTGTCGCTTCTGGATAAGGCAGCTCACCGCTTACAACGTTGGGCCTTATACTTGTCTCGTTTTCACTATGAGATTCACTATCGCCCCACGGCCCAGCACGCCAACGCTGACGCATTGTCGCGATTGCCGATGGGCCCCGACCCGGTTTTCGATTGTGATGAACTCCTCTGTTTCCACATTGATGAGGAAGAACGTCGTGCGGTCGAGGGTTTTCCACTTACAGGTTCGCAGGTCGCGTCGGCTACTGCGCGGGACCAGGTCCTGCGTCAGGTGATTGGTTTTGTTCAACGGGGTTGGCCGGACAGGACCAAGGGCCGGGCATTGGATCCCCTTCGCAACTACCATGCCTTGCGCCTTAGTCTGTCTGTTCGTGATTGTGTTGTTCTTCTGGCCACAGATGGCGCATCTCCACGGGTCGTGGTACCAGCCTCTCTTCGCAAAGATGTTCACAAACTGTTGCATGAAGGCCATTGGGGTATTTCTCGGACTAAGTCCCTGGCCCACAGGCACGTTTATTGGCCCGGTATTGATTCGGACATCGCCCACATGGTTGCTGCGTGTGGTCAGTGTGCTCAGCAACTGGCTGCACCTCGTACAATGCCCTCTCCGTGGCCTGATCCGGCGCAGCCATGGGAACAGGTGCATGCTGACTTTGCTGGCACCTTCCTCGGCACTTATTAGCTACTGTTGATTGACGCCTTCTCGAAGTTTCCGTTTGTTGTTCGATGTCTGTCGCCCACCACTGCGGCGATGATGCTGGCTTTGTCCAAAATCTTTGCGCTCGAAGGTCTTCCATCCACGATCGTCACGGACAATGGCCCTCAGTTCTCTTCGCAGGCCTTCCATGATTTTTGTACTGGACAAGGGATTCATCATGTTGCAGCACCGCCCTTCCATCCGCAATCGAATGGGGAGGTCGAGCGCCTTGTCCGCACTTTCGAAAGCCAGATGAAAAAATTCCTTAGTGATTATTCCACAGATGATGCTCTGCTGCAATTTCTGAGTTCTTATCGCTTCACGCCTCTGGGTGATCGCAGCCCTGCTGAACTCTTGCATGGCCGCCAACCGCACGCTCTACTGCACCTGCTTCACCCTGTCAGGCCTTGTGCTGTGTCCCCTGGTGCGGGAAAATTCTCGGTGGGCGCCGCCATGTGGGCACAAGGGTATGGATCTTGCCCTAAATGGATTCCAGGGGTGGTCAAGGCCCTTCGCGGCTGCCGGCTTTGTGAAATACGTAAGGACGACGGCATGGTTGTTCGCCATTACGACCAGATGCGCCCATGGGTGGTGGGCACACCGGTGCCACTGCCCCTTCCTTTGCCTCCACCAGCCCGAGAAGCCAGTCCTGTCGCTGCTGCCGATCTACCGTACGTGTTGATGCAGCCAATGTCGCTACCGCTTCCGAGTACGCCGGAACCGGCCCCAGTCACGACGCCGCCTTCTCCGGGACCCCTCTCGATGGAGCACACCCCCAGGTCCACGACACCTATGGATGCTGTTCCGGAGTTTTCACCCATCATCTTGTCCAGGAGGCACGTTCCACGCACGAGCTTCCGTCCTGGACATTTTCGACCATACTCCCATGTCTCTCCGCTGGATCTTCTCAGGGCCTCACAAGAGGCCATGGATTCTCCGCACTGTCCATGTCTCCAAGGGAGTGAGTGTTGTTGTTTTTTTTTTTTTTTTTTTTTTTTTTTTTTTTTTTTTTTTTTTTTTTTTCCCAAGGGGGAAAAGTGTTGTGACAGTGCCATGACATTTAACAGTGTCGCCACGACAGTATGCGCAAACGGCGATAGAGGCGCTCCGCAACTCGGCTGAGCGCGGGAGCGCCACCTAGCTACGAACAGCGCCGGCCGCATGTCACGGCACGGCAGTCGAATAAGAGATACTGAGTTGTTATCATGTAACGAGCTATTGTTTCTAAGTGAGTGTGTTTGAATATCCACACAATTATTGGTGATTAAAGGTTATAACACACACACTCCCCATTATTAATTGATAAAAATAATCCATCTGCACCTGAAAAAGCAAATGAGACTATGAATTGTAATTATAAGGTATTTATCCACATTTAGAAGAAGCTTTAACTTTGATGTGCTTGCTGTTGTAAATACAGTTCAGCAGATTCCACAGTTTCCAGTGACTGGTTTTTTCAAGATTTAAATCAGTGATTCAGACTGCATATGTTCTCATATTGTCTTTGATGTTTCAGCCGCAATTCTTTGATGGGTAGTGTGTCATTGGGAAAAATAAATAAATAAGGAAAGAGGGATACATAGTCAGCTCTTTAAATATCTTAAAAATACCACAACTGTTCACATTAGTATGCCAGTAAGGATGTACTCAACAACATTTTTCTGGCTTTCATTGATTAACATCAATCAGGTCAACTAAAGCCAAAATACCTTCCACATCCAAAAATGACATGATGTACTTTTACGAATGCCATATCACTTCTATTGACGTTGAGTACCTATCATGTCACGCCACTGCCATGCATCTGCCATGCCACACTTCATGTCACTTGTCACATCACATCAGAGAGCACCCTGCATAAGAAGCTTAGGAACTTGAAGTTGTGTTTGGAGAATAAGGTGAGTGGAAGGGGGGCTTGGGAGAATTTAGGGAGTAGAGTGGGGTGAAGGGCCTTAGGGGTGAGTAAAGTACGATATGGACTCATATACGATGCACTGAAAGGAACCAATGTTGTGACAATGAGACACTCAAAGCAGATAAATGCTGTTCTCCATTACTTAGGCCTTGCGCTTTTATCTATGTGACTGCTCCTGCCCATGGGATTGGACAAAGGTGTTATTACATTACATTAATACTTGTTCCATAGATCATGAACACATTTTGTAATGAGATGGAAAGTGTCAATTTATCATAAGTATTCTTTAACTGATACAATTTTTTTCAGTTACTACTTCATTTCTAAAAATTCATCTATTTAGTAGAAATAGGTGTCATTCAGAAATTCTTTTAATTTATTTTTAAATGCTATTTGGTTGGCTATCTGTCAGACTTTTAATGCTTTTTGGCAAATGATAGAAGATTTTTGTGGCAGTATAACTCACCCCTTTCTGTGCCGAGGTCAAATTTAATCCGGAATAGTGAAGATCATTCTTTCTTCTAGTGTTGCAGGCACCATTCTTGACACCTCTGCTGATTTTTGCAGACTGTCTATACTGTTAATTTTGCCCTTCTGCATTCTTCCAGTTAAATATGAATTAAACAATTGGTGCACTGTCCCACACATACCACAATACTTAGCTTATCTAGAAGAATTTCATGATTCACATATTCAAAAGCCTTTGAGAGATCACAAAATATTGCAATGAGTGATGTCCAGTTATTCAGATCAATTAATATCTGATCAGTGAAAGCATATATAGCATTTTCTTCTGAATAGCCTTTCTGAAAACCAAATTGACATTTTCTTAGTACTTCATTTCAACAAATATGTGAAGTTACTCTTGAATACATTACTTTTAATTTTGGATAAAGCTATCAGAAGTGAGATTGGGCAGTAGTTGTTAGCATCAGACCTATCCCCTCTTTTCTGCAATGGTTTAATAATAGCATATTTGAGTCTACCGGGAAAAATGCCCCCCTGTTTCAGTAAGCTATTACATATGTGGCTGACAATCCTACTTAACAGTTGGGAACAAACTCTCAGTGCTCTGCTGGAAATGCCATGGGAGCTTTTACTTTTGAGTGAATTTATTATTTTCCTAATTTCAGTAGGAAAGGTGGGCTGAATTTGAATTTTACCAAATCAGATACGTATTGTCTCTTCCATACACGACCTTGCATTTTCTAATGAATAGCTGGATCTTATTTTCTCTACAACACTTAAAAATGGTTATTAAATTTTAAATCTCCCCTGGCCTGGGCTCCTGGATGACTTTTCTGAATTGTACCCCTTTCCCTAAACCTCTCCAGTACTTTTCCTTCATCCCTCTTCCTTCTCCTCCAACTCTTCTGCCAGAAGAAGGAGCCAATGGGGCTGAAAGGAGTAGATTTTTTTTCTCTCTCCATTTACATTATATTACCAATGATTGATTATTTTTGTTTTCATTGAGTTTGATACAAATACAGTCTTCCTGTGCCCTAAGCGCGCCCTGAAATAGCATTTACCAGTGTGGAAATTGATTGCAAAAGTTTCAACTCATTTTTGGTATGGCTAAATCAGCAGACATTGAGGTCTGCATACCTCCCTAATCTTACAATAAAAATTAGATGGAGCCATCTGAAAGGCACACACATGTGTGCACGCGTGCACCAAAACACACACACACACACACACACACACACACACACACACACTCTCTCTCTCTCTCTCTCTCTGTACTGCAGTTAATTCCATACACCTTTCCCGTGGATTTGAGTGAGTACTTCAGATCTACGGCCTCTGCCATCCATGGCACTAAAGTGTACTTTAGTACCACTAAAAGAAGCATGAACACCTGACACAAGGAATTCAAGACAAATTATTATCTAGGCAACATAGATGAATCAGCAGTAGCCAATCATGCATCGGGACCAGGTGACCACCAAACACAGTTCTACACAACTATGGTTCTGAGCACTATGGGACAGAACATCTAAGGTCATCTGTCCTCTACACAACTATGTTCAAGTCTAATTACAACTACTCCAAAACATACGAAGGGTGAAGCAAAACAAACTGCTTAAATTCACCCACTAACTTGAGATGAACTACCAACTTCATTTTAATTTTGTGGTCTCTGAGACTGTTCAGACAGTAGCAAAAAACAAATAATATAATGTGACTACAAATTAACAGTGGCTGTTTGTACCAGTACCAGTATTTGCTTTACTGAAACAATAAAGGTTGGGGAATCCAAAAAATCACATCCACAGTCTTTGCCAGAACCTTCTGAGGCACGAGACAAATATTATGCAGAAAAGATATGCCTTACATCAGGATTTCCTTCCAGCAAGCTGGGTGGGAACTTGATGAACAATATGCTTCCATTGGTTTCTGTCCTGGTATAGCTTTTCCCTCTCCACTACACCCAATGTTACTCCTCTCCTCTTGAGATCTTCCTTAACCTGGTCTGTCCATCTCTTTCTAGGCCACCCAATTGGTCTACTTCCCGGTACCTCCATCTCCAAATACTGGCATGGAGTTCAAACTGTGTGCATTTGCTTCACATGACCGAATCACTTCAATCTCAAAGCACTCACCTTCTCCTCTGTAGCAATGTCACCTGAAGGTCTCTCCTTACATAATCATGCCTGACTCTGTCTCTCCTAGTCTTTGTTAGAGCTGACCTAAGGAACTTCACATGCTTGTATTTGACTCTCTACTCTCTTATTTATGACACAGGCCTCTAGACTATACATCATGATTGGCAGGAGATAAGTTTTATACATGGTCTGTTTGGTTCTTAGAGGGACTTCCTTGTCCCAGATTAGATTTCATACTTGATGGAAGAAGCTAGATCCTTTTGTTATTCTGTTTAAGACTTCTATTTTGGAACTTCGATTGTGTGATATGATGCTACCCAGATAATTGAAGCTTTTCACACATTCAACCTACTCCCCTTCCAGTATGATGTTACAAGGTGTGGATGTCCTGCTCGTCTTCATAGCCACTTTCTTGTTCCAACTCACAGTTAACTTGATTTTTTTAAATTTTGTGTTAAAGTAATCTAATTTCCTCTGAACCTCCATTTCCATCTCTCCCCAAATGGCGATGTCATCAGCAAAAACAAAAACACTGAGATCTTCATTCTCTTCTTCCTTGATTTCTTTCACGATTGTGTCCATAAGTGTAATGAAGCATAAAGGGGAGAGCGAACTGCCTTGCTGAACACCTTTCTTTGTCTTAAACAATTTTGATCTTCCACCTCCTACTTGTACACTACTCTTGCAACCATCACACAGCATCTGCACTTTTTTAAATAATGAATCAGGATCATTATGTTTTCTCATTTATTCCCATATTTTATCCCTTGGTACACTGTCATATGCTTTCTCCAAATCCACGAATACTATTATCAAGTCCTTTCCTTTTTCCCAATACTTCTCCATTAACTGATGGAGGGAGAAAATGAGCTCTGTTGTTCCCCTATTACTTCTGAACCCATGCTGTTGTTACTGTAATTGGTGTCCTAGAATTTTCTGTAATCCTTTTTTTTTATGACCTTTGCCATTATCTTAATGCAGTGTGATAACAGTGTGATTCCTCGGTAGTTGGTGCATATCTTTCTACTACCGTTCTTGAACAACTGTATTATAATTCCTTTTTTCCATTCATCCGGCACTTTGTTTTCTTTCCTTATCACCCCCAGCACCCGGTGTAACCATGTATTCCATGGATTCTTGTGGCTTTAATCATATTCGCTGTCAGCTCATCTACTCCAGCTGCCTTCCAACTTTTTGTCTGTTTCAGGGAATTCTCAGTTTCTAACGAAGAGATTGGATCCTGCTCCTCCTCTAATTCAATGACTTCAGTGTCACTTTATTGTGCACCTTCCCCATTCTGTAAGACTTCAAAATAATGCTTCATCTCTTCTCTGATACCTTCCATGTCCCTGATAATAAGCCCACCCTCTGTTTCCATCACTTTTATGTCTTCTCTACCAGATATTTTACTTTTCAATAACCCATATAGCAGTTTTTCATTCCCTTTGCTATCCTGCTCTAGATTCTGGGTGAATATTTCCCAGCTCTTCTCCTTTTCTTCTTCTACAATTCTCTTTGCTTGGAGTTTCTTTTCTCAGTATTCCTTCTCCAGTGTTATCACCTTGTGTTCATCTTTTGGCACCAACCCCTGGTTTCGATTTCTTTTTTCTAACTCCATGTTTTTCTTTGCCATGTTATGTTTTTTAATTCTGTCTTTTACTCTATCGTTCCACCAACTGTTTTTTTTTGTCTTTCACTTTACCCCTTGTTCTGCCACATATCTGCACAGCACTGTTAACTATTGATTAACATCCCAATTGAATGTCCCAATAATCAGATGACAACACCTGTGTTATTCAACCTGTTATTGTAATAATATGGTAATCAAAAATCATAAGTATCTATGTTCATTACATGGCTTACATATTTCAGATTTTTAATTGTTATTGTGCTACTAAGATACACTTCATACACTACATAATATTTCCATACCTGCAGCCAACACAAGACATTGGTGTTGGTTACAATGTGCTCTGGTAAAAAACAAAAACTTCTTTCCCCTGAAAAGAGTTTTCCTCTTCTCATTAACTTTGAATGAAACTTCATTTTTCTTTATTGTTGTTTCTCCAAGTGGAGGAATGAACTCTTCATAATCTGGAATGGGTAGGTTTGCTTCAGCTGATGCCAAATATTTGTTCCACATTTCTGGTGTAACTATTGGTTTCCCATCAGCAAGAGCACAGACTGCCTGGAAGAATAGAGGAGGAAAAAAAATCATATAAAACAACGGAAATTCCAGGTTGGAATAACTGTTGTTAAAGTTTTGTATAAAGTTGACAATGAAATAAATCTATGTCTTCTGCAAAAAATAAACAGAAGAAATAGGTAATGAAATACAAGAACAAAAGGCTTTACTCCAGATTACATTTTTAAAAAAAATATTTTACAACATCTTATACCAGAATCATCAGTATGTGCCTGTCTAAACTGCCACCCCTTATGATTTGCCATGACTGTTTTCTCAACATCCACTTATAACATGGATTCAGAATCTATAGTGTAGTTAAATGCAGTATGCTGAGTAAATTGGAGCAGTGGGCATGTATATGAGCTAAAAATTCCTAATCTGCAAAAACTCCTTGAGCATACTTCACAACAATAGTACATGTACCCAGCAGAGAAACAACTCCAGAACATCCAAGACTTGCATCTTTACTTACAAAAGTTGCAAAGAGAGTGATAATCTGCTGGGTTCCAGGCACACACAAATTTGGGCAACGAACCAATGAATGGAAAACCCATCCAAGGGCACCACCAAAATCCTCCCTCTGACACACTTAGCTGTTCTTCTATCTGCAGTGCTTTTGCTACTGAAGCTCAGAGAGAGTCTGAGTGACTTATGTGAAGGACAACTATCTGAGCACAGTGGCACCCGTTATCTAGGCTTAATGCAGCCACTTTCAGCCTAAGAGATGAGTTGAGATGAGATGAGCATGCCTCCAAATAGGACACCGTTCTGTAAAACACAGACTCCTTCTCCTCTGGCAAGATCTACCAAAGTGTAGTAAACAGGTTTGCTGGGGACATGTCCTCTACTTTGGAAGAAGAAAGATTTAGGTTTAATGTCTTGTCAATGATGACGTCATAGGAAAAGAACACAAGAACACACTATGGAAGGAGGCAGAAGGAACCATCCTAGCATTTTCCTTAAGCTATTTGGGGAAACTAGAGAATGCCTAAATCTGGAAGGTCAGACACAGAAGATTAGTACCCTACAACTACAATGTTACGGCACAATTGAGGTGTTCCCCGGAAAAACAACTTAACGTCCATTAAGCGGTAGGGGAAAAAACACACACTCTTAATGGCTTAACTTTTTCAAGCTTTTGGAGCCAGTGGCCCCTTCTTCTGGTAGAAGAATTGAAGGGGAAGGAAGACAGGTGAAGGAAAAGGACTGGGGAAGTTTGGGGAAAGGGGTACAGTTCAGAAAAGTCACCAAAACCCAAGTCACAGGAGGCTTACTGGACAGGATGAGAAGGAAATCTATCTATCTATCCACTTACATTATACTGTCAATAATTGCTTGTTTTTGTTGTTATATTAGTGTCCATTAAGTCGTTTTTCCATTTACTGCAGTAATTGCAGCTGTACAAGCCAGTCTATGGGCACACAAATTATCATTACTCTCCGACAGACACAATGCCCTCTAGAAACATTTGACGGCTGTCCTGTTCCAAGTCATCATTCCACTGGCTGCAGTAGCCAGCAGACAACATTCACATCGCTTGTACTAATGCTGCATGTGCGCTATTCTGAGATGTATTTTTCAGTGACGGGACATCAGTACCATGGAATTTACATTTGCCAAGATCACTTAGGAAGTAAACAAATTATGGGAAATGATTGTGATATTATATCCAGTATGGAGGGTGATTATGAGAACCAACTAATTGGAAGGAAATGTAAAATTCAGAAAGGGAAGTGGAAGACAGAAGTTGCGAAGAAGAATAGAAATTCAGGACAGTGTTATGTTTCACCAAAAACTGTTAAGAAAGTTTGTTCTAAGAAATTTGCAGTCAGTAAGAAATGTTTCACAAAGGAATGCTATCTAAAAATATGCCCAAAAGATCAAGTACAGGTCCATGAATGATTTTGGCTATAGTGGCAAGAATACAAAAGATACATTGATGTTAAGTTTAATTGAAAAGAAAACACCACCAAGAATATCTAATGGACCTAGGTCTTGTCAGAATCATAGCTCCATCTATACAGACCATCTAAAATGCAACAATAATAGGACAGTAGTCTGTAAATTTCTATTCTGAAGTACCTTGAAAGTTACTGACAGACTTTTGAAAACAGTTTTAAAGGTGTTGGGTGCAACTGCTCTTACAGTAGAAGACAAAAGAGGGAAATGCAGCAACACACTTCATAAAACTGCAACAGAAATTTGGGACATGGTCTGCTCTCACCAGGACCAGTTTTCTCCCAAATCATTGTATTATTGTCAAGGCAAGCCCAGAAGGAAATATTTTGACAACCTTGACCTTAGTGTTGCAAAATTATTCACATCATTCAGAGATCATCTTCTCCATGAAATGAATACAGTACTCCAGATGAAGTATAAAACTTATATAAGTTCTTTAGGGAGAATAATCTGTATTCATTTCGAAAACCACGAACTGATAACTGTGATATCTGCAAGGAGTGTCGAGTTATATTGAGTGTCCATGCAAATGGTCTTTGTAAAGATGTTTATGAATAACGTAAACTAAAGGTTGCAGAGTAAAATAAACTCAAGGACAAGACTTTCACATTGGTCAAACTTGGCAACATAGATACCTCAGTACTTGAGTCTGATTATGCACAGAACCTGCCTCTGCTTAAACTGAGCATTACTGCACAGACCTATGAGAGGCTACTGTGGCTCTATGTATTTCATATTCACTGTCATAATGACTAATGAAGTACATTTTATTGATTACTCAAAGGTTCAGCAAAAAAAGATTCAAATTCTGTTTGTTCCACTTTATATGACTTCATAAGTAGGAAACAGTGGGTAACAGAAGAGATGCTGAATTTAATTGATGAAAGGAGAAAATACAAAAATGCAATAAATGAAGCAGGCAAAAAGGAATACAAACGTCTCAAAAATGAGATTGACAGGAAGTGCAAAATGGCTAAGCAGGGATGGCTGGAGGACAAATGTAAGGATATAGAGGCTTATTTCATGAGGGGTAAGATAGATACTGCTTACAGGAAAATTAAAGAGACCTTTGGAGAAAAGAGAACCACTTGCATGAATATCACGAGCTCAGATGGAAACCCCGTTCTAAGCAAAGAAGGGAAAGCACAAAGGTGGAAGGAGTATATAGAGGGTCTATACAGGGGTGATGTTCTTGAGGACAATATTCTGGAAATGGAAGAGGATGTAGATGAAAATGAAATGGGAGATATGACATTGGGTGAAGAGTTCGCAGAGCACTGAAAGACCTAAGTCGAAACAAGGCCCCTGGAGTAGACAACATTCCATTAGAACTACTGACAGCCTTTGGAGAGCCAGTCCTGACAAAACTCTACCATCTGGTGAGCAAGATGTATGAGACAGGCGAAATACCCTCAGACTTCAAGAAGAATATAATAATTCCAATCCCAAAGAAAGCAGGTGTTGACAGATGTGAAAATTACTGAACTATCAGTTTAATAAGTCACAGCTGCAAAATACAAACGCAAATTCTTTACAGACGAATGGAAAAACTGGTAGAAGCCGACCTCGGGGAAAATCAGTTTGGATTCCGGGGAAATGTTGGAACACATGAGGAATTACTGAACCTACGACTTATCCTAGAAGAAAGATTAAGGAAAGGCAAACCTACATTTCTAGCATTTGTAGACTTAAAGAAAACTTTTGACAATGTAGACTGGAATACTCTCTTTCAAATTCTGAAGGTGGCAGGGGTAAAATACAGGGAGCAAAAGGCTATTTACAATTTGAACAAAAACCAGATGGCAGTTATAAGAGTCGAGGGACATGAAAGGGAAGGAGTGGTTGGGAAGGGAGTGAGACAGGGTTGTAGCCTCTCCCCGATGATATTCAATCTGTATATTGGCCAAGCAGTAAAGGAAACAAAAGAAAAGTTCAGAGCAGGCATTAAAATCCATGGAGAAGAAATAAAAACTTTGAGGTTCGCCAATGACATGGTAATTCTGTCAGAGACAGCAAAGGACTTGCAAGAGCAGTTGAACAGAATGGACAGTGTCTTGAAAGGGGGGTATAAGATGAGCATCAACAAAAGCAAAACAAGGATAATGGAATGCAGTCGAATTAAGTCGGGTGATGCTGAGGGAATTAAATTAGGAAATGAGACACTTAAAGTAGTAAATGAGTTTTGCTATTTGGGGAGCAAAATAACTGATGATGGTTGAAGTAGAGAGGATATAAAATATAGACTGGCAATGGCAAGGAAAGCGTTTCTGAAGAAGAGAAATTTGTTAACATCGAGTATTGATTTAAGTGTAAGGAAGTCGTTTCTGAAAGTATTTGTATGGAGTGTAGCCATGTATGGAAGCGAAACATGGGCGATAAATAGTTTGGACAAGAAGAGAATAGGAGCTTTCTAAATGTGGTGTTACAGAAGAATGCTGAAAATTATATTGGTAGATCACATAACTAATGAGGAGGTGTTGAATAGAATTGGGGAGAAGAGGAGTTTGTGGCACAACTTGACTAGAAGAAGGGATCGGTTGGTAGGACATGTTTTGAGGCATCAAGGGATCACCAATTTAGTACTGGAGGGCATTGTGGAGGATAAAAATCATAGAGGGAGACCAAGAGATGAATACACTATGCAGATTCAGAAGGATGTAGGCTGCAGTAGGTATTGGGAGATGAAGAAGCTTGCACAGGATAGAGTAGCATGGAGAGCTGCATCAAACCAGTCTCAGGACTGAAGACCACAACAACAACAACAAGTATTAAACTCCAGAAGCCAAATAAAATTAAGATTATAATACTTCTATCGGATCTGTGTGGAGGGCAAAATCAAAATAAGATCGTGGAACGATGTTGTACTTGGCTTTCAGAATCAAACAATGTAACCATACAACATGTATTTCCAGTTCAGGGACAGGGACAGGCCTATATGAAAAAATGCTAAGGAATATTGAAAACATTGAGAAATTGCACCAGTATATTTCAGTTCAGAGCTGCAGAAAGAATCTAGCATCCTTTAAGGTGGTGAAAGGAATTGACATTATTGAGGACTTGGCACCAGCTTTATCACCATATTATGTCACAAAACCCAAAGGAAAGACACTATTTGGAATAAAAAAATATGTCATTTTGTATTACAATGGAAACACGTTTTTCATCTCACCTACTTATGCAGGAACATTCAGTCCTTACCAAATAAAGAAATGAGGATGTATTATGCCATTGCAGGAGATGGACATGCTGATGGCAAAGACACCTCGTCCTGAGATTCTGGATGCAAAGAAGAATATTGTCAAAAGTTCTACACCTGTGACAGACAATGGTTGCTCAGGATGCAAAACAGACACGTGATCACTAGTAACCACACACAAACTGTCACATATCATTGTTGAGGATGGTATTGTGTTTGCAGCTGAATAAATGCATTTCTTTCACTTTGTGTATGATTATCTTAAGACCAAGTTCTTATGTGTTATGTTTGTCGGTATATATATAATGTCTTCAGGAATACATTTACAGTGTACTTTTGTTCTGAAAACCAATTATGTTGTTGGATAAAAATATATTTTGTTGCTTTATGGTCTGAGTACTCTACTTTTAGATTTAGCGACTGTTTAATAGTGAAATATGAAAAATGTTATTTTCTTGTTGATGTTATACAGTGATCTATGGAAAAACAATTTCAGTGTGGTATTGTATTATCAGTTCAAACCAGTAAGAAAGTTGCACATAGTACACAATCACATCATTTAGTCTGAAACAATAACACAGCATCTCTATTTGACTGTAATTTTGTCCATGTACGAGGGACTGAAATGAATGAAAACATGTCAAATATTTGATGCTCTGTATCTCGATTTCCATAAATTGCAATTAAGATGTTGTCCCAGAGAATGCTCAATTGGAATCAGCCAACTCATTAAAATACCTAGCTGTAAAAATTTGTGGGGATACGAAATAGAATGATCCAATTGGGTCATTCATAGATAAGGCAGTTGGCTGACTGAGGCATATAAGCAATCGTTATTCCCACTTTCCACATGTGAAAGGAATGGGAAGGAACTCTAATAACTGGTACAATGGCAAGTACCCTTTGCCATGCACTTCACAGTAGTTTGTAGAATGTAGATATAAATGGGCATATGATTAGTGAAACTGAACAGTTCAAACTTCTAGGTGTTCAGATAGATAGTAAACTGTTGTGGAAAGCCCAAGTTCAGGATCTTGTTCAAAGACATAACGCTGCCATTTTTACTTTTCGAATGGTATCTGAAGTACGTGATCATTCGACATGAAAATCAGTCTACTTGGCTTATTTTCATTCGCTTATGTCATATAGTATTATATTTTGGGGTAACTCTCTCCATTCTAAAAGGATATTTTTGGTTCAGAAATGGGCAGTTCGGGCAATAAGTGGTATAAGTTCGTGAACCTCTTGTCGAACCCTGTTCACGAGTCTGGGTCTCTCAACATATATATTCTTTACTGTTGTTTCTTGGTAACAATATCAGATTATTCCCAAGAGTTAGCAGCTTTCATTCAGTTAATACTAGGCAGAAAGCCAATCTGCATTTCGATCGG
Organism: Schistocerca serialis cubense; assembly: GCF_023864345.2. Taxonomy (NCBI): domain Eukaryota; kingdom Metazoa; phylum Arthropoda; class Insecta; order Orthoptera; family Acrididae; genus Schistocerca; species Schistocerca serialis. The sequence goes on along the minus strand of NC_064642.1, from coordinate 755,253,862 downwards.
ACTTCCTTAACTCCTGTGCAGAAAGGTGTGCACTATACTGCTGCATCAGTTTTCAATAAGCTACCACAAGAATTCAAAAATCTTAGCAGTAATCCACACACTTTCAAATTGAAGCTGAAGAGTTTCCTCATGGATCACTCCTCCTATTCTGTCGAGGATTTCCTTGAAAAATGAAGATGATTCTTGTTGTATTGTATTGCGTTTACTTAAACTTCTGGCTTGACTTTTTTGGTTTCATAAGCATTTTATTTTTATCTGTTATTACTTTTACGTCATAATTTCATGTACTGACACGTTCCATGGCCTTGTAGATCCCCCCCCCCCCCCCCTCCCTTCCAATTTGGTCCCATGGAACTTGACATCTAAATAAAATAAAAATAAAACTAACATTTGCCTCACCAACCTGCCAAATGTGTACAATGCGTGCACTGTGTGACCTCATTTTTTTGTTTTGGATGTTGACACACAAGATGTCACATGCCTTTTAAATCTTTTTTGTTTCACAGCTCATATCGAAAGAGTTAAGTATGACAATTTCGTATGTTTGTAAGACTGGTCTAATAGCAAAACACAGAGTTTATTACGTTTTATTAGTTTTTAACACTTCATAAACAATTTTCTTGTACATCTCTCTTTTCAGATTTTTATATTTTCATACCTCTTTGATTAGTATCAAATTTCAATGTAATCCACAATCTCACAAAACAAAGCATTTTTACAAGCCATCTGATGCTGAGAGTTGGTCGTTATCACACTACCAGTGGTGCTTTACAAAAGAAAGGTTGTGCGCCTCAACTTCCATACTACTAGTCTCACACTCCCAAACTTCAGTAAGAGATAACAAGTTGACGAGTAGGAAACAACAACAGTCCCACTGTTCTCATCTACATCGGCACTGGTACACTGCATTTGCCATATGGTGAATGGCAGAGGGTACCCTGTATCACTATTAGTCGTTTCCTTTCCTGTTCCACTTGCAAATGGAATAAGGTGAAAATGACTGTCTATATGCCTCCATACAAGCCCTAATTTCTCGTATCTTATCTTTGTGATCCTTATGTGCAATGTATGTTGGTGGGAGTAGAATCGTTTGGCAATAAGCTTAAAATGCTGGTTCTCTAAATTTTCTCAACTGTCTTCCCTGATAACAACATCGCCTTCCTTCCAGGGTTCCCATTTGAGTTCCCGTAGCATTTCCATAACACTTATGGTTGTTCTGACATACTGGTAACAAATCTATCAGCCTGCCTCTGAATTGCTTCATTGTCTTCCTCCAATCCCATATAATATGGATCCCAAACACTCGAGCAATACTCAAGAATAGGTACCACCAGCATCATATACGCAGTCTCCTTTACAGATCGACCACTCTTTCCTAAAATTCTCCCAATAAAACAAAGTCAACCATTGGCCTTCCCTATGACAGTTTTCACATGCTCTTTCCACCTCATATCGCTTTCCAATGTTATGCCCAGATACTTAAATAATTTGACTGTGTCAAACAAGACAATAGTTATACTGTTTCCGAACATTACAGGTTTGTTCTTTCTACTCATCCTCATTAACTTACAGTTTTCCATATATAGAGCTAGCTGCCATTCATCACACCAACTAGAAATTTTGTCTAAGTCGTCTTGTATCTTACTACAGTCATTCAACATACTGGGTTTTAGTGCTTAACAAGTCTTCCAGCCATTGTGAACTTATTGCATATGCTTGTACCTTTGTTAACAGTCTGCAATAGGGAACCATGTCAAATGACTTTCAGAAATCTAGAAATATGGTATCTGCCTGTTGCCCTTCATCCATAATTTGCAGTATATCACGTGAGAAAAGGGCAAGCTGAGTTTTGCATGAGTGACGCTTTCCAAAACCATGCCCATTCCTCAGACTTGTCATACTTGTGGAACTTTAACAGAAAGGAAACAAACCTGTTAGCAGTGAAGTAAATGTGGCATCTTGATTTCTAATGTATGCAACGCTCAACACTGAACTCATACTCACTCCATTTCTGATATCTAGTGCACTTGGCATGCATCTTCAGGAGACAACAACAGTGGTGCCACTGAGGATAGCAACACCCACCAGTTGATGTGGACACACAAGGGCACAGTCTCTCAATGACACATTCTTGGAGACTCCGACTCAAATTACGAGTTATTCCAGCTCACAACACCTAGGGCTACAATAATTAGATGAGTGATAGTTGCCAGTTGCTATGTTGCATACAGGAAGAGGTAATATCTGCTCAAGTAATTCGAAGACTTTCTGGAAATTATTTCTGGCTGCTCAAAGAATTGTAATGATGGTCACAGTTTCATTTCAACACTTTGTGTTATTAATTAAACAGTTATCTTTTCTCAAAATGCATGGAACTTAAATGTACTAATATATTTTCCACTGCAACTGCTAACTTCAAAAATTCCACTCACTCACAAACTTTCTTACCACATACTTAGTGAGGAACAATTACAGCACAAGTAGGGATCCTGTTGGATTTTACTTGCCAAACTTGCTATCATGGATAAGTCAAAAAGTGGGCGAGTTTAAAACTTCTACAACAGACTTCCAACAACTATGGAAATAAACTTCCAGATGTTCTTTTTACTTAATTAACTTAGTCACTTTAACTACATTAAATGCTGTTGGATCACAGATGGCTATCTGCAAAGTTTTCTGTTTCTTTTTTTTTCTTTTTTCTTTTAAAGTAAGATATCATTTACTAATTTCAGTACACAATATTTAGCTTGTTTTATTCTGTTGTTAATTGGGCATGTCTTCAAGTGTGACACTGACAGTTGTCTTCTAGTGTTGTCATTGAGAGAGCCACAAACAGCGCTCAATTTAATCTGTAGCACAGTGGCTTCAGACTGGCCTGTTGTCAGGAGTGGAGAGTTTTTGTTTGAGTGTTTATGATACCAGGTGTAGTGGGAACAAAGAAGTGCCAGCTGCCTATATAGAATCCATGTTTCTATTATCAGTAACTTTTGGTTTTGATGACACAGACGTTATGTTACTGACCATCATCAATACTCCATCTTGGAGAAATTGACCAAATGCCCCAATGCTTGGTTCATCTTCTCCTTTATCTGGTCCATCCATTATCTTGATAGACTCTGCAATCTTTTCCCTTCAATGTTGCCTTGGATGATCATCTTTTCCAAGTTAGCCCCATGTGATCGAACTACATGAACAAATAACTGTAAAAATCACTGGAAACAAATACTGAAGAGCCTCTTCTCCAACCTGAGTTCTTGAAGGACTGATCTGCTGGCTCGTCTGTGCATCAGTGATATTCTCAGCAACCTCCTCTATGTCCACATCTTAAAATCATTAGTTCTTTTGTAGTTCCCTTCAATTACTGTCCAAGTTTCAGCCCCATAAAGGAAAACTGGAAATACCAGAGATTTCAGCACTCACAATTTAGTAGGTCTGGTTGGGGCTTGGTCACTATCAGCTTTAAAGCAGTATCCCTACCCACAGCAATTCTATGCTGTATTTCCCATGTAGAGCCACTCTCTTTCTGAACCACTGAGCCCTGATAAACAAAGTGATCTACCTCCTCATATTCTGACAGTACATCAGTAGCTGGTAATAACTCACCTCAGTCAGTCATCATGATCTTGGTCTTTTTCTTATTCACTGACATCCCAAGTTTCCCATGCTCTCTCTCAACTTCACCCAGTAATTCCTTGACTTCCACTTGTGATTCTGTGCACAGCGCAGTGTCAACAGCGTATCTTAAATTACTGACTCTTTGTCCTCCAGTCTGAATACTACCAGTCCAGCCATGAAGACTTTTTTTCACAACATGACCTCCTTATGTGTTAAATAGATGTTTGATAGACTGCTATCCCAGAAGATGTTTGCATCTATGTTCTGATATATGCAGAGAAGCACAGAAAGATTTCTTCTGTCAGTCTCAATAGCAGCAGCAGCAGTAGTAGAAAAAGTTATATAAGAAGCTTTGAACAAAGATAAGGAAAATAAATATTAGTGTCTGTATTTCTGAAAAACAGCACATATTGTTAAAACTGACAATTTTTTGGTTTGTCTGATTCAGACCACAGACATAAAATGACCGACTAGTTTAGTGAATAATGTAGTCCACACCAATGTATTTTGAGAATCATCATTTTATTTTCACAAATCTCATACAGAAGCATGAGCATGAATTTCTTTGAATCTGCCCGGTTCCACAGCTATCAGGAGAGAACTAATTAAGATCGCCCTTCTTTGTTTATCTTGAGACAAGTGAAAATGAGACAATTGGAGACATAAAAATGCTCATGTGAACACCTAATTGATAATACAGAATACTTAAGAGAAATCTATAACAAACACAATAGCACATCTTTAAAGGGGGAGAGTTATGTCACAGCCATTGGAGATGAGATACATTACAAGCTCCAAAACTCAATGGAATAACTTTCACATTCTGCTCAGAATTTGCAGCTGAGTTGGTACCTCTTTCAAACGTACTGTAATATACTGTAGATCTCTAGAACAAGAAACTGTGACGAGTAGTTGGAAGCAACCACAGGTCACAAAAAGGATAGCAGAAGTGATCCATAAAACTACCCTCCAATATTCTTAAATTCATCTGCAATAGATTCTTAGAACATTTTCTGAACTCAGATGCAATATCTCAAACAGAATGATCTCCTTCATGCTAACCAATGTTGATTCCGAAAACATCTTTATTACAAGACATCCTGAAAGCCATTGATCAAGGCAGATCTGGTATTTCTTGACCTTCGAATAGCATTTGACTCAGTGTCACATCTATACTTATTATTGACAATACAATCATATGCGGGATCAAGTGAAATTTGTGACTGGACTGAGGATTTTGTGGTAGGGAGGATGCAGTATCTTATCTTTGATGGTGAGTCATTGACAAGTGTAGAAGTAACTTCAGGTGCACCCCAGGAAAGTGTGCTGGCACCCTCGCTGTTAATGTGTATACTAATAGTCTTGCAGAAAATATTAATAGTATCCTCAGACCTTTCACAAGTGATGTAGTTATCTATAACAAAGTACTATTTGAAAATGGCTGCACAAATAGTCAATTAATCATGATACACTTTCAAAGTGGCACAAAGATGGGTGGTTTGCTTTAAATGTTCAGAAATCTAAAATTGTGCACTTCACAAAATGGAAAAATATGGTGTCATATAATTACAATATCAATGAGTCATAGTTGGAATACAAATACCTGACTGTAACAGTTCACAGTGATATGAATTGGAATGTTAACATACGTTCAGTTGTAGATAAAGCAGGTGGTAGATTCGTTCACTGATAGGATACTGGGAAAATGCAATCAGTATACAAAGGAAATGGCTTACCAAACAGTTATGCAATACATCTAAGATCATTGTTCAAGGGTGAGTGACCCATACTGTATAACAGGGGATACCGAATGTACACACAGACATCAGCATGAATGGCCACAGATTTTTCTTTCATCAATGGGAGAGCATCAAGAAAATACAGAAAAAACTGAACTAGCAGACACTTGAAGATACACATGAACTCTCCCACAAAAGCTTATTTACAAGGTCCCAGAACCAACTTTAAGTGAGCAATCTACAAATAAACTACAACCCCATATGTGTTGCTCCCACTGCTACGAGGGTCGTTCTGAAAGTAATGGTCATTCTGAAAGTAATATCTCTATTTTTTTTATGGTGACTTTGGATGTCCAGATGTTGCTGGTGTGCCAATGCTTGAACCTTCCTCTTTCATTTTCAGGTGGTTCCGTTGTTCCGGATTGTTCCAAAATGGAGTCTGATATGGACGCACAAATGAAACAGCAATGTGTGATTGAATTCCTCACTGCTAAAGAAACTGTGCCAATTGAAATCCATCAACACTTACTGAAGGTGTTTGGAGACCATACAACAGGTGTGAGCAATGTGAAGTGACAGGTGCAGCATTTTCAAGGCAGTGAAAAGGGTGTGCATGACAAGCCATGACCCGGTTGACCCTGCACAGCTCTCATGCCTCGCAATGAAGAGCGTCTTGATCAACTCATCGATGCTGATCAACAGATAACGACCGGAGAATTGTGTGCAAAGCTGCAGTTCAGCTATAATGCCTTGGAAACAATGCTGGAACATTTTGGTTATTGCAAAGCCTGTGTGAGATGGGTCCTGCGGATGCTTACAGAAGAACAAAGAACTCATTGGATGGAAATGTGTCGGGACCTGCTGAACCAATATGAAGCTGAGGATAACAATTTTTTGAATAGTATCACCACCAGAGATGAGCCGAGGTGTCACCAGTATGAGCTGGAATCCAAGACAGTCCACAAAATGGCGACTTGTGAATCCTCTGTCAAAGAAGAAATTTAAGACACAGCTTTCTGCAGGCAAACTGATGTGCACAGTCTTCTGGGATAGCCAGGATGTGGTTCTTTTGGATGTCTTGGAACATGGAGAAACTGTCAGTTCTGTACGCTACAAGACAACACTAAACTGAAAGCCCAAATTTCCAGAGTAAGGCCAGAGAAGAAGACCAACTTTTACCTGAAACATGGTAATGCCAGGCCCCACCCCAGTTTTGTGTGCATGAAACACATTGCGAAATTCAGCTGGACTGTCTTACCAATTCCACCATACAGTCCCAATTTTGCACCTTCATATTCCATCTCTTTGGGCCTCTTAAAGATGGACTACGTGGTGAACATTTTCAAGACCCGGATGCTGTTGTCAAAGTGTAAGGATGTGGTTAGCCTCAGCTCATTCTGATTTTTACAAGCGCAGCATGCAGCCTCTGATTCATTGTTGGCAAAAGCATGTAATGAATGGTGGTGACTATGAGGAAAAATGACAGTCTGTAGCTGAAATATTGCTCTATTTAGCTGTGCTGTTGTGATTTATGTATCTCCTGAAAGCCCGAATTTCCAGAGTAAAGTCAGAGAAGAAGCCCTACTTTCACCTGCAACATCATAACACCACGCCCCACTCCAGTTTTGCGACCATGAAACTTATTGCAAAATTTGGCTGGACTGTCTGACCAATTCCACTGTACAGTCCTGATACAGCGCCTACAGACTCCCATCTCTTTGGGCCTCTGAAAGATGGACTACATGGCAAACATTTACAAGACTCGGATGCTGTTGTCAAAGTGTAAGGAAGTGGTTAGCCTCAGCTCATTTCGACTTTTACAAGCACGGCATGCAGGCTCTGGTTCACTGTTGGCAAAAGTGCATAATGAATGGTAGTGACTATGTGGAAAAATAACAGCCTATAGCTGAAATATTGCTCCATTTAGCTGTGCTGTTGTGATTTATGTATCTCCTGTAATTTCTATGAATAAAAATAAGAGGAATTACTTTCAGAATAACCCTTCTCCATGCCCGCTTGCTGCCTAGTGTCTCTTCTTTTTGGTCAGCAGCGATTCATTTTCATTCTCACTGAATACAAGGCAGTATCAAAAAGTAGTGAGACTAACTCTGTTTACAAGAAAATACTTTATTTCCTTACCTACATTTGCACAGTACAGCTCACTGTTAATGGTCTGACTGATCCACATCATCACAAATGTTGAAAAAGATGATGAGTGCGCACTTGGGTTGTACTGTGGACATGTCTTCCCTGTTGCAGTTTTGAAGACGATGGGCCCTTCTGCAGTGACGACAGTTGCTTTGTCTCGGGGTTATATCTGCATACTCAGATTTTGTCACCCATAATGGTCCTTGAGATGAAGGATGGAGTTCTTGACAGACTCTGATGCAATGTTCCTTCTGCTACTGGGTCAGCAGCCTGGGAAAGAACTTAGCAGCAATAGGCCCCATGTTGAAATCACATGTGAAGATTGTGAATTGTTCTCTGATGATCCCCATGTTACAGAGCTAGCTTCAAGTCATTTTGATACTGCCTTGAATTATGGATGATTACTGCATCTGTTCTCTTTATAGGTTTAGTGCTTTTTTTATGGCAGTCCAGCCAAGCCACTAGCATTGTTTAAAAGATCTATGGGATTTCCATGCCCAGCGACAGAAATATATGTTGACTCAGACACAACCCGGAATGCCATGGCAACAGCCATACAGCTGGGTTTTAGCATGTCATCCAGAGGTTGTCTGTTGATGTGCCTCACATCAATATCCATTTGCATCAGTATGCAAGTTTAGTTTGAGATATTTTATAAGAGTGCTGTGAAGGCAATATAAACATTTCCTGAAATACACAATGTCTCACCACCATACAGCTGGGGTTCATAAGGTGCCTTTAGAGATTGCCCACTTTAAGCACCTCGTTTCAGTGCCGATTTTCATTGGTGTACAATTTAGTTTGAGAGTTTTTGCGGTCAGAATGTTTAACCAAGATGCACACTATTTCATCATCATCAAATCTGTGATTGAGGACTCTGTAGATCATGCACCAACCTCACAATGCTCCTATGTAGATGGTGATCTTATGCACTTTGGATCCAGTTGTCACAGATTTCTAGCTGGCAAAGGTCTTTCTGTAGCTCATCCTCCCATCACTTTCTGGGTATTCAGATTGGACGGGTACCATCAGGTCTCCCCATAAGTATGGCTCCTGCCCGAGAGGTGTCTGGTCTCCTAGCGATGTGGCCCGCCAAGCTTATTCTCCGCACTTTCAGTTTTTGAATGTTGTTCGGTTGCCTCATCAGCTCATATAATTCTTGGTTCTTTCTACATCTCCACGAGCTCCCTTCCTGGACAGACCCAAAGATCCTTATCATAATTTTTCTTTCAAAGACCAACAAGTTTTCTTCATTCTTCTTTGTTGTGCTTAGGGTTTCTGTCCCACTCTACAATACTGGCACTACCATGTCATTGTATTCTTTAAGTTTGGTCTTAATTGACAGATTTTTGGACGACATTATCTGCTTTAGACTGAAATAAGTTTTAGATTCATTCACAATACACTGATTTATTTCCTGTTTCAAATTATTTTGCTTGTTGAACAATGTAACAAGGTATTTAAAATTTTCCACTTCAGCAAATTTCCATATTCATATCTACCTCAATCTTTCCCACATTAATCTGTAATCTGATCTTACTTGCATTTTGTGCTAGGTCCTCTACAGCTTCTGTCAACTCTTCCTCCGATTCTGCTAAAACTGCAATGCTGTTTGCATAACCCAATAAATCTGTCCTACCATTTAGTGTCACCTCTTTGTTTTCTCTTTTCATTTCTTGGATTACTTTCTCTAGAACCAGATTAAATAACAGTGGTGAAATAACATCACCTTGTCACACACCGATTCTGATATGGAATTCCTTGGACAGCTCACCTTGGTATTTGACTTTGGCTTTTGTCTCTGCTGCGCACACCTTGACCTTATTTATTAACCCTTTCATGGATAAAATTCATTTTTTACAGATTTTTAAAATATTAAGGTGATAACAGTTTCTTTTCAGTCCCATTATTATATTTTCACCACCAAAATATTTTTTTAAGTTCTCCATTTTTTTCACAACAGGAAGTGGGACACACATGTCCCATGAACCAACGCAAGATACCTTTTCTGCTGACTGACTGATTTTGTAATTTTATTTTTTTTAGCCATAAACAGGATTTTGCAGAGAATAAAATAACTACAAATTATATATGCATGTAATCTTTTTATTTGTGTAGAGCCAGTGTAAAAAATATTCATTACATTTCAGTTTTCATGATACATGATCAATACTTACAAAACTTTACATGCCATGAAACTTGGAAAAACATGATATGGCACAGAGTGGTACACCACAAGCAGTGCATACAACTTTTCTTCTCTTCTCTTTAGAGTTTGTGCCGCAGAATCTGCATCGCTTCCTAGTGCCACTGTCTTTCGGTACATGTTTGCCTACGTTCATGAGCCGGACGTCATCTGGCACACTAGAGACTCCTCTCTTTGCTGGGAAGAAAGTGGGCATTGATCCCCTCTTTTTCCTGGATGAATACCCATTAATCAATTGTCTTGCTAATCTTAACAAATAATGTCTGCTGGGACACGTGTCCCACTACTTTTATTTCGATTATAAGATAGTACAGTTGCTGAGAAGTACATTCCACACTGTATTTGTACTAAAAATGATTATTAAGTTAATAATAAGATGAATTAATTACTTCAGAAATCGCTGGAAAGTGAGAAATGATGAAAACTCAAGAATGACACAAATAAGTGGCGTTGCAGCGGCCATATATGTACACGCCAGTCAACAAAAGTAGTCACCGCTTCTCTATTGCCTTTGCAGTGCAGCCCCGATTTTTTTCTTAGGTTCAGTACAGTCGTCCCTAGATGGATGCACCGTGCACAGCTTGGTAACATATATCCCGACACTCGAACTGGCGCTCAAAGTTAGTGGGACATATATGACCCATCAACCACGAAAGGGTTAACTTCATTGGTATACCAAGCTCTCTCAGGATGTTGTACATACTTAATCTGTGGATACTGTTATAAGCCTTTGAGAAGTCCACAAATGGCACCAGAAACCAATGGTTGAATTCCCAGCACTTTTTCCAGATTTGCCTCTTGGTGAAAATTTGATTGATGGTCGATCATCCTTACAGGAAGCTTACCTGGTATTCTCCTACAATATCTTTTCCAAACAGCTTAAGTTTTTCAAGTATTATTAAAGATAGAACTTTATAAGGTACACTTAGGAGAGAAATGCCTCTGCAGTTGTTACAATTCCTATTACTGTTCTTTTTATGAAGTGGGATAATGACAGCTGATTTCCACTCTTCTGGGATTTCCTCTTTTTACCATATTTCCTTTATGGGATCGTACAGCTCTTTCCGCTGTGTTTTCCTCCTGCCTTCAACATCTCTGCCATTATCCTACCTTCTCCTGGTACCTTATTATTCTTTAGTTTCCTCATTGCTCTTTCTACATCTTGTTGAGTCACTTGAATGTTTGTGGTTTCTCTTTCACCCTCAGTATTCTTCTCATGCGGAAAGACACTCTCTGGATCTTCAGCATCTAATAACTCTTTAAAATATTCTCTCCACCTATTCAGAATTTTTTTCTTGTCTGTTAGCATATTTCCATCCTTATCATTAATAGCTAAAGCTTCGTTTTTGTGACCATTGCTCATATGTTTCAACATCTGAAACATTTTTGTGTGTCTCATATGGAATTTGCCTTTTCGAGTTCATCAATCATATTGTCCATGAACTTTTTTTTTCTGTTCTCAGAATCCTATTTATTTCTCTTCTTACGGTCTTGAGTGCTTCCTTTTGTTACGTACATCATCTGTCCAGCATGTGCACAACCCTTGCTCTCTTCCTGGTTCACAGCTTGTTCAAATGCCTCATTGAGCCATTTCTTCTTAGTTGTTAGCTTTTTCTCTCCTAGAATTTCTTCAGCTACTTCAGTTACAGAGGTCCTTATTTCTTCCCATCGCTTGTTAGGACTTATTTCATCAGTGTGTTCTGATGTCAATACTTCAAACTTGTTACGCACTTTAATGTTATAATGCTGGCATATCTCTGGATCCTTAAGCTTCTCAATATCAAACTGTCTCTTGGCCATGTTGTTCCTATTCATTTTGTAGCACAGCTGTAACTGTAATTTGGCTATGACTAAGAAGTGGTCTGTGTCTGCATCTGCTCCTCTGCACGATCTCACACTTCCTGTGCCTCTCATCTATCAGCAGATGATCTATCTGATTGACAGTGCTATAATATGGGGAAATCCAGGTGCCTTTGTGGCTCTGTTTGTGGGGGAAAGATGTTGAGCTCATCACAAGATTCTGACTTAATGCAAAAATGATTAACAGCAGGCCATTTTCAAATGTTTTTGCATGTAAACTCTCTTTTCCAACTGTTGGTCTATACATCTCTTTTTGTCCCACTTTGGCATTGAAGTCTCCCAGAATAATCTTAAGATATCTAATGTTCCCCAGTCTTCTATCCAGTTCTTCATAGAATTCACTCTTCTTGTCTTTATCACTTATGTTTGTTGGTGCATATGCATTAACAAGGGTGAGATCGCCATACCTATGTCTAATAGTTAGACACAATATCCTGTTGCTGACTGCACTGAAGGCCTTCACTAGCCCTAGCACCCGCTCGCTCACCACAAATCCCATTATGGAATGGGATTTCATGTTCATGTTCATGTTTACCATTTTCTTCATAACCTCCATAAAAGGTCACTGATTTCTTCTCACATAATATCCCTTCCCCTAGCCATCTCGTTTCTCGTAATGCAGTAATGTCCATTTTATACTCTTCTAGTTCAGAGACACCTGTCCTAACAGCTCCAGGTCTATACAGACTTTTAATATTCCACGTGCCAACTCGTAAACCAGTGTACCTAGCCTTTTTTGACTTATGGGGTTCCATCCCATTCGGACGCACATTTGTAAGGTTTTTGTGGGAGTAAAATGTCCCCTGGCCTTGTTACGGGCGCTGCACAGAGTTAGTGCAGTAGGGGGGCTGCCACTGTTCTGCCCTGAGCTGGCAGGATTTCTTTTTAGGGTTTACTCTCTTAGGAAAGCTGGCTTCACTATGTCTCTGGAGCCTTCCACGCCCTCTTTGTTTGAAATACACAATGTCCCATCATGACACCAAACAATCTACATTTATATTCTGCATCACATCATATACATACATAAAAATAGAAATGAGTCAGCATATGTTTGTACCACATTTCATCCTAATCCACTGAAATTGATTTAGCCAAACATGGAACACATACTACTTATTGTCTGCAAAGAAGTACTGTGGGGTAAGAACCATCTCCCACTGGGAGGGAGTGGGGGTGGGTGTGGAAGTTGGGTGAGAGGAGATGGATTTAGAGAGGCAGAGGAGGAGGTGGACAGTGAGAGAGATATGAAGAGATGGACAGGGGTGGGGATGGGTGTGAAAGTGGGGTGAGAGGAGATGGATTGAGAGAGGCAGAAGAGAAGATGGACAGTGAGAAGGAGATGAAGAGATGGACAGAAACAGAGGAGAGGAGAAGATGGATAGAGACAGGGGAGGAGGAGATGGGCAGAGAAAGGGTAGAAGAGGACATGAACAGAGAAAGAAGCGAGGAGAAGATTGGCAAAGGGGGGGGGGGGGGGGGGGGGAAAGGGAGAAGCAGAGAAGGTCAGAGAGAGGAGAGAAGGAAATGAACAGAGAGAGAGGATGGGGGAGATGGAAAGAGAGAGGGTGGAGCAGGAGATGGACAGAGGCGGGAGGAGATGATGGATAGTGTGTGCAGGAGACAATGGACAGACAGAGGGAGAAGGATGTGGCAAAGTGTATATGTGGACAAGAAAAACATTCCCGGATTTTCCCCACATTTTCCAGTTAAAAAATCTTTTTTGGGAGAAAATGCAATCTTTTTAAGTGAAAATTCACTACAAGATGTAAACTTTAAGTTTTTTAGTTGACAAACCAGAATAACTCAAAAAATAAGGTTCACACGAAAAAATGTGTAGAATCCAAAGTTGATTATTTTCGAGGGGGCCATCTGCTGGTGCTAAAATTAGCCCGCCACCCCAGCCCCCTGGGGGTAGGATGGGGGGCAACATTAAAATTTCAATTGGGAACCCCCATTTTTTATTGCAGAATCAGATTCTACATAAAAAACTATGTACATTTTGTCTTAAACATTTGTTTTGATTCTTGGTAGTTGGTGCTCTAATTTGAGTAAAATCCATGTTCTCATTTTTGCTTGCAAAATGGTTACGGATAAATAAAAAATACTTATTTACTTCATAAATTTTGATTCACTAAAACTAAAACTCTCCCTCTCCCGACATAGGGTGGGGTTTGAGAGAGAGGAATTAGTTTTACAAATGTTGACCCAAATTTTCTTGAATTACCTCACTAACTACCGAGAACCAAAACAAATGTTTAAGACAAAATGTAAGTAGTTTTTTTATGTAAAATCCAATTCTGCAATAAAAAATGGGGGTTCCCATTTGAAATTTTAAAGTTGCCTCCCACCCCACCCCTCCGGGGTGCTTGGGGTGGTGGGCTAATTTTAGCACCAGCAAATGTCCCCCTCAAAAGTAATCAACTTTGGATTCTACACATTTTTTTGTGTGAACCTTATTTTTCGAGTTATTTTGGTTTGTTAACTTAAAATTTACACCCTGTATATCCTGGACTAAAGTACATTTTTTCTGTGTTAAGAGACAATATACTTTCCATCAGAGCTGTAAAACTTATCAATCCTTTGAATGGTAAAGGTTTTATACACTGATGTAGAATTTTCTGGCACATCCAGCAAAATACAACACGTTACTGTAACATGAGACTGTAATAGCGTTCATAGTGGCCTGGCTGAGAACTCTGAAATCAGGAAAATAAGGAAATATGGCACAATAATATGTATTCTTGCTTTGTGAAATGTAACTACTATATGATATTTTTCATAAAGAAAGGCTAAGCTTTCACATACAATACTGTTCATCAATAATTTTTTGCTGTTTTTTCTGAGCATGTCATTAGGCAGAATCCTAAGAGCACAGTTCAGACTGCAGTAGCCGAGTATTTCTGACATGCATGATTGTAAATAATCACTGCTGTGCATCGAACATTTCATGGATTACCTGGCTGAATACATGTTCTGTTGGGCACTTTGAAATTGCCATAGAAAAGCTGACTATGTATGAAACTGCTCAAAAACTCACCTTGAACTTTTTTTTAAGGATAATTACACTTTTGCCATTTTTGTGGTTTTCAGTACAGGGATTGGTTTGATGCAGCTCTCCATGATGCTCCATCCTGTGCAAGCCTCTTCATCTCTGAGTAACTACTGCAACCTACATCCTTCTGAATCTGTTCAGTGTATTCATGGCTTGAACATCAACAAAAGCAAAACGAGGATAATGGAATGTAGTCGAATTAAGTTGGGGGATACTGAGGGAATTAGATTAGGAAATGAGACACTTAAAGTAGTAAAGGAGTTTTGCTATTTGGGGAGCAAAATAACTGATGATGGTCGAAGTAGAGAGGATATAAAATGTAGACTGGCAATGGCAAGGAAAGCGTTTCTGAAGAAGAGAAATTTGTTAACATCGAGTATAGATTTAAGTGTCAGGAAGTCATTTCTGAAAGTATTTGTATGGAGTGTAGCCATGTATGGAAGTGAAACATGGACGATAAATAGTTTGGACAAGAAGAGAATAGAAGCTTTCGAAATCTGGTGCTACAGAGGAATGCTGAAGATTAGATGGGTAGATCACATAACTAATGAGGAAGTATTGAATAGGATTGGGGAGAAGAGAAGTTTGTGGCACAACTTGACCAGAAGAAGGGATCGGTTGGTAGGACATGTTCTGAGGCATCAAGGGGTCACCAATTTAGCATTGGAGGGCAGCGTGGAGGGTAAAAATCATAGAGGGAGACCAAGAGATGAATACACTAAGCAGATTCAGAAGGATGTAGGTTGCAATAGGTACTGGGAGATGAAGAAGCTTGGACAGGATAGAGTAGCATGGAAAGCTGCATCAAACCAGTCTCAGGACTGAAGACCACAACAACAACAATAACATTGCATAATTTGTAATCTGTGAAAAAACTAAAATAAATATGAAAAACTAACCTTGAAGCTTGGTATTTTTTAGTGGGTGTTACCCTTTACGATATATTAAACACGAATGTGCCAGTAAAAGTTTAAATAATGGCATAAATAGCTGGTCTTCCGGGCTTCCAATTATTCCAAGAGGCTGTTCCTCAAAGTGTTAAATTTTCAAAGAGTCAAATGCTCCATGATTTAAGAAATTCATTGTGCATTCTCACATGTAACATAATTCGTCTTCCATGAAAGGAAATTTACTTTGAAAGTAACACTTCTCAAATCACCATATGCAATATTTTCCCACACTCTGTTAAAAACATAAACAGTTGTGACGTAACACTAATAGAAAGCAGTTTGCTGTTACGAAGCATTGCACAGTCTTCGTCTTAAAAGCCTATGACACATTTTACTGTCAGCTTGTTATGAAGTATTGCACAGTCTTCATCTTAAAGCCTTTGACACATTTTACTGTCGACAGATGCTTGTATGTTCACTGTGTTTTGTTGTTGTAAAAAGCACATTTTCTCTGCAACTAAAGTTTTATTTTGGTGTTATTATTTTCTTTATGTTTTATTGCTGCAATATTATTCTGTAGTAGCTGGCTAAAGTCAAATTCTTTCTTAGAGTATCAGTTCTCACCAGTCAAAATTACAGAAATGTAATTAAAAACTAAAATAATGAAAAATTCCTGGAATCCAAAAAAAATCACGAGTACTTCCATTTTGTCCCAGATGAAAAAATTCCCATGTTTTTCTTGGATTTTCTAGTTGTTTCGGGGCATATACACCCTGATATGGAGGAACAGATGAAGGATGAGATGGTCAGAGAGTGGGGAAGGAGGAGATGGACTAGGAGCAAGGAGACAAAGAGATGGACAGAAGGAGGGGAGGAGGATACAAGCAGAGAGAGGGGGAAGGAGGAGATTGGTAGAGAGAGGGGGAGGAAGAAGACAGAGTGTGAGGGGAGGAGAAAATGGACAGTAAGAGGTGGAGACAGAGATGGGCAGAAGGAGAGGAGATGGGCAGAGAGGGAGAGTACGAGGTAGACAGAAGGAGAGAGAGGAGGGATGGGCAGAGAGAAGGGGTGGAGGAATTGTATAAGGAGAGGTGGAGGAGGGATGGACAAGAAGAGGAGGAGGAGGAGGAGGAGGAGGAGGAGGAGGAGGAGGGGGAGGAGGAGGGGGAGGAAGAGGAGATGGACAGAGATAGGGGAGAGGAGGGGGAAGTATAGGAGGTAAGAAGAAGATGGAGAGGGGTAGTGGGAAGGTGGAAAATGAAGAGGGTGTGAGGAGACATGTGAAAGAGGGAGAGGTTGTGAGACATAAGAGCGAGAAGGTGTGATGAGGCTGTTGGAAGGAGGTGGCGGTGTGGGGAGGCAGTGGAAGAGGGGCAGGGTGTTGAGAGGCAAGTGGAAGGGGAACAGTATGTAATGAAGCAGATGGAGCAGGTGGGAGAGAAATAGGAGGAGGAAGCAGATTATGGGAGAGATCAAAATTTTTCCTGTTTTCTATAATGAAACCATAGCTAACATCTACCATCATGCAGCCAACCATTGTGGCTGAATAACACAGATATATTTATCAACCTCTCTGATATTACATGGTGTAAAACAGCAGAGAATCAAATTTATATGTGTGCAATATACACTCCTGGAAATTGAAATAAGAACACCGTGAATTCATTGTCCCAGGAAGGGGAAACTTTATTGACACATTCCTGGGGTCAGATACATCACATGATCACACTGACAGAACCACAGGCACATAGACACAGGCAACAGAGCATGCACAATGTCGGCACTAGTACAGTGTATATCCACCTTTCGCAGCAATGCAGGCTGCTATTCTCCCAAGGAGACGATCGTAGAGATGCTTGATGTAGTCCTGTGGAACGGCTTGCCATGCCATTTCCACCTGGCGCCTCAGTTGGACCAGCGTTCGTGCTGGACGTGCAGACCGCGTGAGATGACGCTTCATCCAGTCCCAAACATGCTCAATGGGGGACAGATCCGGAGATCTTGCTGGCCAGGGTAGTTGACTTACACCTTCTAGAGCACGTTGGGTGGCACGGGATACATGCGGACGTGCATTGTCCTGTTGGAACAGCAAGTTCCCTTGCCGGTCTAGGAATGGTAGAACGATGGGTTCGATGACGGTTTGGATGTACCGTGCACTATTCAGTGTCCCCTCGACGATCACCAGTGGTGTACGGCCAGTGTAGGAGATCGCTCCCCACACCATGATGCTGGGTGTTGGCCCTGTGTGCCTCGGTCGTATGCAGTCCTGATTGTGGCGCTCACCTGCACGGCGCCAAACACGCATACGACCATCATTGGCACCAAGGCAGAAGCGACTCTCATCACTGAAGACGACACGTCTCCGTTCGTCCCTCCATTCACGCCTGTCGCGACACCACTGGAGGCGGGCTGCACGATGTTGGGGCGTGAGCAGAAGACGGCCTAACGGTGTGCGGGACCGTAGCCCAGCTTCATGGAGATGGTTGCGAATGGTCCTCGCCGATACCCCAGGAGCAACAGTGTCCCTAATTTGCTGGGAAGTGGCGGTGCGGTCCCCTACGGCACTGCTTAGGATCCTACGGTCTTGGCGTGCATCCGTGCATCGCTGCGGTCCGGTCCCAGGTCGACGGGCACTTGCACCTTCCGCCGACCACTGGCGACAACATCGATGTACTGTGGAGACCTCACGCCCCACGTGTTGAGCAATTCGGTGGTACGTCCACCCGGCCTCCCGCATGCCCACTATACACCCTCGATCAAAGTCCGTCAACTGCACATACGGTTCACGTCCACGCTGTCGCGGCATGCTACCAGTGTTAAAGACTGCGATGGAGCTCCGTATGCCACGGCAAACTGGCTGACACTGACGGCGGCGGTGCACAAATGCTGCGCAGCTAGCGCCATTCGACGGCCAACACCGCGGTTCCTGGTGTGTCCGCTGTGCCGTGCGTGTGATCATTGCTTGTACAGCCCTCTCGCAGTGTCCGGAGCAAGTATGGTGGGTCTGACACACCGGCGTCAATGTGTTCTTTTTTCCATTTCCAGGAGTGTATATGACATATGCGTGTGCAGGTGAAGCCATAGGTAAAGTCTAGTATATTATAAAATGTATGTATGTATGTATGTATGTATTGTAATGTAATTAACTGTTGGAGATAAAGTTTATCTCATGTGAAAAGTATGATGCCCACAGTAAAGAGTTAAGGTAACTTCATTATGTGGCCAGAAAATGTGTTTAATTTATTTAATTATGAATATTTTCTTTTATGATAAATAAGGAATTTGTTTGAGATGTTAAATGTTGTATATTTATATGTATCTTTGGAGTTTATTAAGGTCAGCAGACCAAAGAATCTGGAATGCAGGAATGTCTGCAACTTCCGGGCACATGTTGGTTTGCCCGCCACTTCTTTGTCGGTATTGGAGGGAGATGGACGTGTTTATGTGACCAGTACAGTATAATGCATTTAGAGTATCAATGTTCATAGTGAAAATGTTGTAGTTACTAAACAAAAAGTACGAATAAATATAATTTTTAACTGAAAGTATTTCGGATCTGGTAGTGTTTATTTCAAACAAGAAGAAAACCAAGACCATGCTTGTTGGAGTAATTATTTTGCAGACAAAACTTGGAAAACCCCTAGACAAATGAGATCTGCAGTGTGTAATCTTTCAGCAGCTACTAATAAATAAGTCTTGTTGAAATTGTGCTGGAACTACTTGTATTATTCTCATTCAAAGACACGTGGTGAGAGTGTGGTCCTACCACAATATACCACGTAAGATTCCACAATTGTTCATTTGTGAAGAAACGAGATAGGTAACAACCAGTACAGTATGTATGTACAGTATAACCACAATTTTGTGTGACCTCAATTTAGCGTAAACCCACATTTAATAGAAGAAGTTTCAAGTCCCGAAAATTATTTCATATGTGCAATGCTATTTTATATTTGATTTAACATAATTCGCATTATGGCAAAACCCGCATTTAGTGTTAGGAACATTAAATATTGAAAACAATACAATAGTGGCTTCTGTGGTCCAAATGCAAGCTGCACTTTTTTTCCAGTTTTTGGAATCCAAAACACCGCCTGCAGTTCACATTCAGGTGCAAAGCCTAAGAAGTTCTGAAAAATGCCGCTGGTTGCCGCCGTATGTACTTGTGGCCTTTATTGCTGCTTTTTGCCGCTAGAAGCCGCCACAGAAACCGTTGTGTTAGTTTTGAGTAATGAATGTTAAAGTATTTTTTATCATAGGCAAATTTAGCAATTTTTCAAATATTGATAACAACTAAAAAAAATTCTTTATATCTACACCATCAAAACGGATGTTTTGAAGAAACTTGACAAGCATGGCTTTACATTTCGACAACTCCAGCTAATGAGAGCAGTGAGCGCAAAAATGTTTGTTTCAGTCTGCTTTTGAACTTTGGTAAGGCATGAAGACAGCAGAAGTAACAACTTTCAGCTTGTTCCAGCAACAGAAAAGCATTTTCTGGATGAAAATGTGGCCGCCACTATGAGTTGGAAGTTGTAGCGAATGATTTTGTGAGGAAGCAATGACAGTGCTTACCTGGAACTGCAGAAATAATGCAAGTAAAAGCATGTCAGAAAATCCAGGATTTTAAAGGGAGCTGCAACTGGGCCTGAAAAATACGGGGAAAAACTCACCGCATTTCAGCACTACATCATCAAACTGCGCACCGGAAATTCACACTGGCTTGTACAGCCGATGGACACAAACTGCCACCATTCATTTCACAAGGAAGACTTTACCGAAGTGTTTCCTAAAGATGTTGTACGTGCTAATGAAATTGGCTGGTTCAAGGAGGGCATGGTTTTAGAGTGGATCAGACCTGTCTGGCAACGTCGTCCTGGTACCTTGCTAGGTTTGCCACGTATGCTTGTGTTAGATTCGTACGCAAGTCACTGTACACCAGCTGTGAAAAAAAAATTAGCAGAGGGTAAAAAGAACTTAGTTGTAATTCCAGAATGGATGATGTCCATTCTGCATCCGTTAGATGTTTGTTTAAACAAACCTTTTATGGTCAATCAGAAAAATATGTATACACAGTGCCTAATGAAAGAAGATACGCAATTAATGCCTAAAGGACATGTTAAGTGTGCAAGCTTGTCTCAAGTGTGCGTGTGCATTAGTCAAGCTTGGAAACGTCTCCCAAGTGAAACTGTTTGTCACGCATTTAAAAAATACTGTATTTCTAATGCACTTGATGGTACAGAGGATGATGCTTTGTACGAAAGTAGGGACAAGGAGTCGCTAGCATTAATAATAAAACATGAAAAATCACGACTGTGTTCCAGTATGCAGTGCAGCGAGCTTGCCTGCATCACTGCTGACAGCTCACGTTCGTTTAGATCCAGAATACTGTATTTCAATAGATATCGTGAATTTTCACTGTTGTCGGTGTTTTGGGATGTAATTGTAATTTTGTGTCCCAAATCCCTGAGAGGTAGAGCCACTTAATATTCTATCCATCATATGATGAGCCATATCTTTCACTTTTAAGTGCGGCTTGAAATCGGGGTAAAATTTATTTATTTATTTCCCTGAGTCTCATTTTTGGGGTGCGGCTTGCCTTTGAGGTCAGCTTGCAATCAGGTCAATACGGTAACTACAGTACTTGCAGCGGCTTCTAGCGGGGTTTTTCAGAACTTCCATAGGCTTTGCCTCCAGATGCAAGCATCGTGTAATATGGGTTTTAAGAACCTATGAACTCCAGCATTTGCAGTATATTGGATACGATCAATCATCTTCCATATCAATTCCTCACTACATGCAAGAGCAAGCTCGAACTTAAGCCGACCATGGCCGAAGACTAACAATGTACAGCGTGCTAACACTCAAGCCGCTTTGCATGCTTGCACGTGGCCGAGCTCTGCCTGAGTCTGTACGTTCATAGCAGCATTACAGTATAGCTTCAGTTTACGTAAGTTTGCACCAGTTCATGTATTATTGTGTATTGCGTGGAGAATCCAGCTGTATATCAGTTTGCTCGTTGTTGTAGTGAAGTTGACTACGGCAGCAAAAAGAAAAAATCTATCTGTCGCGGAGAAAGTGAACTTGATTCGGGAAATGGAGAGAAACGCAAATGTGCCTGTAAGTGAAATGGCTTGACACCTGGGACTTGCACAGTCTTCATTATCAGGAATACTGAAGAATAAGGAGAAGATTCTGGATCAAGAAACACAGTGTGGTTCAAAAGCAAAGCAGAGAAAAAATGTTAAAAAGTCGCCATACAAAGAAATGGAATCGAAGCTAATGGAGTGGTTCAATGGAGCACGTGCCGAAAATTTACCAATCAATGGGGCATTGATAAAAATGGG
This sequence comes from Schistocerca serialis cubense, assembly GCF_023864345.2. Taxonomy (NCBI): domain Eukaryota; kingdom Metazoa; phylum Arthropoda; class Insecta; order Orthoptera; family Acrididae; genus Schistocerca; species Schistocerca serialis. The sequence continues at coordinate 755,232,005 of NC_064642.1, read as the reverse complement.
CTAACAGAATTCAAAGCTTCGAATGGTAAGCTGGATAGGTTCAAAAAACGCTATGGGATAACTTGCAGGGCAGTATGTGGAGAGAGTGCTGCAGTTAGTGATGAAAGTGTTGAACACTGGAAAGAAGAGGTGCTGCCACCCCTCTTGGAAGGTTTTGGATCTAGGGATGTGTGCAAAGTGGATGAAACAGGCCTGTTTTACCAACTCATGCCCTCTAAAACCTTAAGTGTTAAAGGAGAAGCATGCCATGAGCAAGCAGAGAATTACTGTTCTCTTATGCAGCAATGCAGATGGCAGTGACAAGCTGGATCCCATAGTAACTGGAAAGTTCCACAAACCATGTTGCTTTAAGAACAGTGCTACGCTGCCATGCAAGTACGATGGCAACAAAAGTTCTTGGTTGACTGCGGACTTGTTCAAAAAGTTCTTGCAAGCTTTTGATGCACGAATGGGTGCTAGAAACAGGAAGGTTGTTCTCTTTATGGACAAGTGTCCTGCTCATCCAACAGACTTAGGATTTCTGCGGAATGGGAAAGTGCATTTCTTTCCTGCAAAGTGCACTAGCAGACTCCAGTCCACGGATATAGGGATTATTCACAGCCCGAAAAGCAAGTATCGAAAAGCTCTTGTCCTTAAGGAATTTGCCTTTATTGATAAGAATGAAGTGCTTAAATTGAACATCCTGCAAGCAATGCAGCTCACAGGAGCTTGGAAAATGGTAACTATGGAAACCATCTCAAATTGCTTTCATAAGGCTGGATTTAATGAAATGAGCACTCACAACAACGACGGTGATGAAGCAGTACTGGACATGCATGACTGGGTGCAGGTATCTAACAATTTACCCATCACTTTTGATGAATTTGTGGCTTGTGATGATGATGCCATCACTACATGCATCCGAGATGTTGAGGAAATCTGCAAAGGTGAAGTAAAGCAGAATGATGAAGATATCGAAGAGGACGAAGATGTTAGGGATGAACAAATGCAAACACCGTCATTCAGTGAAGCTATTGCCAGCACAGACATTGTCTGGAGATTTGTCACAGCATTTCAAGTGGACAAACCTGTTATAGACAGAGTAAATCAATTGGAAATGGACATTTTGAACCTAAAATCCAACAGTGCTAAAAAGCAGACTACCATTTTTGATTTCAGGTATTTTAAAAAATGAGGCACTGTGAAAGTTGTGTAAATGTGTTGTATATAGGAAAAGTAACTCAATTTATTATATTACTGTAATTGTGTAAGTATTTTGTGGATGTTTTAATTTTGTAATGTGCTGGGTAACTACGATCTTTGACTACTGTATTAGTGCTACAAAAAATGTTGTAATTACAGTATAGTGTGTAGGGTAGGTATCTCCTTGTTTTATTGTTGTTATTGTGTAAATTATGTGTGTTGGTGCTATTCATGTCAATACAGGCAAAGAGTTCTGGAAAAGGTTTGCTTTCTATCAAAACCTTGATTTAAGGTAAACCCCCATTTTAAGGTTAAAAAATTCTGGTCCCTAGAAAAACGTTAAATAGGGGTTCTACTGCATGTTCCACATTTCCTCCTAAACCACTGGATTGATTTTAACCAAACTTGGTACACATACCACTTACTGTCCGGAAGAGAGTACTATGGGGGTAAGCGCCACCTCTCATTTGGGTGGAAGTGGCTGTAAAACAGGCTGACATAGGAGATGGACAGAGAGAGGTGGAAGGAGGGGATGGGCGTATAGAGGGGAGGTGATTGATATTGGGAGGGAACAGAGGAGATGGATACAGAGAGGGGCAGGAGATGGACAGAGAAAGGGTAGAGGAGATGACTGCAATATGTGACATAATTGTATGAAGGTGAAGCTGTAGGTGAAAATTACTATAGTAATGTTGAATCACTCACGCTAGCCTCCAGCTCATAAAACTTGATTTCAACAAACCTTAACCCAGTTGGGACTAGATGAGAAATGCTAACACTTGGCACCATTCATGAAGCATGCATACTTCAAGCAATGCTGTGAGAATTTTCCTTTCCTGCCAAGCACTGAGATATAGTGTTGCAAAATACGGATTGTCTAAAGTGAGAAACAATACAGATAAGCAGCGGTTGGCTGCATATTTGTGAAAACTAACACACGGTAGTTTTAGTAATGGCTTTTGATACATTACCTTAATTGTCAAAGTGATACTGCACATTGTGAGGTGTGTGCATGCTGAAGACCAGGTATCAACTACATGACCTCCCAATTTCGATATCACAGCTTTGACATTCCTCTTCTCTTCTGATGACAGGGTAGAGAGTGACACAACCAGAGGTTTATATTCCAACCTGGAGATCAAATAACATCAATAACTCAGTTATATTGTTAATGTAATGTGAATGACAAATTTTCAAACAAATATTTTTTGGTGAGGGTGAGTCAAATGAAAACCTTAAACATTTTTTTAAATATTATTTATTGTCTGTATAACTTTTCAACATAATCTCCCCCATGCTTAATGCAAGTCCTCCAGCACTTACAAAGTGCATAATTTCCTTTAGAAAAAAATTCTTTGGGTAATCACTTGGGGCAAGGTCTGGTGAGTATGGTGGATGAGGAAGACACTCAAAATGCAGGTCTGTGATTGTTGCAACTGTTGTACGGGCTGTGTAGGGCCTTACATTGTCATGTTGCAAAAGGACACCTGCTGACAGCAATCCACGTTGCTTTGATTTAGTTACAGGCCACAGATGATTTTTTAGGAGATCTGTGTATGATGCTCTGGTGACAGTGGTCCCTCTAGATATGTAATGCTCGAAAATGACGCCTTTTTCATCCCAAAAGAGAATCAATATAACCTTCCCTGCTGATGGTTTTGTTTGAAACTTCTTTGGTTTTGGTGATGAGGAATGGCACCATTCCTTGCTTGCTCTCTTTGTTTCCGGTTGGTGGAAGTGAACCCAGGTTTCGTCCCCAGTAACGATTCTTGCAAGGAAGCCATCACCTTCTTGTTCAAAGTGCCGAAGTAGTTCTTCAGAAGCATCAACATGTCATTCTCTCATTTCAGGAGTCAGCTGCTGTGGCACCCATCTTGCAGACACTTTGTGAAACTGGAGCACATCATGCACAATGAGGTGTGCTGACCCATAACTAATCTGTAAACATGCTGCAATGTCATTCAGTGTCACCCGGTGGTTTTCCTTCACTGTGGCTTCAACTGCTGCAATGTTCTGTGGAGTCACAACTCATTGTGCCTGACCTGGACGAGGAGCATCTTCCACTGAAGTCACATCATTTGCGAACTTCCTACTCCACTTGTAGACTTGCTGCTGTGACAAACATGCATCACCGTACTGAACCTTAATTCGTCAATGAATTTCAATAGGTTTCACATCTTCACAACACAAAAACTGAATAACAGAACGCTGTTCTTCCCTGGTGCTAGTCGCATGTGGGGTGACCATCTTTATACTGATACTGCGATGGTATGTGTGCATCTGCACTATGCTGCCCCCTATAGGCCATTCTGCACGCTGTTTATAAATAAGAAACAGTTTCCCTATGTATACATGGCTACATTGTGAATGTTTTACATGATTATATCTTCCTTATCTAAGTATACAATAAAATTTGATAAATGTAAACCAATCACACAGAGGTACTATCTAACCAGAAAGTTGTCTATGGAGTAGGAGTTGTCAAGAAAAACTGATTTCAATCTGTCTTTACAACTTTCCGTATTTGCCAACATCTTTAATTCATGAGGGAGGTGGTCAAATATATTTATGGCTGCATATTTTCCTCCTTCCTCTGGAAGAAGGAGGTTACGCTGTTGATGTTGGAGTCTTCTCTCTCTCTCTCTCTCTCTCTATCTCTCTCTCTCTCTTTCACACACACACACACACACACACACACACACACACACACACACACACACACACACACACAGCAACATGGAAGGATATGGTTTCTGATAGGTGGCTACATGCAGATGCAAAAGTACTGAGATGTGGTTGCATTGCTGTGGGAAAGCTCAGTATAACATTATCGCGTCTCCCTTCCACTGCATTCAATGAACCCATACACAAGGTCCACACGAATCAACTCTTCATCAGTAAACCTGTCCATTTGGCTATGTATCACTGTTCAAGTGCAACTAATACTGCCAGAAGAAAACAAACCAGAGAAACTACTGTTGTCAATAGCAAGCTTCTTGAGTGAATGGAACAAGTTTATTTCCAAACAAAACACCCAGTATGTACTGCCGACATTTGGACTGTCGTGCAGATATTTTCAGTGCAATATATATACAAAGATAAATGGGGAAAGAAATTGAATGAAATGCAGTTCATCCTTGATGAGCCACCAGAGGCCCCTTATAACAAAATATTCAGAAAATATACCTGAAAAACCTCCAAAATTGTTTAGCAGAAAGTCTCAGAGAATATTTTCTTCCCCTTCAGTTGTGTATTCTGCCTTTAGTTGCTTGTGGTGCACAATGTTTGAAACAGAGGCTAAATATTTGTACACAACAATGGACCTTATCTTGTGAAAAAGTACCATGAACAAAAAACTAACTAGCAACCATTTGTTGAGAGTATTAGGAGACAGTTGTTATAATTTAGTGAAACATAAAACAGATGGTGATAGCTACTGCATAAAGATGCAACAGTTATCACAGTAATGAAAATGTGGAATCAGAACTTTCTAAAAATGTATGACATGACAGAATTGGAAGATATAGTTAAAAACTGATTTTAATCTAGAACCATCAGCACAGCAATAAGTAAAGCAGATGATACTTTGAACAACAAATTACATGACATGCAGATCATTTGTCACCAAAAAACAAACACTGGCATGTTCATACTGAAGATAATATACCTGTTGATTTCTTCAGCATTTAGATAATGAAACAAAGGGCATGAAATCATATGTTCGACCACTCCTTCTACACCAAAGAGGAATTTCTCAATGCATAACACAATGGTGTGTGTGTGTGTGTGTGTGTGTGTGTGTGTGTGTGTATGTGTGGCTACTGTTTCTGCCTGAAGCTATTACAGCTTCACAGTTGAAAGGCTGCTAGCTGTCAGGGATCTTCTTACACCATCTCGACAACAGTAAAGGCTATTTGCCAGATGGCCCTATTGCAGTATTCAGAAACTTGGCCACCCCTGCACAGGCTATCGGCCGGGGTAGGAAAATAATGTACGTTAGGCCTGGTTCCCTGACTACCCATGTTTTAGTTGTCTGCCCACGCTTGTCCCTTATCCACTTGTGTCTTTGTTTTGTTCTGTTTTAGGATGCAAAAACAATTAAGGTCATCTGCACCCATGTCAGAACCTTAGAACTGTAACACGGAAAGGTAGTTAAAAATGACTATAAGTATGCCCAATCAATGGGAGGAAAGAGAGCTAAGAACAAGGACTTCCTTTTGAAGAATGGTCCAGAAAATATATTGCACAGACAACAGAAGTTCTGAACTAAAGATTAAATGCCCCTCGCCATACTGCAAAACGCGGGCGACAGCCCGCGCGTCATTTGCTAAAATGGCCGATAACTCAGACTGCAAATATACATTACAATGCAAGTGGTTGAAAAAAGGGCATTCAGTCAGAAAATGGCAAACTGTCAAACATTGATGACAATGAGCACAATGTGGTGGGGGATCACCAATTAGCAAATGGTAATGGCTAAAACGACAGTGCCCAATATGCAACCTAGCTGAAATAACCTCCTCGCAGTGAGAGGGCTGAGAGGAGATTAGCCAGGCCGCTGGGAGAGGTTTAATTCCCTAGAGCTTGTTCCCATGAAGGGAGGACCAGTGGTGATGCCAAAGTGACATCACTTGCTGACAGGCAGCAACACAGAGATCACAAGAGGGAATGGAAGAACTAGTGGGACAAGGTAAGAGGACTGCAGCCTTTACAGCAGTGTCAGCAGCTCGTTTCCCATCAGACTGATGTGATCAGGAACCCCATAAACATCACAGTGGCTCCTTCAAGACTGACCAAGTGGCAGCTTTCTTGGACTCGTTCCATTAAGGGATGGACTGTGTGTAGCACACAGAGGCTCTGAAGGGCACTGAGAGAGCTGGAGTAGAAGACACAATTGAAAAGCCTGTGTTGCCAGGTGTACTGCATGCTCTGATACAGGGCGAAGAGCTCTGTTGTAAATACTGAACAGAGTTCTGCAAGCCGATGCTGGAAATTGTCGGGGCCAATGACGGAGGCATACCTGACACCACAGTCAATCCGAGAGCCATCAGTGTACAAAAAGATACTATTGCTAAGTTCCACGTGAAAGTTGAGAAACGTACACCGATAGATAGAATCTGGAGTAGTTTCCTTAGGAAGTTAATTAAGTCCAAGATGAATAGGGACCACCACATGAAGCTAAGGTGGTGAACGGTTCACACCCACCAGGGAAGTGGCAGGTAGCGTGAAGTTACGCTGCTGGAGCAATAGCTGAAAGTGAAATCCAGGAGGTTACAGAGAAGAGAGACGTGCCACATACTGGCAGTCAAAGGAGTCATTGAAGAAGGAGACATAGGATGGGTGACCAGGCATGGCAGATAAACGGCAAGATAAATGACATATATATCTGCTGAGGAGAACATCACGCCAGTACGACAGCAGTGTAGTGCGTGCAAAATGCCACGGCCGCTAGAGGCGCAGTCGGCTGGGGAAATGTAGGAGAGCGACAGTAGGGGAAATGTCGAGTGCTGGAGGGGAAATGCCATTCCAAACTGAAGCCTATGCACAATTTTCTTGTAAATATTAAGTGGGGCCCCGTCACACTCACATCTGAATGGTGACCATTCAAAAAGATCTACTGTCCCCTTTACTTTTGTTAGTATCCAAAAATAATTTTTTCAGAAAATCTCATTTTGATATCTGAAACTGCTTATAAAATATGAGGAATGTTGTGGATATTTCACTCTGGCTTTATCGCTGGCGTGGCATGATCGCAAATGAGTGTGCTACATCACATCAATTTTCTTGAGATTAGTGTCAGACAGACACCTCTACCCAAGTCTAAAGAAAAATTCAATATTATATATAAAAACAAAGATGAGGTGACTTACTGAACAAAAGCGCTGGCAGGTCGATAGACACACAAACAAACACAAACATACACACAAAATTCAAGCTTTCGCAACAAACTGTTGCCTCATCAGGAAAGAGGGAAGGAGAGGGGAAGACGAAAGGAAGTGGGTTTTAAGGGAGAGGGTAAGGAGTCATTCCAATCCCGGGAGCGGAAAGACTTACCTTAGGGGGAAAAAAGGACAGGTATACACTCGCACACACGCACATATCCATCCACACATACAGACACAAGCAGACATATTTCAGCTGGGCTATGTTGGACTTGGGTTGGTAGACAACGATGTGCATAAAGATTAGGTGGTTGTGTTGCCGCCAAAACACGTTAAAGGACGGAGAAATTCGGGAAAATTTCAAAAAAACTGCGTGTAGTATATTAAAAGGAGTGGTATTGTGGTGGCAGATAATCAAAATGAGGCTAACAATTGTTTGACGAAGAAATAATGGCGTTAAAACCCGTGGGAAGCGGCTAAAAATGATCAGTGATGTGGGAAAAACGGAAATGGAAATAAAGCGAAAGTTATTAGAACTGGCCGAAATGGTTGTTTAAAAGGTGAAAGGAGCTGTTTGTGAACTAGAAACGGTGGATATTATAGCGGCGGTAGTGCTGAAAGCGGCAAAAAAAAAAAAAAAAAAAATTTTTTTGGTTATGGTTTGGAAGTGGGTTACGTTATTGAGTATATATATAGGCAGGATAAAATAGTATAGCAGATTACGGTAAAAAGGAGAAGGTGAATACAAAGTGAAACTACTGGCAAAAACAGAAAGAGGAAAATAAGACGACAGAAAAGATTTCGAAATGCAACAGTGACAATAACAAACGTAATTGTTGGATTCAAATTAATGATATCAATATAATGGAAGGAAACATTCCACGTGGGAAAAATTATATATAAAAACAAAGATGAGGTGACTTACCGAACAAAAGCGCTGGCAGGTCGATAGACACACAAACAAACACAAACATACACACAAAATATGTCTGTCGATATGTCTGCTTGTGTCTGTATGTGTGGATGGATATGTGCGTGTGTGCGAGTGTATACCTGTCCTTTTTTCCCCCTAAGGTAAGTCTTTCCGCTCCCGGGATTGGAATGACTCCTTACCCTCTCCCTTAAAACCCACTTCCTTTCGTCTTCCCCTCTCCTTCCCTCTTTCCTGATGAGGCAACAGTTTGTTGCGAAAGCTTGAATTTTGTGTGTATGTTTGTGTTTGTTTGTGTGTCTATCGACCTGCCAGCGCTTTTGTTCGGTAAGTCACCTCATCTTTGTTTTTATATATAATTTTTCCCACGTGGAATGTTTCCTTCCATTATATTGAAAAATTCAATATGTTAGCTAAATTTCACAAGCGACAACATATTATGTAAGATGCACCAAAAACAAAATTATACTGACCTCTCATTTTAATTGCACACTTTTCTGAGTTTCACACAGTGTCTTACTTTCACATAATCACAATAACTATGATCATTAATGAAATGATGGGCACATCATAATGAACCTGGCATGTAAAGCTATAAGTAAAGCAAAAATGAATTTTTTTTTTACCGAATAGTTTCTGTAAAGTCATTTGAGAAAGACTGTGGAGTGTGCGCCTTGATTCTGTCACTGCTGACTGGATGAAAGGTGGAAAACATGTATCAGCCTCCCATTCTGAACAAACGATTGAGCTTGCCCAGCGCTTTGGACGAAAACTGGTAAATGTGCATCGGCCACCATATCCTGCACAAGCTATAGTTTGGCAGCTTCTGCACAGAGACTCTCAACTGGGCTAGTGTAAAAGGCAGCAGTGGCCCAACAGATTCCACAATGGTGGATTGTACTTCGAAGGCTTAAGATGGACGGACGTGCAGAAACACCTATAGTCTAGTTTTGAACGGATAAGGGATCAGCACAAATAGAGGAAGGTGGTCCGATCCACTCCCAAGGAAGTACCGCTTAGGACACACAGGACACTGGGGGACAGTGTGGCGGGCAGCAAGGGAGACACATGGGAGGACCAAGAAAGTTTTCTTTCAAGCAGGAGCCCTAGGAATCTCATAGTTTCAGCGAATGGAAGAGCAAGAGGGTCCATTGTGCCAACAGAAATTCGTTTTGTCAGTGGAAAAGCGAAAGTCATTGTTGATGTTCCACAAGTAAGGATGATACAGACAATGCTGAAGATACCACTCAAGGAGACAAATGCATGGAGAACTGCAATAGATCACAAAATCGCTGACGAAAAAGGGAGCCGGAGATGCCTGGTGGGAGACAGGCCTAATAGGGTTAATGCCTATAGCAAAGAGGACGATGCTCAAGACGGAGTCCTGAGGCACCCCATTTTCCTGGGTAAAGGTGTCTGGCATTCAGAACTCACACAGCCCCTGAAAACTCTGTCTTTTAAAAACTCCTGAAGGAAAGGGGTTAGGTGACTCGGAAGTCCCATGTGTATAGAGTACGGAGGATACCAGTCCTCCAGCATGTGCCATAGGCTTTCTGCAAATCAAAAAACACAGCCACAGTCAGGTATTTCCACAGAAAACCATTTGTGACATGGGTTGACAAAATGACGAGATCGTCACCTGCAGAACGGTGAGCTCGGAATCCACCTTGTGCAGTGATTAGTAAATTGTGAGCCTCCAGCCACAATACCAAATGGGCATGAATCATATGTTCCATCACCTTACAAATGCAGCTGGTGAGAGAAATGGGGCACTAACTAGAAGGAAGGTGTTTGTTCTTAGCAGGCTTAGGTATGGGTTTGACAGTAGCTTCATGCCAGCATCTGAGAAACATGGCATCTGCCCAGATGCGATTATATGCACAAAGGAGAAAGTGCTTGTTCACAAGAGACAGGTGCTGCAACATCTGAATGTCAACATAGTCTGGCCCTGGGGCAGATGATCAGGATGAAGTGAGAGAATGATCTAGCTCTCTCATAGTACATGGCAGCAATGTAGCATTCACTATTCTCAGAGGAGATGGGTAACACCTGACCCTCTTCGATTCATTTCTGATGGAGGAAGGCAGGGTAATAAAGGGTAGAAGTTGAAATCTCCACAAAATAGTGGTCTAAGGTGTTGGAGACAGCAATGGGGTCCACAATGACATCATCCACTACAGTCAGGCTGGAAATGGACTTGGTACCAGAGAGCCGCCGGAAGTGGGCCCACATGACAGAAGAGGGAGTGGAACTGTTAAAAGAATTGGTGAGTGATATCCAGATAGCTTTTTTGCTTTCCCAAAGAATGCAATGACACTGCACATGCAACTGTTTATAGCGAGTACAGTTCGCAATCCTAGGGTGACAGTTAAAAATGCAGAAAGCACATCTCCATGGGCGAATAGCATTGCGGCACACCTCGGCAAAGATCGTCAGGGAGAAGTACAGCCTCCAGTCAGCCTTAGAAAGCTGTCACTTGGGTTTACACATAAGTGGGGTACAAGCCAGCAAATGGATGGCACACGGGAAATGCTTGCTAGAGTATGTGTCAGAGAGAATGGACCACTTGAGACAATGGGTATGCGGGGCAGTGCAGAACGAGAGGTCCAAATGGGAAACGTGAGCAAGGACTCTGAAAGGAAAGTGGATGCTCCAGTGTTAAGACAGATAAGCTTGAGTTGATTGAGAAGGTCAGCCAAGAGGGCACCTCTCAGACAGGTTCTGCAAGAGCCCCAGACGTGAATTAAAGTCACCGAGCATCAGAAAGGGGTGAGGGCATCAAACAGAATGGTGAAGGGATGATAGAAGGAGAAAAAGTGAAGCGAAGACCCTGCAGGTGGGCACCTGAACTGAAGCAGTCATCATCAGTGGTCTGGCTGGTTTGACGTGACTCGCCACAACTTCCTCTCCTGTGGCGACCTCTTCATCACAGAGCAGCACTTACACCCAACATCCTCAATTATTTGTTGAATATATATTCCAATCTCTGTCTTCCCCTACACTTTCATCTTCTACAGGTCCCTAAAGTACCATGGAAGTTAATTCCGGTTGTCTTAACAAAAGCCTTTATCATCTTGTCCCTTTTTCTTGCCAATGTCTTCCATATACAAGGGTTCACTGAAAAGTAATGCCTCCACCTTTGCAACTCTTCAACATATGGCAGCATTGGTATGTGGCAGGTACTGGCTTGTTCCGTAGCCTCTTCTCAACAGCTCCAGTTGGCGGGAAGCCTTAGCATTTAACGGTTGTATTGTTACGGTGTTAACTATGGAACCCTGTGCAGACAGTCGGCCAATGTGATTTAAGCAATGTGCAGTCACTGAATTCTTGACAGCAGAAGGTGTCACTCCAATGGAGATTCATCAGAGAATGACGGAAATTTATGGTGATTGTGTTGATGTGAGTCCTGTGCGTCACTGGGCAAGTAAATTTAAAGATGTTGATGTGGGAGTATCTTACCTGTGTGACAAACAAAGAGTTGGATGTCCTGTGACAGCAACTACCGAGTTCCACAAGCAAAATGTTAGATTGATTCAGGACGATCATCGTATCACTCAGAGAGAAACTGCAAACACAATACGCATTTCACAAGAATGTGTGGGTTACATTATTGCTTTGCTTGGCTATCTGAAGATCTGTGCAAGATGAGTACCCTGGATGCTGACTGCCGAGATGAAAGCGCACAGACTTGAAATTTGCCAGGAACTCCTCTCGTGTTACGAGAATGAAGGTGACGCCTTTCTCCATTCAATTGTGACAGGAGATGAAACGTGGGTACACCAGCACAACCCGGAGACGAAACGTCGGTCTATGGGATAGCAAGACAAAGACTCGCCCCAGAAAAAGAAATTCAAGACGCAGCCCTCAACTGGAAAAATTATGCCCACAGAGTTCTGGGACATGGAGGGTGTTATCCAAGTTGTTTTTCTTGATCGTGGAATTACAATAAATTCAGAGTATTACATCACAATGCTGCGAACTCTGAAACAACAGCTAACAAGGGCACGAAACGGAAAGGGAAATGTTTTCCTGCAGCATGACAATGCCAAACCACACACTTCCCGTGCCACCACAGCAGAACTTCAGAGACTGAATCTGACCACCGTATGGCATCCTCCATACAGTCTACATTTAGCACAATCTGACTTCCATTGGTTCCCGATAATGAAAGACCATCTGCAGGGGCATCATTAGGCTTCTGATGAAGATGTTGAATGAACTGTGAGACTGTGGTTGCAGAAAAAGTGACGACTTTTTCCGTGACAGCTTCAGAAAACTTGTTCATTGTTGGCAGAAATGTATCCAATAGCCAGGTGATTATGTGGAAAAGTGAATGTTGGTACTCAAAGATCACATTCTAAGGATTATTTCTGCATTTGATTTATTAAAATATTCCCATCCAAACTCAATTAAAGAAGGGGGAGGCATTACTTTTCATTCTTTCCTTGCCAATTTGGTGGAGAAAGTCCTCCTTTCTTATCAGTCTACCTAATTTTCAACACCCATCTATAGCACCATCTTTCATCTCATCTTTCATAGTTTCCCCATAGTCCATTATTTCCTTCCGCACAATCTTGTACTCCAGATATATACCCTCAGAATTTTTTTCCTCAAATTAAGGCCAATTTTTGAAATTAGTAGACTTCTCTTGGCGACGAGTGCCTTCTTTGTTTCTGCTAGTCCGCATTTTATATCCTCGTTACTTTGCCTATTATGCAATGCTTTGCTTCCAAAGTGCACATTCCCATCATTTGATTTACTTTGTGGTCTCCAGTTTTGATGGCAAGCTTCTAATTAATTATAGTATATTTTAAGGAAGTGGTGCCTCACAGTATAGTGGTTCTTACCCACTCCCAATTAATTTATTAATTAGGGTGAGGTAAGGAGTGCTCCTACTGTGACACATTATGGTGTCAGACATGCTAACAGCACAAATTGTTCCTCGTGAAGTATTGCATGTGGATGGCTACACTGACCAACTCATAAAGAGAAGATCCAGCACACCTGCAGGTTTCCTAAATCACCATTAAGAGGTTTACTTACCTCACATCTTGTAAAGCTGTCTCGATGCCTCAAATGGTCTTCCTCTAATACAAAAGTCTTGGCTCCATACAAGCATACAGTTGACTCTAAACAATGGAGTGGCACATTAGAAAATCTCAACATTACTTTAATGAAAGTCCCGAAATAATGGGATGCCACTTCTATTTTAATAGAAAAGTCTAGGGGGGGGGGGGGGGCAAACAATCTTTAGAGCCAGTATAATGGCAATACTTGAATCTAAGCTCACAGATTCTAGTCATCACATATCAAGCACCATTTAAAGTTCATAAAATATCTCCACACGAATTTAATAACATGTCTGAAATTGTACACTCATGAATTCATATATAAACATTTCCTGAGGCACTTTTAACTCACTAAATCACTTTTATGCAAAAACATATTCAGTTAACTGCATATGCATACTGCCTCTCCAAAAATTAGTACCAGAATGCCTATTAAACATTTCCCAAAGCTGACTAATAGTTCAACGATATAAAAAATTTCCCTCACAGTAAGTACAAGTTGTCAGCATGAACACAACTCAAAGATTGTCTAGTAAGTTAGCACAGCGTTCCGTGCCAGCCACTACAGGGTGAGTTCCCTATGGGCCAGTTTAGTTAAATGGTTCAAATGGCTCTGAGCACTATGGGACTTAACATCTGAGGTCATCAGTCCCCTAAAACTTAGAACTACTTAAACCTAACTAACCTAAGGACATCACACACATCCATGCCCGAGGCAGGATTCGAACCTGCGACTGTAGCGGTTGCGCGGTTCCAAACTGAAGCGCTTAGAACTGCTTGACCCCAGTTTAGTTATCCAATGACTGACAATCTTAAATAAAATTCTAATTAAAATGTGAGCTTGATTTCGGAGCTACTGAAATCATGGTTAAGTAGCTGTCAGTGCGAATAATGAAGGCAGTCTAGTTGGAGTCGTATACAAACATTTAAATAGGTAATATTAATATTTGCAACCAAGCTTTGCAGTGTCCTCCATATGCTCCAGTATGACAAGGATCCTGCTCGCCTCTCCTTGTTAATGCTCTGTGTCCATCTGTTGTTTTATGGGAAGGAGGGATTTCTATGAGTCCTAATTGCTTGCTGGCATATAGCAGCATAAGCCTTTCTATACTGCATGATGAAATCTAATAAAATGTGTGTTGGCATGGGGAATAAATGCCACAGCAGCTCTTCTCATTCTGTTATTCCTCAATACTTTTCTCTCCTTAGTTTACTATCAATCCAAATTGTATGCTCAATCGACTGTTCATTCCATTCACTACATACTACAATTATTCCTTGTTTTTGTTGAGGATAGCAATGTCATCAGCAAATCTTATCCTTGATATTATTTATTCCTGAATTTTAATCCGATTCTTGAACCTATTTGTTATTGCTTCTTCGATGTATGGGTTGAGCAGTAGTGGAGAAAGACTGCATTCCTATCTTATACCCTTTTTAATTCGAGCACTTCATTCTTAATCTTCCATTCTTACTGTTTCTTCTTGGTTCTTATACATACAGTATATTATCCATTTTTCCCTATAGTTTAAACACTCATTCTAGGTTAACAAATCTTATGGAGGTATCTTGATTTTTCTTCTCTTAGTTTCATTATCAAATGCAAAATTATAATTGTTTCCCTGGTGCCTTTACCTTCCTTACAGCCAAACTGATCACCACCTGGGAAATCCTCAACTTTCTTTTCCATGCTTCTGTATATTACTCTCATCTAGAACTTGGATGCATGAGCCATTGAGCCAACTAGCAATAATTCTTGCACTTATTTTCCTTTACCAGCTTTGGAATTGTGTCACTCATATTTTTCTGAAACTCTGATGATCTCCAGTCTCATAGATTTTACACATCAGCTCGAATACCCATTTGATTACTATTTTCTCCAATGATTCTAGAAATTAAGAAGGAATATTCTCTATGTCTTCCGCCTAATTTGGTATCAAGCCTTTCAAAGCTATATTAAACTCTGACCCTAATAATAACTGGAGCCCCCATGTCTTCCAAATCAACTACCATTCCTTCTTCCATCACATCAGCAGACAGTTACTCCCCATCATACAGACCTTCAATGTATTCCTGCCACCTATTGTTCTCTCCTCTATGTTTAACATTGCAATTCCTCCTGAACTTTCAATGTTGGCACTTTTAATTTAATTTCATCTAAGCTGGTTTTGACTTTTCTATATGCTGAATATGTCCTTCCAACAGCTATTTCTTTTGCAATTGTTTCACATTTTTTGGCAGCCATTTCACTTTAGCTTTCCTGCACTTTCTCTTAATTTGCTGTATTCCTGTCTTTTTTCTGAGCACTTTTGTACTCTATTCTTTTGTCAATCAGTTGAAGTATTTCTTCTGTTACCTACTGCTGGTTTGAGAACATTTTTGGACACATGTGAGCTATCATTTAATGCTCCCCTTTCTAACCTATTCCCCTGAACCCTTTCACATGTGTAGGTTTTTGCTTCTAACTGTGATACACAGTGAATACAAATCTTGCAATTGGACACTCATGGTGCCCCTCTCAGCTTGGCAGTTCAGCTGGCTACTACTAATTGTGAAATGACATGCACAGAAGTCTTACAGCTGAGGTGCCTCTGGTGCCCCAGTGGCAGCTTGTGTTGCTTGGACCTTAAATCGGACCTGCTGTTATTCAATTTTTCTTCGCTGTCACCTTTCCTGTACCCACAACTGTCCATCAAAATTCTGTGATCGCCGTTTTTAGAAATGACCACTCCTCTTCAATTTAACTGTTTATTACAATATTCCTTATCAAAACATCTACAGCCTTCAAGAACATCAAATACATATTGTCATTCATCAGTATTTCAGTATCTCACTTCTTGCCATGTTTATTTTTCCTGACAACTGTCTGCAACTTCAGCCTACTGTTCATCATTACTAAACTGTGGCCTTCGTATGTCTTATAGTCCACTACCTGATTTCCCAATCTCTATCTCACCATGATGTAATCCTGCTGGTATTTTCCCATGTCTCCATGCCTTTTCCAAGTATACTTCCTCCTCTTGCGTTTTTTGGATAGTGTATTCCCTACTACTAGCTCAAATTTATTACAGAAGTTAATTATTTTTTCACATTTCTCACATTTCTTACTGCCGAGTCCATATTCTCCCATAACACCATTTTCAGTTTCTTCCCTTACTACACTGTTCCAATCTCCCATGATTACCAGCTTATAATCACCCTTTACAAACAGTGTTGCCCATTCAATACCCTCATGTACTCTCTCTATATCTTCATCTTCTGCTTATGATGTCGGACTGTATATCCTGAATTATTATCGACTGTTATATATATAAATGGCCTGGCTGACAATATCAATAGAAGCCTCACACTTTTTGCAGATGATGCACACATCTATAGTTAAGTGCTATCTGAAAAGGTGCACAAAAATCAAATCAGATATTGATAAGATTTCAAACTAGTACAATGACTCGTGCATCTTGCTTTAAATGTTTAAGAGATGTAGTACTATGCACTTAACAAAACACTGAAATGTAATATTCTATTATTACATTGATGAGTTACAACTGGGAACAGCAGAATCTTGCCAATAACTGGGACTAACAATTTGTTGTGATATGAAATGGAATGATCACATAGGGTCAGTTATAAGAAAGACAGGTGGCAGACTTTGGTTCATTGGCAGGATACTGGACAAATATAGGGTGATAGGCAAATATTTTAATATGTTATTCTGCAACTAAAACTAAAGAAAAAAGTTCATATAAACATAGGTCTGTAAATGTTTAGTTATGGAGTTACAGCTAATAAAAGATTTTGTCTGAAATTTAGCAACTTTGCTAATACGAAGCCATCGCAATGCTGTACGAGGTTAAAGTAAAGCATGATTTACATTTATTTTGTTGTTATTGGTCTGGTGAATCTAATAAAACATGTTCCAGATGTGTATCTGCAGTAGTTTTCCAGACCATCAAGAGAAGCAAAGAAGTAATTTCAAAAAATGTTTAATTTATTAACTACTTGGCCCAATTTGATTTTTTAAATTCCAGACAATTGCACAAAGTTTTCAACAGAAGTTGTAGAGAATTGAATTTCTCCCTACCGAGAAAGAAACTGTGGGAAATATTCACATACACTTCAGCAGTCTATGGAGCATCTTCTGCTGACAGAAGTGCAGTTAGTTGATGGGCACGGAGGGTGGGTCATCAGAAGGTTGTCTGGCGGAGCTCCACAATTTGCAGCAGTTGGGGAGACCATCCACAGCTGTCACACCTGACATGTAGCAATGGGCTGATGTCATTTACCATTAAAGGGTGCCATTTGTGGAAGACATTTTGAGGACGACGAGGAGGTGATTCACACAGTCCACCACCACAACAGAGACTGGTACTGACAAAGCATACACGTCCTTGTTTTGCGCTGAAGGAATGTCACAGAATGGAGTGGAGATTACGTGGAAAAAATTGGGTGTGTAGGAAAACACCATTCTTTTGTGTGTGTAATTCTCATTATGTTCCACAAAGAACTGTCGAAGAAAAAAATGTGGTGCACTACTTTCTGGGCAACCCTCGTATATTACAATTGTAAACAGCAACTTTCCATATCCTGGCAAAAATCACAACTATGGGCCACGGAAAATGCGAGTAACTAATTCATCAAGTAACAAAAATGTTTTATTTGGTACTTATGGCCCTCGCCTTATTCTTTCTTTAAGCATTTAATACGTGCCTGAATGGCTGTCAGGCACAAGGTCATATATGGTTGTTGTAGCTTCATAATATTTCCAAACATGCATGTGATTTTCTTGTTTATAAAACATTTTATTTCCATTCGAAATAATGGTACTAAATCACAATTGCTGTTAAAACTGTATGAAATAATGTACCTATATGAAAGTTATAAGCACCATTCAGTAGGTAGCCTGTACCAAATTACGAGGTGTGTTTTTTGAGTAAGTGCCGATTTGAAATAAAAAAAAAGACGTGCTAAGATACCTCAATAATTTTATTTTTACATGAAAGCCTGTGCCTTAATCTACTTTTCTACATAATTTCTGTCAATATTGAGGCACTTGTCATAACTTTGCACCAGTTTTTGAATACCCAAATCATAGAAGTCTGCTGCCTGACTTGTTAAACACTGCATCACCACTGTTTTGACTTAATCATCGTCTTGAAGACGCTGACCACCCAGGTGTTTCTTCAAGTGCAGGAACAGATGATAGTCACTGGGCGCAAGATCGGGGCCGTACGGAGGATGATCTAGAGTTTCCCATCGAAAAGATGTGATGAGATCTTTGGTCTGATTCGCCACATTCAGACGGACATTGTCTTGCAGCAAAACGATGCCCTTGCTCAACTTCTATGGACTGTTGCTTTGATTCTGGTGTGACATAGGCCACCCATCATCGCCCATAACGATTTGGCTTAAGAAATCATCACTGTCATTGTGATACCGCTCAAGGAAAGTCAATGCACTGTCTAAACATTTGGTTTCGTGCATGTCCGTCAACATTTTCGGTACCCAACGTACGCACAATTTTCGGTAATTCAAGTGCTCGGTCACAATGCCATACAAAACACTATGAGAAACGTTAAGAAAGTAATTCCGCAAAGAGGAAATCGTAAAGCGTCTGTTTTCTCTCACCTTATTGTCCACTTCCTGCACCAAACTTTCATTAAAGATCGAAGGACGTCCATTCTGTTGTTCATCATGCACATTTGTGGGGCCATCTTTAAATGCTCTCACCCACTTCCTCACCATTCCATCACTCGTAATATTTTCTCCGTTAACTGCACAGATTTCACGATGAATATCGATCGCTTTTAGGCTTTTAGCACTAAGAAATCTTATAACAGTCCATACTTCACAGTCGGCGGGACTCACGATTATTGGAGGCATCTTAAACACTCAGTACACAACTTAAACAAGGAAGAATCAGACTGTAATGGCGTCAGTGAGTAGACTGAGGTACAGGCTTTCAAGTAAAAATAAAATTATTGAGATATCTTAGCACGTCTTTTTTTTTAATTTAAAAATGGTACTTACTTAAAAAACACGCCTCATATTTTAGGGTGGATGATACTCACTCATGTTTGACATTATATTATCAGTCAATGTCATATATGTACCAAACACAGATTGCAGGTAACATATACACTGAAACACCAAAGTAACTAGTATAGGCATGCATATTCAAATACAGAGATATATAAACAGGCATATTCAAATACAGATATATCTAAACAGGCATATTCAAATACAGAGATATGTAAACAGGCAGAACACAGCACTGCAGTCAGCATCCTGCAAGAAGACAAGTGTCTGGCACAGCTGTTAGATCAGTTATTGCTGCTACAATGGCAGGTTGTCAAGATTTAAGTGAGTTTGAACGTGGTGTTATGGTCGGCGCATGAGCCATGGGACACAGCATCTCTGAGGTAGCAATGAAGTGGGGATTTTTCCCGTACAACCATTTCATGAGTGTACCATGAATATCAGGTATCCGGTAAAACATTAAATCTCCAATATCGCTGTGACAGGAAAGAGATCCTGCAAGAATGGGACCAATGGCAACTGAAGAGAATCATTCAATGTGACAGAAGTGCAACTCTTCAGCAAATTGCTGCAAATTTCAATGCTGGGCCATCAACAAATGTCAACGCGCAAACCTTTCAACGTAACATCATTGATATGGGCTTTTGGAGCTGAAGGCCCACTCATGGAGCCTTGATGACTGTATGACACAAAGCTTTACACCTTGCCTGGGTCCATCAACACTGAGATTGGACTGTTGATGACTGGAAACACGTTGCCTGGTCGGACGAGTCTTCATTTCAAAATGTATCGAGTGGATGTGTATGGGTAGAGACAAACACATGAATCCATGGACCCTGCACGTCAGCAGGGGACTATTCAAGCTATAGAGGTTCTATAATGGTGTGGGGCATGTGCATTTGGAGTCATATCGGACTCCTAATAAGTCTAAATATGATTCTGACAGGTGACATGTACATAGGCATCCTATCTGATCACTTGAATCCATTCATGTCAATTATGCATTCCCACAGACTTGGGAATTCTAGCAGCACAATGAGACACCCCACACGTCCAGAGTTGCTACAAAATGGCTCGAGGAACACTCTTCTGAGTTTAAACACTTCTGCTGCTGGTAAACTTCCCAGACATGAACAATATTTAGCATATCTGGGATACCTTGCAACATGCTGCTCAGAAGACCTCTCCACTCCCTTGTACTCTTATGGATTTATGGACAGCCCTCCAAGATTCATAGTGTCAGTTCCCTCCAGCACAATTTCAGACATTAGTGAAGTCCATGCCATGTCGTGCTGCAGCACTTCTGTGAGCTTGTGGGGGCCCTACATGATATTAGGCAGGTGTACCAGTTTACTTGGCTCTTCAGTGTATGATAACAAATGTTATCTGCATAAGCATGTAGAGCCCTGAAAAAGTTTTAAGATGTACAACAGTGATACAATGAAGCAGTGGTCAAGTTATATGAGGTTACATGTATGTTTAATTTGAAGATAAATAATTTAGGAGTTAAGGAGACTACTCACTAACACACACACACAAAAACCACTTGTGCACCTATATTGTGTCTGCTGGGTACAGAATGCCGGGATTGCAGTTCAGCGGGTGAACTTGGGTGGGGCTTGCGTCAAGTGGGATGGGCAGAGGGAGAAAGGGATGAGAAGTTAAAGTAAAGTTTGGGTATGGTGAATTTAATGGCTGGGAGGAAAGCAGAGGCAGCAGTCGTGTGGGACAGGAATGCCTTAGAGAAGGATGGCAGGTGGACAGGTTGACAAGTGGCACACAGATACCAGAGCACTTGAGGTGTGGCCCATGATGAAGATCACATGGATTGGGAGGGTGTGACAGAACAGAGGAAGGGGGAACTGTTGTGAAGAGGGTGAGAGGATAGCGAGATAGTGGAGAGTGTGGCCAGGAGGACTTTGGGAGCTAAGAATGTGTTGCAAGGATAACTCCCATCTACATAGCTCAGAAAAGATGGTGCTGGAGGGAAGGATCCAGATACCACAGGTTGTGAAGCAGCTACTAAACTCAAGCTTATGCTCAGCAGTGTGTCGTGCAATTGTGTGGTCGACTCTGTTCTCGGACACAGTTTAGAGTGGCCATTCATTCTGGTGGACAGGTGGTTGATGGTTGTGCTCAGATAAAATGCTGTGCAGTAATTGTAGCAGACAAGGCATATGGCATGACTGCTTTCACAGCTGGTCTTGCCTCTGATGCAACAGACTAAGTCTCTGACAAGACTGGAGTAGGATGCGATGGGTGATTGAACTGGGCAGCTCTTGCACCTGGGTCTTCTGCAGGGATATGACACCTGGACAAGGAGTTGGCAGTGCAATTGACACCAGGATGTCACTTCGGTCAGACAGGCGATGCAATACCACTTCAGGAGGGAGTGTCTATCTCTGGGCACAACAATAGATAATCAGAGACCTGTTGAAGGATGTGGTTCATTTGCTACAGTCCACGGTGCTATTGCATAATGCTCTTTTGAAGCTGATTCTTGTGAGTGGCGGGAGTATCAGAGTTCTGTGAGGATACAGCATGTGAAATCAGTTCGTGGACCAGGACTGTCTGTGAAGGCCTTGGTGAGGCTTCAGCATAACAGACAAATGAATTATTGCCACTGCAGATGCACCATCCACAGGTGGCCAACCCATAGGAAGGTGATTTTTTGCCATAGAAGGGGTGACGGCCATCAAAAAGCAGGTACGTTCTGTGAGGATACAGCATGTGAAATCAGTTCGTGGACCAGGTCTGTCTGTGAAGGCCTTGGTGAGGCTTCAGCATAACAGACAAATGAATTATTGCCACTGCAGATGCACCATCCACAGGTGGCCAACCCATAGGAAGGTGATTTTTTGCCATAGAAGGGGTGACGGCCATCAAAAAGCAGGTACTGTTGGTTGTTGAGGACGACTGGATGAAGCAGATGGAAGAGAAGATTTTGAGGTTGTGGAATAGTGAGGATAGGGTGCTTTGATCTGATAGTGTTTTTTGTCTGGTCACTGTTAATTTAAGCAATCTAACCATAACAATACTCCAGAATAAATATTTCATTTTGCAGTGGATTGTACACTGTACTGAAACTTCTTGGCATGTCAAAACTGAGTGTCTGACTGGGACATGAATCCAGAATCTCTCTTTTCATGGGAAATGCTCTCACTAACTGAGCAACTAGCATGATTGATGACTCATCCTCGCGGCTTCAGTTCTACCAGTATCCCCCTCTTACGTTCCATGCTTCACAAGAGTTATCCAGCAGGCCGGGATGTGGCCAAGCTATTTCTCCATAACATCCTCTCTTTCAGAAGCATTTTTTCCACATGGTATATAAAAACTGGTTACTGGCAGGACTGAAGTTGTGGAAGCAGGTAGTAATGCTCAAGTAGATCAGCTGGTAAGTGCACCACCACTTAAGGAACAGTTGTCCTGGTACACATTTTTTATTTTCCAGGAAATTTAAGTAACAGTACTAAATAAAAGATTCTAGTAGCCATTACACGTAAGTTTGGGTCATGAATTTGGTTTGTTCATTTAACTGTTAATTAGTGATGAAGCAATTCCTAGTTCATCATGGGCACTATTTTCAACATCTTACTTTTGTGAAACGTGTGAGTGTTGCTTACTTTTATGTTTTCTTTCTCTATTCATAGTTGTTAGGTTTGAAGCACACAGTGCATATGTATTATCAGCATTGTCTTAGGAAGCAGAATGTGTTCTCTTCACACCACTCCTCTCCATTGGCTTGCTTTCTCCACACCTCACCTCCCCTTCCATTAGTGAACAAGACAGGTATAACAGATAGGAATCTAATGTTTGTGACCTGCCAAGTTAGTCCTACAGAAGTTTGATATGACACTGAAAACAGAACAAGAATTTTTCTGGAAGAATATTCAGTCCAAGTCACGTTACGTATGCAGTGATCTGTTGATGACTGCTGCCTGTATTGCATTTGACATTACATTTGAAGTTACAGGTGAAATGGATATATTAAGTAATGTTATTAAAAGAGTGAAAATTTCTAACAGATGGAGAGGAAAAGGAATGAAGATTAGGGTTCAATGTCCCATTGGCATCAAGGTCATTAGAAATGGGTCGCAAGGTTGGATTTTTTCAAAGAAGGGAAAGGAAGTGGGTTGTGCCTTTTCAAAGAAACCATCCTGGTGTTTACCTGGAATGATTTAGGGAAATAACAGAAAACCTAAATCATGATTGTTGGATGCAGATCTGAATCGTCATCTTTCAATTTGTGAATCCTGTGTGCTAACCCCTGCAAACAAATAGAGAGAAAATCTGTAAAGCATTGAATTGGGAAATAAATAGAACTTTTCAGGAAAAAAGGAACTGCTGATACCCATCCATGTTGAAGAAACTGCCAGAAGAAACAAACTGTCTATGGGAGAATTGATGAATTAAAGGATAATCTGCATAAGAAAGGAAGTAAAATCAGACAAATGCGCATCAGAGGAACCAAAACTGAAACAGTAACTACAGATTATTCTACTAGTCCATAAGAACATACAAATTTTAAAGTAACATGAAAGAATACTGGTAAAATATGTGTAACTATAGGCTATAAACAGAAACATACTTCCACAGATTCCACTGCAAACCAAACTGAATCTGATCCCCATCCGTAAGTATGAATGTTGAGTCAGCAGGTAAGGCTTGCTTCTCTCCACCTTGGGGGATTATTGATGTGCCGTACTTTGCTCCAGCTTCTATCAATTTTACAACTGGAGGCTTCTGAGGATTTGCCTGAAAAGTAAATGAAATTGCAGTAGTAAACTATCAGGAAAATGTATACATTAACAATTTATATTCACTGTATCTTATTGAAACCAGGCTCTGATTAGTATTTCCTCACTACACTATTTGCTATAGTTATAGTGTAATTTTTTATTTCCCCTTCCCCTCAATCCAGAAGAAGTGTGTGTATCTGGTTTCCCCACAAGACTGTGATATGGGCTTACATCCATTCTCCTGCAGCATGAGATTATAAAATCCACCACAAGTGTCATTCTTCTCACATCTCTTGGACAACAAATAAAGACCCAGTTCTGCAAATTACAGCATGTCTTATGTTTATCGGGAATGTCATCCATACCTCCTCGGCCTCCACCACTGTGTGATTTTCTACATGGGCATGAGCACTAACAAGCTGTCTGTCTGCACGAATAGTAACTGCCAAAATGTGGCCAAGAAACACTTGGGACACTTGACTGCAGAGTATGTTGTGTGACACAGTGTGCTCGACTTCAAGAACTACTTCAAAGGTCGTGGCATCTGGATTCTTCCCACCAACACCAGCTTTTATGAACTGTGTGGGTGGAAACTCTCTCTGCAACATATCTTTCATTTCTGTAACCCCCCTGGTCTCAAAAATCACTAGTCTCTCTCCTCCACCTGCCTCTACACCCTTCCCTGCTTCCACTCCAACCTCGTACACTCCACCTATCCTCTGAGTGCATCTGCTTAGTCCTTTCCCCTTCTCTGCTTCTATCCCCTTCATTCCCACCTCCTATCCTTCCCCCCTCCTCCTTCTAGCACTGCCTCCCGACATTGCACCTATCAAGCCCACTGCCACCACCCTGCCCCCACCATACTACTGCAGGCTCCAACAGGCGGAACTGTGTGTGTGTGTGTTTGTGTGTGTGTGTGTGCATCTAACACTGTTGTTCCATCTTGGATTTTCAATTATTTGACCTGATATGTATTTATTCTACAAGGTGTCATCACCCATCTCCTGAGGTCTACCAGACCCTGAGAGCTTGTTAACAGCCGAGTTTTGCCACCTCTGTTATATTTTAGTCCAGGATAAGTATTCTGAGAAGCAGATCCATTATGAATTTTTACCAGCAGCAATGCACATGGTGAGCAGCAAGAAGATAAGGAGAACCTGAAAAGGATGGTCTTCCTGCCTTTATGTTGATGATGTGTCATTTGGGACATGAAGATTTTTCAAGAAACAATTAGGGTGAAGTGGGGTAAGTGTAACCACATTTTGGCATAGTTCAACTTTGACACCAAATTGCCAACTTGTTATTGAAGATATGATTTTGAAATTTCTCATGCTTAAAGTTTGACTTATTGACTTTTAAACAATATACATTTTGGTTTTGAAAAAAAAAGTCACGTTTGCTAATTTTTACCCCTTAATGATGTCTCTGGTGACGAGTTAACTTTTGGTCCCAAGTAGATTTCACACTCTTAAACACTGCTACATCCACTGGCTGCAGGATGTGACTTGAATGAGGGGGCAGCTTTATTATTGTAATATCATTTTCAATAGCACTTTTAATCACACGGTCATCAATGTGTGTAGTGTGGCCATCATAGATTAGAAGGATAGGTCTATGTGGACCACAAAATTTCAAAAAAGATTTTTCAAAATAATTTTAAAAAATGTCTGACTCCATCCATCCATTTACTGAAGCAGCATAGCAGGTTTCAGGAAAAGGAGGTTGTGGCGGTGGTGCCATCCAAGTGTCCCAGACATTCTTCCCCTTGAACGCTATTAAGGCAGGCAGCTTGTCCCCATCTGCATTACCACCAAGCAACACAGTGGTAGTTTCCCAAACAGGTCCTGCTGTAATTCTTGAAGAGGGAGAATTAGTTTCACCAACAACTTTGGTTTTTGTTGGGTCTAGAGAGAAACTAGTCTCATCAACATTAAATATCTGCTTTGGTTTGTTTTCAATGTCTAAGCCTCTGAGTGTATGTTTCAGAATATCAAAATACCCCTCAATGATGAAAGGATCAGAGCCAGCTTTTTTTCGTGCATATTCAAGGGTCTGTGGCTTTTTGAGAGACAGTTTATGCCTTTTCTTGAACCCCAGGAACCAGTCTTCTCCAGGTATACAATTCTTGAACGGGTTTGGTATTTTATTTCTTCTTATTTACTTCCCAACCAATTCCAAAACTTCCTTCCTGCTTAGGCCCCACCCCCACTTTTCTAAAGTTGTCAGTCCATTTGCTAGTTGCTACCCTTTTTCATATGGGATTACTGTAGATCGTCCTTGAGAAACACTTTTAACACCATGAGAACCTTTTATGTGTTTCTGAAGTGTTGAGTAGGGTATTTGATATTTAGCACTAGCCTGATGTATTGTACAAATTCCTCTTTGTATATCATCAATTACACTGGAAAACTGTTCTTTTGTGTAGGAAGTAGCACGGTTAGTCTTCCTCTGGTAGTTCCTAACCATTTTGGCACTTTATGTTTCACAGATAAAACTTGGCCTACCACACTACGTCACAAATCTGAAATAAAACAATTTAACAATGGGATAGATAAGTTATGAAAGATTAGGTTTACTCATGTGTAACTATTTTTTCTAAGAGAAATACATTCTAACTTTGCTGATGTGCCCTCAACAGCCCAACCTCTCAATACACCGGCACACATATGAAAAGACAACACAGAAATGAATTATCATGTTCAACATTGTTGTCAGTCAAACAATGCTTCACATACTGTACTGTAATTGAAATTGTGGAATTCTTTACAGTTCTGTGTCATATTTTATAAAAGGAAACCTGGTTTAAAAATATAGTAGACTTAAATAAAAAAGAAAATACATCTCACACAAACTCAGTAGGCATACAAATCCAGCACATCAGGTATTCTGGTATCCATATGTACAGGAAGGCCAGTTTAGTTGATCTAAACCCCCCCCCCCCCCCCCCCCCCCCCGGTTACACTTGCTCCAGCCGATTGGTTACACTTGCCACACATGGGAAAAAGTTGGGGTAAGTGTAACCATGCCTGGCATATCAAGAGCTTTATAAGTAGAGTAAAACGAATCTCATATTTGAAATTATCATGCAAAAGTTAGTTCGTAACCAAAAAATTGTGCAGTTATCTTTAAAACTACAAAAATGACAGACCACCAAATTCTGAGCATGTCACTCACTCACAGAGTGAAAATGTAGACGTCAATTCAAGTCCAAAAATTAATTAGCAATTTATGTCAGATTTGACAACTTATGGTTGAATGTAACAAAGAAAGGAGTAAATTAACATGTGTGATAGGTCAGAGGTAAAAATACAGCTTCTTTAAGGCACCATAAGCTGTGGTTACACTAACCCCATGGTTACACTTACCCCACTTCACCCTGATTAAATGTGTTTTCCAATCTAAAGTGTGAGTGCAATCAATGTCGGGTTCTGTAAAAGATGATTCTGGTCTAAAAATTTCTTTTTAGTTCATCTGTGTAGTTCCACAGGAACAAACTGAGGAGCAAGTCTCCATGGTTTTGAAATGGTTCAGTACATGAAATTAACATCAGAAAAACTAATAGTAAATAAAATAAAATCTTCATGGATCCTACGCAGATGACAAGCTGCTGAGTATATACTAGCATAATCAACAATATAACACAGGAATTTGCTTAATTTTTTCTAGGAACTCTCCAACATAATAGAACGAGTAAGCAATGAGAAAATTCTTCAACTTAAACTTGCAATTTCATTGATTACTGCTAGGATTTTTTAATTCTTGTGGTAGCTTTTTGAAAATGGATGCGGCGAAATACTGCATACCTCTCTAAACAAAAGTCAAGGCTGTGCAATCCAAATGCAGATTGCAGTGGAAGCTGCTTATTCTTGGGAATAAGTTTATATTGTTATCAACAAATGACATTAAAGAAAATATATATTGAGTGGCCACTTTCAGAATCCCTAAATTCCTGAACATTAGTCAATAGGAGGTTTGTGAACTTACACCACATATTACTCAAACTGCCTGTTTCTCAGCCAAAAATTTGCTTTGCAAACAGAAAGAGCTACACCAGAATACAATACCATATGTCATAAGCAAAATGAAAATAGCCAAATTGGACTAATTTTCCTGTTGAACTAACTCTTATTGCAGATACTGTTCTAATGGTAAATACAGCAGCATTCAGTTTTTGGACAAAATACTGAAGATGGGCTTTCAACTACAGTTTACCATCTACCTGAACATCTAAGAATTTGGATTTTTCACTTACTAATTACGTGCCCATTCTGTGTATTCAAAATGCCAATTTTAGTTGAACTGTGTGTTATAAATGGTAAAAACTGAGTCCTACTGTGACTTAGAATCAATCTATTTTCTACAAGCCATGAACTTATGCACTGAACTGTACTATTTAAGACATCTTTCAGTACTAAGCTAGTGTCATCAGCAAACAAAAATATTTCAGAATCACCTGTCAAGAACCCCCATCCCCCTTTTAACAATGCCCCAATCAGCCTATGTGTCATAGCCATTCTCATTACTATGATGAATGTCCTTCTTCTGTCTGTTCTTAAACTATGAGAGGAAGCAATTGTGAAATATTTTGTGATTAACATAATGAAATGTCTTAGTTAAATCAAAGATGCCTAGTGTTTATGACTTTTCATTTAATCCATCCAGTTCCTCTGAGAGAAAAGAGAATATGTAGCATTTTCATTTGCTACATCACTTCTAAAACGAAACTGTAAATCTGATAGAAAATTAGGTGAACTGGAATGATCAAATACCCTTATATATACAGCTTTTTTTAAAAATAACTATAGTAAATAATTTATGGCAGAGAAACAGATCTAAAATTGTCTACATTATACCTTCCACCTTTTTTATAATGTGGTGTTATGAATGGGTAGTTTAATCATCCAGGAAACTGACTGCTCCAAATGGATAAATCACAAGTGTGGCCAAGTAACCTAGGAGCACAACAACTGTTTGTGGGAAATCATACATTGGACAGACAAGCCACACTGGTAAAGATAGATGCGAGGAATGAGGACTGTCACACCATGCAAGGTCAGCTGTTACTAAATACATCAAGGAATCTGGACAGGACAAGATCTTTTACCAAAAATCCAACATGACAGAAACTGTCAAAAGACATATAGAGAATGACTTAATTATCAAAATCAGTCCTACTGGCAATAAGACATCACTGTTTGCACAGAAATGAATCTCGTGAGAAGGCACCATAGGGCTCAAAGTCATAATGAACAGGTTGGACACTAGCAACTTGGCTGAGTGCACAGTCTGAGGTCTGCAGGTTGCAACCAGGCCTTCTGTGCCACACAGTGTAAGGTGAGTGGTTTGTTTCCCCAGCAGGGACCTCTGATTGTCTGTTTCCTGTCAGATGATTTTACAATCCCCACGCCTCCTCTGTGCATCTGCACTTTTCCACAAGCTAGCATATAGTTTGGGTCACCACTACAGCTCCCTGCAGATGCACCTATAGAAGACAAGCTACTGCCTCACTGAAATACTGTGCAATTTCCACAATAACATACAATGTTAATTATGTTAGGACAGCTCCATACGGCAAAACAGCATAATATCTTCGGCTGCAAACAAATTGATGATTGTTGCTTCTGTTTGAATTCAGAGCATGTGAGAGCAATGTCATTAGTTGTTGTTGTTGTTGTTGTTGCTGTTGTGGTCTTCAGTCCTGAGACTGGTTTGATGCAGCTCTCCATGCTACTCTATCCTGTGCAAGCTTCTTCATCTCCCAGTACCTACTGCAGCCTACATCCTTCTGAATCTGTTTAGTGTATTCATCTCTTGGTCTCCCTCTACAATTTTTACCCTCCACACTGCCCTCCAATACTAAATTGGTGATCCCTCGATGTCTCAGAACATGTCCTACCAACCGATCCCTTCTTCTAGTCAAGTTGTGCCACAAGCTCCTCTTCTCCCCAATTCCATTCAATTCCTCCTCATTAGTTATGTGATCAACCCATCTAATCTTCAGCATTCTTCTGTAGTACTACATTTCGAAAGCTTCTATTCTTTTCTTGTCTAAGCTATTTATCATCCACATTTCACTTCCATACATGGCTGCACTCCATACAAATACTTTCAGAAAGGACTTCCTGACATTTAAATCTATACTCGATGTTAACAAATTTTTCTTCTTCAGAAACGCTTTCCTTGCCATTGCCAGTCTACATTTTATATTCTCTCTACTTCGACCATCATCAGTTATTTTGCTCCCCAAATAGCAAAACTCCTTTACTACTTTAAGTGCCTCATTTCCTAATCTAATTCCCTCAGCATCACCTGACTTAATTCGACTACATTCCATTATCCTCGTTTTGCTTTTGTTGATGTTCATCTTATACCCTCCTTTCAAGACACTGTCCATTCTGTTCAAATGCTCTTTCAAGTCCATTGCTGTCTCTGACAGAATTACAATGTCATCGGCGAAGTTTTTATTTCTTCTCCATGGATTTTAATGCCTACTCCGATCTTTTTTTTTTGTTTCCTTTATTGCTTGCTCAATATAAAGATTGAATAACATTGAGGAGAGGCTACAACCCTGTCTCACTCCCTTCCAAACCACTGCTTCCCTTTCATGCCCCTCGACTCTTATAACTGCCATCTGGTTTCTGTACAAATTGTAAATAGCCTTTCGCTCTCTGTATTTTACCCCTGCCACCTTCAGAATTTGAAAGAGAGTATTCCAATCAACATTGTCAAAAGCTTTCTCTAAGTCTACAAATGCTAGGAATGTAGGTTTGCCTTTCCTTAATCTTTCTTCTAAGATAAGTCGTAAGGTCAGTATTGCCTCACGTGTTCCAATATTTCTACGGAATCCAAACTGATCTTCCCCGAGATTGGCTTCTATCAGTTTTTCCATTCGTCTGTAAAGAATTCGCTTTAGTATTTTGCAGCTGTGACTTAATTAAACTGATAGTTCGGTAATTTTCACATCTGTCAACACCTGCTTTCTTTGGGATTGGGATTATTATATTCTTCTTGAAGTCTGAGGGTATTTCACCTGTCTCATGCAGCTTGCTCACCAGATGGTAGAGTTTTGTCAGCAATGGCTCTCCCAAGGTTGTCAGTAGTTCTAATGGAATGTTGTCTACTCCGGGGGCCTTGTTTCAATTCAGGTCTTTCAGTGCTCTGTCAAACTCTTCACGCAATATCATATCTCCCATTTCATCTTCATCTAAATCCTCTTCCATTTCCATAATATTGTCCTCAAGTACATCGCCCTTGTATAGGCCCTCTATATACTCCTTCCACCTTTCCGCTTTCCCTTCTTTGCTTACAACTGGGTTTCCATCAAAGTTCTTGATATTCACGCAAGTGGTTCTCCTTTCTCCAAAGGTCTCTTTAATTTTCCTGTAGGCAGTATCTATCTTATCCCTAGTGAGATAAGCCTCTACATCCTTACATTTGTCCTCTAGCCATCCCTGCTTAGCCATTTTGCACTTCCTGTCGATATCATTTTTGAGATGTTTGTATTCCTTTTTGCCTGCTTCATTTACTGCATTTTTATATTTTCTCCTTTCATCAATTAAATTCAATATTTCTTCTGCTACCCAAGGGTGTCTACAAGCCCTCATCTTTTTACCTATTTGATCCTCTGCTGCCTTCACTATTTCATCCCTCAAAGCTACCCATTCTTCTTTACTGTATTTCTTTCCCCCATTCCTGTCAATTGTTCCCTTATGCTCTCCCTGAAACTCTGTACAATCTCTGATTCTTTCAGTTTACCCAGGTCCCATCTCCTTAAATTCCCACCTTTTCGCAGTTTCTTCAGTTTTAATCTACAGTTCATAACCAATAGATTGTGGTCAGAGTCCACATCTGCCCCTGGAAATGTCTTACAATTTAAAACCTGGTTCCTAAATCTCTGTCTTACCATTATATAATCCATCTGATACATTTTAGTATCTCCAGGGTTCTTCCATGTATACAACCTTCTTTCATGATTCTTAAACCAAGTGTTAGCTATGATTAAGTTATGCTCTGCGCAAAATTCTACCAGGCGGCTTCCTCTTTTATTTCTTAGCCCTAATCCATATTCACCTACTATGTTTCCTTCTCTCCCTTTTCCTACTGACGAATTCCAGTCACCCATGACTATTAAATTTTCATCTCCCTTCACTACCTGAATAATTTCTTTTATCTCATCATACATTTCATCAATTTCTTCGCCATCTGCAGAGCTAGTTGACATATAAACTTGTACTACTGTAGTAGGCGTGGGCTTCGTGTCTATCTTGGCCACAATAATGTGTTCACTATGCTGTTTGTAGTAGCTTACCCGTACACCTATTTTTTTAATCATTATTAAACCTACTCTTGCATTACCCCTATTTGATTTTGTATTTATAACCCTGTATTCACCTGACCAGAAGTCTTGTTCCTTCTGCCACCGAACTTCACTAATTCCCACTATATCTAACTTTAACCTATCCATTTCCCTTTTTAAATTTTCTAACCTACCTGCCCGATTAAGGGATCTGACATTCCACGCTCCGATCCGTAGAACACCAGTTTTCTTTCTCCTGATAACAATGTCCTCTTGAGTAGTCCCCGCCCGGAGATCCGAATGGGGGACTATTTGACCTCCGGAATATTTTACCCAAGAGGACGCCATCATCATTTAATCATACAGTAAAGCTGCATGCCCTCAGGAAAAATTACGGCTGTAGTTTCCCCTTGCTTTCAGCCGTTCGCAGTACCAGAAGAGCAAGGCCAGATCAGTCAATCATCCAGACTGTTGCCCCTCCAACTACTGAAAAGGCTGCTGCCCTTCTTCAGGAACCGCACGTTTGTCTGGCCTCTCAACAGATACCCCTCCATTGTGGTTGCACCTAAGGTATGGCTATCTGTATCGTTGAGGCACGCAAGCCTCCCCACCAACGGCAAGCTCCATGGTTCATGGGGGGGGGGGGGGGGGTGTCATTAGTGCCTGAACTAAATAAATACATGACTAGCATGTAACAACATGATCAAAAGAGTAAGAAACATAATAAATCATGGAAAAGTTGAAAATGAGAATTGTTTGAGTAGTAATTAAGTATTAACATCTGCAAAATTAGAATGGTTGGTTGACTAAAACCATCTTAATGACCATTTTTGGAAATTTCAAGTGGTTTACTGGTTGTGTGTGTAAGTTTTAAATTATAAAGGTGTGTAGTTCTATCACAAGTTGGTCTTACAATTTTTTCTGGCAGTTAATGTTGTGATGTTCCCCTACAGTAATGCACCATTGGTAGGATTTCATGTAAAGCTGTGTATATCCCTACATAGTGCTGGGTGAAGTTCTGCTCAAGTTGGAAGAAGAATGAGGCATATCTGTACAATGTATGAAGTAATAAACCCTAGTTAAGCACGGTAGCATCCAAACAACGCCCAAGTTAAAGGTAACTTAACCCCCAAAGAAAGTAGTTTCCATGCTCACACACAGTCAACTGGTGGTACTATATACAATTGGCTGGTAAAAGAATGTAGCATTTTATTTAAATTCCCCTAGTGCAGGAATCATTTATCCAAAAATAACAACATTTTATAGAATTGTTAACACAAGATGTGTATTACATTTAAAGGATACATGTTAACTTAAAATGAACTTTCAATATGTAATAGTTTGAAGTAATCTTCTGAACATGGTCTTACACCACTGTCCCTCCTAGTGAGTTTTCAGCAATTCTGTTACAAGAAGACACTTGAAACTTTCATGCACTTCTACATCTGTCATTTCAATGGCTTGGCAAACAATAATGTATTAGGCATTGAAATATTCACAGGTATTCTGTATATTTTCATGTACAACTTCACACATATTTTCTTCTTCATGTAATTTCTGATTTCTTTCAACTCGCCCACTTCCTGTAAAATGTCTCAGTAATGTTTCAGCACTGATATACATACATTTGGCTGATGGAATAGTATTGCCTACTGTCAGTAAGTGCCAGAGCAATGCTGGAGACTGTGGCTGGCACATACGAGGTCGGGTTACCACCAGTGCCAATGCTCACAGATAAGAAGAGTGTATGGTTACAGATTCTGGAAAATCGAAATGTAAATCTGAATCAAAACAAAAAAGCAATCTGGGAGCATGATTAACCTGCATAGCAGTCTAGTAAATTAACACGACAATATCTGTTTAGTTGTTTGGCAATGCCAATATACGTGACTGTGAATGCAAACTGAAATAGGACTTTTGTTTTTAGAATCCCTTCACTACTATTTTTAGCCCCTCTGTTTTGTAAATCTGAATAAAAATCACTTGTTTCTCTTTTTAAATTCTGTCTACTGCTGTTTGTTCACACACTGCACACCCCACAAGTCACTCACATTTTCAGGAGACTACTCACTTTGTAGAACTATAACGAAACTTCCTGACAGATTGTCCCAAACCAAGAACCTTGCCTTTTTTGATTGTGCTCTTGCTGACTATGCCATGTGGGCAAAGTCCAAGTCCCCATCTCACAACATTAATCTGCCGGTACTGCAGTGGATCTGTATGATTGGCCCTCAACCTGCCTGGAGATATGAGCGGAAGCAGAGTCTCCGTCCTCCCCCCCTTCTTGGTGGGGACACCCCTTAGCTGTTATTGTTTCTGGCTCAATCGGATGGACACTCAGCATTTATTTTCATATGCTGAGTTGCTAATAATAGTACAATATAAGGGACTAGATGAGCTGTTAACTCAATAGGACATGAAATTTGCAAATATAGCAGAAAGTAAACAATATTCAAGATTTTACCAGAATGCTTCCAGAGAGGAACATTTCTTGTGTGTGTGTGTGTGTGTGTGTGTGTGTGTGTGTGTGTGTGTGTGTGTGTGTGTGTGTGTGTGTGTGTGTCCTTTAGCATGGTACAAGAGGATGTTATGTATTTATGTAACAGCAAGGAAAGTTGCTAAACAAATAATTTGATTTGTGGGACAAAGACTTCCAGTTGCCAATTAGATGCATGGCTATACCTGGACTAAAATTTGTAGAATGCTATGGGAGAGATCCCCTCGGTGTAGTACATTTCACCGCTAGGCCTTATGTGATACACCAAAGCTCTAAAGCAGAAGTTTGTCTACCTATATTGTGTCTGACTGAAAGAGAAATTGGCATTGGTTAATAAGGGAACCAAATGTCCTGAACAAGTCCATGATCATTGTCGATATTCTTATGTTCCTTTAATCTTAATTAAAGACCTGATGGTTAACAGTAGCTGAAACAATAAAATATATAAAAAGTGATCTAGACAACTTTATTCACAAAAAATGGTCAGATAAATTTTAACGTGATAGGCATATTTTTGTTTTTTATTTACTTTAGTGGGTGATGGATAGGTCTCTATTGTGTCCGAAAAGGTGTCATTATGGATAACTGTAATAATTCTATGCATGGTTCAAAGGGATACATTTTGTGGAAATAAAATGATTCTAGCATACCTTATTTACATTCTTACAGATGGCACACCTAATATATACTTATGTAATGTGTTTCTTGCACTCTGGATCATTAGACATGAGCAGAAGATCAGAGGTCATGAAATTATGAACCACAAGAGGAATATAATGAAACATAGAGAGCCATCTACAGTAATGATTAGAACACGCAACCTAACACTTATGGAAAGACAAGAAAAAATACAGATGCGTCAACAGTAAGAAAACAATGTGTCTCCAGATCTGACCGTAGGGTAACAAAATTAGTATGATGCTTAAATAGATAACAACATTTTAAGGAAAAGATAGACTTCTACTTACCGCAAAGATGACACAATAAGTTGCAGACAGGCACAACTAAAAGACACTTACGCATTAGCTTTTGGCGGCAGCCTTTGTCACAAAAAGAAACACACACACATTCATTCACACAAGCAATCACACCTCATGCACACATGACACACAAAGCCAATGGATTCTGGTTCAAGCTGCCAGAGATGATGGTCACATGTGCATGAGGTACAC
The DNA here is from genome assembly GCF_023864345.2 of Schistocerca serialis cubense. Classification (NCBI taxonomy): domain Eukaryota; kingdom Metazoa; phylum Arthropoda; class Insecta; order Orthoptera; family Acrididae; genus Schistocerca; species Schistocerca serialis. Next base: position 755,196,198 of record NC_064642.1, on the reverse strand, counting down.
TGGTCATGTATGCATGGGGTTGCTTGCTTGTGTTAATGAAAGTGTGTGTGTGTTTGTCTTTCTTTTTCTGATGAAGGTTGTGGCCAAAAGCTTTTGCGTAAGTGTCTTTTAATTGTGCCTATCTGCAACTTAACGTGTCAATTTTATGGTAGGTAGCAATCTATCTTTTCCTTACTTTGTTGCTATTCCAACCTGGAGTTTCCATTGTTTAAAGAGACAGCAAACTGGAACTGCGTGCATTATCAGAAATGTTTTTTTATTTATTTTTTGTTAATAGTAAATGTCAATGAATGAAGAAAATTATAGAGACATAGTTTATACTGCAGATAACTTTTGTGTCAGAGTTTGATTGTGTAAACAAATAATGGGAATAATCTTTAATTCAGGTGGAGGATGGCATCAGTAACGTGGCAATTAAGCGAATAATGAACATAACTGGCAGGAAATCTGTCTGAGAAATGAAGGCCTTGATAATTCAGAAAGACAATATAACCTGTAGTCTGGTTACAAATATGGTAAGAATTGTTAACACCATAGAAATGGAACACATATGTTGAAGAGCAGGTAGGCCTAATGTGAATATATACACCAGCTGACCAAAAGGATCCAGACACATATTAGTTGACATTAATTGTGGGGGGGGGGGGGGGGGGGGGGGGTCCACCCTTCACCTTCATGACAGCTTAAACTCTGCTGTGAACACTTTTAATGCAATGTCTGATTGTCTGTGGAAGAATGGCAGCCCATTCTTCCTCAAGAGCCAAAACCAAAAGTACAGGTACAGAATAATGATCAATAATAATAACATCTCTGATTATTTCACTGGACTATTTGGTTCACTGGACTTTGAACTTCCAATTACAAATTCTTAAGCTAAAACACATGAGGATTCACTTTTCTTGAAGAAAAAGTTTTATGTACACTCTGGTGATAAGGCTGAACCTAAAGATGACTCTGAAGTTATATTTTATTTAACTTCACAAAATAATTCATTAAGTCATAAGATTATACATACAAGATATATGACAAAAGTAATGATACTGACAACAATGCGAGCAATCTGGCAACACTATGTTGTTCTGATTGTATACACTGATGTGCTCATCATCCGTCCCAGATGCGCAGTACAAGTGTCACCTCCGTACAGTCCTCATGTGATTTTTGAGAGTGTCATCAGTGAAATTGTATGTTACGAAAATGGAATAATGGCAATGTTATGCCATCAAGTTTTGCGTTAAACTTGGGGAATCCATGAGCGTGACCTTTGAAAAGTTGGAACAGGCCTATGGAGAACATTATTTATCAAGAGCACAAGTTTTTCGCTGGCACAAATCATTTTTGGTACCCTAGGAGCACATTGAAGATGAATCTTGTTCAGAGAGACCTTCAACTACAAAAACCAACAAAAATATCGAATGTGTGCATGCACTCATGCTATCAGACTGACATTTAACACTAAGGATGGTGGGTGACCTGTTCAACTTAAACACTTTCGCAGTACATCAAATTTTGACTGAAGTTTTGCACGTGCAAAAGTTTTGTGCTGCAAAACCTAACAACTGAGCTGAAGAACAATCAAAGAAATGTGTGCTCTGATCTTCTTCAGAGGATTTCCAATGACCATAAATGGTTAGGTCATGTGATCACAGGGGATGAATCCTGGATTTCTGAGTATGGTCCTGGGACAAAGCAGCAAAGTGAAGAGTGGCATACTGACTGAAAAAAGCTTCAATGAGCAAGTCAAAGATCAAAACAATGCTGATTTGCTTTTTTGACAGTAGGGACATCATGAGAAAAAGAATTTGTTACTCCAGAATAAAAGTCAAACAAGTGATTTACAAAGATGTCCTTCAAAGACTCAGGAAAAGGGTGAATCAAGTGGGGCTGGACATTGCATACAAGTAGATGCTGCATCGAGACAATGCCTCATGTCACACAGCCACTTCAATCATGGAATTTTTGACCTCAAGAGGAAAATCTGGCAATAATATTTTATAATTTTTGCATAAGTCACAAGAAAAGAAGGAGGTCAACAGTGATTTTATAATTTGCACACAAAACTCTTTGGAAATTATCAATCTCTGTAGTTCTTACTACACAAGTTACTGATTAATATTTATGTGATGCTACAGGTAGTGATGTTGGATGCTGGATGTCTTAAGACATCTGGGTTCACATCAGGACTCTGCGCAGGCCAATCCCTTTCAGGAATCTTATTGTCCACAAACCATTGTCTCACAGATGGTTCTTTGCAACAGGGTGCACTGTCATAATGATACAATCAATCTTCATATTTGAACTGCTCTTCTGCTGTACACAGTGCACAATGCTGTATAATGTTACTGTATCAGTGTTTTCTTAAGTGCAATAAGGGGACTACACCCTAACCATGAAAAACACCTTCATATTACAATGTCACCTCCTCCATGCTTCTCTGTTGGCACTACACATGATGGCACGTAACGTCCTCCACGTACTCATTACACACATCACTTCCATCAGATTGACACAGGGTACAGCAGGATTTGTTGTTCCAATACCACTCATTTCCAGCCATCCACTGTCTGCTGGAATCACTCTTTACCTCAATCATTGCTTAGCACTGTCTATAGAAATGTGTTTCTTATGACGAGCTGGTCGACCACTGTATGCGATCTTTTTAACTCCCCACACACAGTCTTTGTGCTAGCTGGACTGCTGGTAGCACCTTGGAACTCATGAATGATTCATTCTGCTAATTTCACATGATTTTTCACAATCACTCTCGACAATGACAATCCCTGTTAGCGAATGCATGCAGTCTGCCTGCATTTGGCTTTGGTTTAACTGTGGTTGTTCTTTCATGTTCCCACCTCACAAATACAGTACCAAGAGTTGACTCGGGCAGCTTCAGAAGGGTTGAAAGGCCCCTGATGGATTTGTAACCCGTGTGACATCCAATGACTAGTCCACCTTTGAAGTCACTGAACTCTCCTAACTGATAGAATCTGGTGTTACTGTTTCTCTGCTGACAACAGAATACTCACTGCATCCTTTTGTACTAATAAGTCTGCTGCTCATAAAATCTAGTGGTCGATTCTGCATTACATACGCGTGTCCAGATACTTTCGATCACATAGTGTATAGTGGGGCAATTATATGACAGTAATGTTCCAGACCAAGGGAGTGTCACATTCAGATGTGATAAGGTATTTTAATAATGGTAAAGTATTGGGGGTGATGGAGTAATGGATTTAAGATGAATATAGTGTTGAAGAGAAGCAGGGCCCTGGTTTAATGGAGGTATATACGGTACTGAAATGAGTTACTGGGACGAATAAAGTTTTGCAAGAGCAATAGCAGTTTGTTGAAGGAAGTTAATGAGATAATGGCTGACATTGGGAATACACATTGGGGAACTATTGAGTCAGAATGCACTGGGGTAACTGAGCAATGGAAAATGCACTAAGGGGATGTTAAAATCAATCCATGTTAGTGGAGGTATAGGTTTGAATTAAGGCTAAGCTATGCTTGCACAGTATACAGAAGCCTTGTGAGATAGGAAACTAAAGATGGAGCAAACAGGTAAATCAGTTTCACATGCAACAGCAGAAAATGACAACATGATGATGATAGTGCCACGAACAAAGGTGGTGAAAGCCTCATGGAGTGACTGAAAAGGATCTGCGAATAAGTTGTTGGAAAAAATGTGATAGGAGGATGTAAGGAAGTGGGTCAAAAGTGTTCAGAGTGAAAGAAGATATATGTAATCACCCTATCCAACGCAGAAGAAAATAGATTGGAAGGTTATTTGCATTTTATATTGTGTCACACTTAATGGAAAGAGATTACTGTGAGAAATGAATATCAGTTAAAAGAAGACACAAGAGAAGTGAAAACTTCAAACAAGAAATATAAAGGAGTACTATATACGGGGAAGATTAATTTCATGTATATAAGTGAAACAGCAATCTTGTTTAGAGTGATTAGTTATCTAATGAGATGACTGTAGCAGGTTTTATTGTATAAAAGTGGCAGCTGTCTAATGCAAAGGCAATTTGGAGCATTATTAGGCATGAAATGAACAAACTTAGCGTGGCATATTATATTCAACACTCTGAAAAATGCAGTAGCTAGACAAATAATATTAAATTTGAATCATCAGCTACTAAATTCAATAATGTCTCCCTAACAGAAGTTGGAAACAAAAATGACCTATCAAAGGGATGGATGAACTTGCCTTGCATACTCCATCCCCCAGGCTAGTTTTCAAATCATCTCGTACACAGATCACAAAAATCATTAGGACACTGGAAAACAGTAATAATTCTCGCTACAATGGTATTTCAATAGAATTACTAAAATCTTGTGCTGATTTGATAGTAGTACCCAATTGAGGTACCTCGGTAACCAGTCGATGAATTGTAGAGTATTACCTGAAAGAATGAAGTATGTAGCAATAACACCCATTTACAAAAGCGGAGATAAATATCTGATCTATAATCAAAGTCATGTCTTTCTTCTTCTTGTGTTCTAAGAGTTCAAAGCTGAATACTGACCCATCTTTCTGAAACAATCTTTTAACAACGTTTTGGTTTGGCTTCCATACAGTCTTATTGACCGAGAAAGCAATATGTGATCTCACTAACTCTGCCCTGTAGAAATGAACATACATAATTATTGTAATCTATTGGAATTTTTCTGGGATTTTGTAATGACCTTCGATTGTGTGGATCATAAAATTCTGGTTGGGAAATAAAAATGACATGCTGTTAAAGCCATTCTTCTTGAATTGATAAACTCATAGCTTATCAAGAGAAACTAGATGGTCACATTAAGTAATGCTAAAACAGAAGTGAGACTATACAAGACTCGATGCCTGGTCTGCTACTGCTGTCAAACTATATACATGATTTCCCTTGGACATCAGGACAGTGCTGAAAAACTATGATTTTTGCTGTTTACATTAGTATTCTGATAAAAGGGCTCAAACACAACAACACCAGACACAGTCAGTAGAATAATCAAACAGGGTTACAACTGGTTCACAGCAAACAGGTTAATTTCTTATCTTACAAAGACTCATATTATACAACTAGCAGCCTGCCCCAGCTTCGCCTGGATAGCACCAAGTATCTATAGCCAGATGACTTTTTTATAATATGTAGTGAGAAGCAAGATAATACATGACACTCTTGATCTGAGTTACACTGTGCCTTTCTGGTGTATTCAGAAAGACTCACTATTTACTGGGCATTTTTATATGTAACCAAAATGAAATCAACATGTAATGAGCAGGCATTCAAATCAAAAAGCAAAATCAATAGATACGTTTTTCCTAGTGAAGAATATACATAAAAATCAGAAGAAGCAAAGCAATGTCATTAAGTTTTTAATACACAAAGTGAGATCAGTAAATCCATACATTCTAGCCCAGTAAAGTCACTGTTAGTTTGTATCCATAAAGGTAAGGTTCTGTGAGCCGATGTAAACTTCTGAATATACATCTGTCACTTAGTTAGAAAAGATAACAGTACTACCTATTAGTTCTTTGGTATACTACACTGTGATGATCATGTCACTGAGGTAAACATCCGAACTACTAAGCTGAGCAGAAGATTTTACATAAAATTATACATATATGTGTTTTTTCTGTGATTATTTTGATGAATTAAAGCCTGTAACAGGTGTAGTCAACTGTTTTTACCTACTGACCACTTTCGTATCTCTGTTAGTGGTAAAATTTTGTACCAGCTCATTAGCTCTATCAAAATGGTGACTTACAAAGTAGGAAAGTAACCTTATGTTATAAAATTTATAAAGTAAGCTATAAATTATTATATCTTTCAGAGTTGCCACAAGTTTTCCCAAGTGAAATTCCGTGATTTCCCTGACAAATTTTGAGATCTCAAGGGTAAGTAAATACATAAGTTGACAAAAAAATGTAAGGACTTCCGTATTTCTCCCCCAATTTGAGTAAAACTTTTAAGTACTAACATCAGCATTTTTTGTAATGAACTGTTTTTATACAGAGAAAGCAAGTCAAAAGGCATGTCTGTTTCATTAAGACCACTGTTGTTATTTTATTTCAATAAAACAAAACACTTTTGGTGACAAAAATAAGCATTTCAATGGAGTTGCAAGAAATTTAAAATACCTACACTGATTTCAGAAATAACCTCAGAAAAAATAGGTCTCTTGAAAGGGCTATAGGTGATTGCCAATAAAATGTTGGTTCTACTATGTTTGTTATTGTCAGTTACTAGTCACTGTGTTATGTCTATTATTTTATAGGTATAGTGTGATTTTTCTTTTGAGAAATATATGAGTAATAGTGACTGCCACACTACTTTTCTTCTTATCATCCACACTTTCTAACATATAAATTATTGAGACCTGAGTTTCTCCTGGCGTATACAACTTTCAAATAACTTCCGGGAATTCAGCCAGGTAACACTTTCAGCGACCGCCGATATTTCGGCGGGAGAACACCCCGCCATTTTCAAGGCAAACTGCCCAGTTTGCCTTGAAAATGGCGGGGTGTTCTCCCGCCGAAATATCGGCGGTCACTGAAAGTGTTACCTGGCTGAATTCCCGGAAGTTATTTGAAAATATAAATTATTATCAAAGTGCCAAAATGTACTAGATAAATGTTTATAAAACACTACACTTTACAATGTACTTGCAGTGAGACAGTCACAATTCCTGAAATCCATCACCCATGGCCTCTGGCCTGCTGAGAGCAGGATAAACCACAAAAATAAGCCACATTATCCCACACGCAAACAGACCCGGCCTGCAGGCAGAGTGGTGAGACTAGATCCGAAGGGCAGGGTTTGCACAACAGTGGGAAACAATGGGCTTCAGACTGGCAGGCCCGATCTATTAGAGATACCCACAGAAATGGCCTGAGGTTTTGGGCTGTCATGGAAGTCCATTCGTGTGGCCAGCTATTCATGTGGCTTAGACACCATGTTGATGAAATGAGACCGCAGTGATCAATCAATGCAACAGATAACTTTCGCAAATACTCTGAGAATCAATACTAATGAGGATAAGTAGCAACTCACCATAAAATGATTACTGAGCTGCAGTCAGGCACATAGAAAAGACAATCAAACTCTCATGACAAAATTTTCAATCATAGCCTTTGTCAGAAAATGAGAGCATACACACATTCACACAGCCACTCAGACACAATTCATGCACACCTGATTGCTGTCTCCAGATGCTGCATCAACAATCTTTGAGAATCAGATCCAAACAAACCACTTTTCACGCCTCCCTGCCTCTCGTCAGCAGCTGCTAGGTTAGTGGCAAAAAGTGGTAGCAGCAATGACTACAAACTGCGGGGAATGGTAGGACAGGGAGAAGCACTAAGAATGAGGGAGTAGGGAAGCAGCTCACGTACTCAGCTGCACCCAGCCACAAATTATGGACAACATCTCAGAAAACAAACCGTTTCATCTACTGAGACAAAGATGTGATTTTTCCAGTATTTTTTTCCAAATTTCCCTGGTTTCCCTGACTCGTTTGGAATTCCCTGATATTCCCTGATCTCCAGAAATTGTGGCAATCCTGTCTTTAATCCCCAACTGCCTACTGCCCACCATGAAAGCTAATGGGTGGTAGGGACCAGGTTGACTGCCACAGGCCTGTATGTCACATCAAGCTATGTTCAAGTTACCTGTGAAAACCCCATGAAATTAACCTAGTAGTTTTGGAGATTAACATGTTCAAACAAACAGACATGATAGTTTCACAGTTTTACTATTAGTATTGATTCAAAATGACTTACAGGTAACAGGAGAGATCAATGAGCAGAGCCTTTCTAGAAAGAGACTTTCTAAGCGTCCAGATGGAAAATACACTGAGGTGACACCAGTACATGGATATGTTACTCAGAAGGCTCAGTTTTGCTTCAGTTTCTTGAACTGCAGAGAAGAACTCACATACTTTTGTTCAATACTGTCCTATGACTTTATCTGTTGGGACAATGATTCCAATGGCAAAAAAATGTTTGTTACAGAAGCATGGAGTAAGAATATTGTGTAAAGTTGGTAACCAAACATCTTACAGAAGTCTCTTCATGGGCCAGTACATATACTCACTAATCATATTTGTGGTTAATGACAAGCGAATTTAGGATGAACTGCGCAATTTGCGATCACAATGCTAGAAGTAAAAGTAATTTGCATACAGACAATGTATTTCTATCTATGGTTTAGAATGGATCTTTATATTCTGGCACATAAGTCAATAGCATGTTTAAAAAAAAATGTAGAAGAATACATCAGCCTCTCCTTTTGCAATTTAAAGGAATATTTTGGACTGGAATGTAAACTCTTGATGTGTATACTAAACAGATCTTGATTTAGCCAATATCTAGACAGCTGATAGTAGTCCAAGTAAAATTACATAAACACTTTCTTTTAGTATTGGGTAAAAGAATAAGAGGTGAAGCAAGTGGTTCTTCTGATTTTTCTTCTGATATTTAGAAACATACATGGAGCAATTAATAATAGCAATCAAAAACTTTCTGTTTAAGGGAACTGCTGCAACATAATGTGACTCTGATGCAGGTATATAAGCACCAACATGAAGGCATGGGATTAGTGTGGCATTTGTGTCTTTCTGTCATGCATGTGGTAAATGTCGAAACATGAATTATGGCGATGTTATTACCAAATGTGCCCAGACAGGACCAATGTGCTGTTATTCTTTTTTTGGCTGCCAACAAATAAACATGGGTACATATCCATCGGAGAATGAGGGATGTGTATGGAATAGCATGTCTGTTGACAAGCACTACTGTGGAGTGGTATGGCAAGTTCTGTGCTGGTTGTGATTCAACAATAGATGCCATATCACAAATTCTGTACTGTAGAAGTTATGCCAACTGAAATAGGAGACACTCGAGTCCTGATCTCTTCCTGTGTGATTATCACGCCTTTTGTCCCTTCAAAAAGACCTTGGAAGGTCAGCAAGTCCTGTCAGACAAGAATGTCAGCAGGCTGTCATGGATTCCTTCATGCAGCAGGGCATGGTGTTTTACCAAACAGGTACCTTCAACCTAGTGTGCTGGTGGGATGATTGCCTCCATACTCACAGTAATTTTGGCTGTCAGGCATGCAGACTCTGCTCTATATGGCCTTTGGAAGGAAACTTTTTGATCGCCTCTTATACAAGAAGTTTCCAGAGTTATCAGTATGATAGATTAGCATTAGGTTTATTGGTAATTTATTGTTAGTATAAGTTAATTAAGTTGCCTGCAGTCACTGATTCTGCCTATTAACATACAAATTGACTCATCCCACACTCTTGAAGATCCTTTTTCAGATTGAGACTTCCTGAATGTGATAATGGAACAGGTCCATATGTTGAATTTTAAATGGATTATGAAAGCAAATGACATTTGTTCCCTGTATGGAAATATTTAAGACAGACATTATGGACTGATAAACAGTTATATAATGAAATAGTATGAAATTTACAATATGCTTATATAGATAAATGTTCATGCATGGAAAGCAGTAATAGAACTGCTTTACTGATTTTTATTTCACCTACCAATGAGAAAGAACAATTATAATGTTTATTTGAGTTTCCACACATTTTTGTCATTTCTCTTGTTTCCTTTGTAAAATATGTTTTCATTAAGTACATGCAACTCCTGACACAAAAATATCACCAACAATATTGTCTCACAATTACGATTGATCTGTATGTAGATTTTGGTTCACAGAAAATATTGTATACAGTTACACATTTATTTTGCTCTGTTTTTGTAGGAATTTTCTAAAAACTTATAGCTGTAGGAAAATATCTCATATATCTGTTTTTGTAGCTTCGATACTCTTATTTTCAGTAACATTTTGATATGTTGCAGACTACTCAGTTTTCTTTATAGTGTTTTATGCGAAGGCAAACATTTGCTTCATATTCATATGCACAAGTAATGATAAGGGATGAAATGCATGAAGTTAGAAAGATGCTCATTGACGCATATGTTAAATGTTATCCCAAATGACTCTGAGGTAAATATGATGTGAAAATTGGTAAAGGATGATAATATGAGTTGACAATTAAAAATAACACAGGCTTTCATTTGTGGGTAACTGACACTTAACTGCAAGAAACATTGGGGGTCGACAGAAGCGTCCGATCCCACACGTCGGCTTTGACCCAGGACATAAGGGTGTTGTCATGTGTGACGTTATGACGGCGTGGAGTTTGGTTTGAGTGTGGCGTGTTTGTAGAAGTCGTCGTGTTGTGGTTTGTTGTGCTCTCTGGTGGTACGTTCAGGGTTTTCGTTTGTTTGGTGTAATGGGCTCAGTTTGCTTTTGCTCATTATCCAGAACTGTTAGTGTGTTTGTAGTGGAACTCGTTTCAGTGAGTTAACGATTTTGTGTGAAGGTTAATTTAGTGTTCGCTGTACGTCGTGTGGTAATTTTAGTAAAATTAATCGGTTGTTTTTGTTCAGGAATGGATACGACGGGTAAAATTAAGTGCGCAGGTCAAGGGAAGTGTTCGATCCCGATGTGTGGCTGTGTATCAGGAGATGTTTTTGAGCTATACAGGCCAAGGGAAGTGTTTGATCTTAATTTATGGGATCGGGAGCTGCTGTTGAGCTATATAGGTCAAGGGAAGTGTCCGATTCCAGATGATATTGTTTAGTGGTATTTGGGGAGTTTTGTGATGTCGGTTTTTTTCGTCTTTTTGTGTGGTTTTGTATGGGGGTGGACGTCTAAATTTGTTTATATTTAGTTTGCCCCCACCCAAAACACCCCATTTCCCGCGCTTGTCCCGTTAGTGTCATTAGGCTTCTTACGGAAAGTGTGTGTGTGTGTGTGTTTGTTTTTCGATGTATTTTCATCCTCGCAATGTGTACATAACGACTTTATATGCGCCATATTGGAATCGTGGTTTATGGTCGTTTCCGCCACATTTGTGACGTCATGGGTCAAATCAGACGGCCGGGATCGGACGCTTCCGTATTTCCAACATTGGTGCACTAAATTTTGTGTGATTTACAATGGGAACTGCATGGTGCATCTGTAGAATGAGACTGCAAGCCCCATGGACAAATGGGGAAAATTAGGGCTTCCCTCTAGACAATGTCAACCTGCGGCAAGCTCTCTCACCAGCCATTGCCCTAGCCAGACCTGCTGGATGGGTACTGAGGGTGTTCTTTTGTATACAGGATCAGAGATAACAGAACAAAAGAGCTTGACAAATTAATGAGTCAGTAACACACAAATAATTTTATGGGCGATATAAAGAACATGACTTGGGCAATCAACTGTGTGCTCAAGCACAGAGCAAAAGTGTGCTGAACACTACGAGAGAGATATTTCTAGTGTAGGACACTTCCTAGGAAATGAAAAAATACTGTCAGCAGTAATACACTTCTTCCTTTTCAGAAAGAAAACTGTTTCCCCTCACTGACATTACACTACTGGACTATCCTAGTCCATATTACATATGTGTGCTATACTGACCTGCAGACTATAAAACACAATCAGTTTTACATTTAATGGCTGGCTGTGTTACAAGGGTACATCAAATGCAGTTTAGTATGCACAAGAACAGGGGCAGCACATTCATGTACTGTGTTGCTAGTAACAGATATGATCATTCAACATGCCTCTGATGAAACAGAGGGACTGTAGCTGAAAATTCACCATTGGAGGATGCAGTAGCATTCTACTTACAAAGCAAAAGTAACTGTTCAAATTAAAGTCTCCATGTCAGAGAGAAAAAAGAAACACTGTCTCAGCAGGGCCCATGGTTCAAATCACGTGCAAAATTGTGCATAAATCGATTCATTGCAAGTGAAACACATGGAAGTCTTTATTGAAAAGTATTCTGGACACAGGCATCATGCTGTAGTACCAACAGCAGTATAAGCATCAAAACGTCTGGACTTTTGGAAGTAAATATCATTCCTGATATCTCAAGACAAACTTGATTATTAGATAAGACACTGAAGGACTTGAAACATAGCTTCAACTGGATACTGCAATCTCCACGATTCTCACCTATTTTGTGACAGACATCATGCTATCCTGTCTGCATCTCAGGCAATACAAAATACTCTTCATGATGTATAGAGTGAACAACTTACAAGGGCGAGGCTTGTTCAGGATCAAAATCGGAATACAGGGGAGTCTGCTTCCTGTGTCAATCTTATTTTAAGCCTTAATATCTCCCACATGCAACAAATAAATCTGATTTCAGAAACTATTACATACAAGTTAATCTTTATGTCAGCAGTTCTTGGACACATTTGTTTCAAAACTAGATTGTGCCACATCCAACACTGTTCACATAACATTAAAACCTGAGGTGTATTCCAAGTTTTATGGATCCACAATTATTCAGATAATGTTAAAGGTTGCAGTTAAAGCTGAACTAGGGTGTTTTAACTGCACGTGGAATCACTTGACAAATCAGTTATAACCAATCTGTCATCATGATGGACATAATTATCAAACGAATTGGTGCATCATGGATTTGTGGATATTACAAGACCACAGTGAACACAGTATTGCAGATCAATACGTATCTTGTATATTAACCTGAAAATGTTACCGTCAATTCATTAGGAAGGCAATTTTTATCCAAAAACTGATGATAGTTACATACTGCGGATCCTTCACATTTTCCAATAAGGCACTACCGATCAATTTATTACCATAATCAAAAGCCTGATATTTTTAATATGGATGTAAGGTGCATTCCTCACTGCTTAGCACATATTTGCTGCAACTTTACTGAACAGCAAATTAGAGTGGGGGAATAAAAATGAATAATTGCAGAATACTGTTAAATGTTCCCATCATTAGCAGCCATTCCATCAGAAGTATACTCCAATGATCTGATAAAATAATACTCGTCCATCACTTATTTTAAAGGTTTAATTCTATGATGGAGAGAGACGCACACACTACATGACTGTAACGTACGGCAAATTATCCGATCAGCAATGCACATTATTTACAAAAATATTTTCCAGCTTTGCATTTTACATTTTCAGTTTCACAAACTTTAATTCCAGTTCCAATTGTAACTACTCAGAAATTCTCATTATGACCGATGATTTTACTGTACTTTAAAATATACTATATACCAAATGTCGTGGAAAAATTCTGGGGAACTGGAGATTGTAACAAACATGTAAACAAAAAAGAAAAGCAAAAACAAGTTCAGCTGTAGATAGATATCAATCTGAACAACACACACCCAATTCTCACTCTTGTGTTCCACATCTAGTATCGCGTGTTTCCTGCTTATAGACTGATCTTCCCGTAGCAACAAATCTGTGTCCTTTCGTCCGACGGTATGTTGTCTCCCAGTCAATAAATAATACCTGTCACCTGAAAGAAAAATATAGTTTGCTGATGCTGTTGAAAGTCTGCTAAAATCTGAAAGGTTGACTACTACTAGAGTTACCTTTCGAATTACTGAGGATCCACATTTTTCACAAACGGAACACAATATTACAAGCTATATATTTAGGGCAGTCACTACAGTCATACTTGTAAGCATGTGCCACTAATAAAACAATTGCTAACCAATCTTATTATGCATTATAAACATCAACACGCGCACAATATTCATAACAACAACAAACATTACATCTTTGGTTTACACAGATATTATAACTATTGCGAAACAAACGACATCCTACAGATCATTGTTCAGTCGGTCCACATTCAAAGATTTGTTTGTTCATATTTCTGTGCATATCTTCGTGCGTCCATACGACACAGTTTGAATCTAATGCCGAGCAGCCATCCGTCGTTCAATTCATACTTGCCGCCACGTTAAGTCAAATCAAAACATTCCACACTGTATTTCAAATGGCGGCATTCACACATACCGTCAACGTCAAGTTACGTCACATCAAGAGTTAAAGCCGTCGGCACACGGAACGATTGTTAAGGTGGCGCTCTACGAGTTCTGTGATCGCGGTTCCCCTGTTTCTCGTCACATGAAGCACAAAATAAGTTCTGCGATATTTCGGCAACGTGCCGCGTTCAGTAGAACCGGTAGAAAACAAGAACACTCCCTACGTCACAGGCAGAAATAAAGACGCCATACCGTACTGTATTTGTTGTGTTCATGAGAAGCCCATATTCGATGGGCTTTATATCATACTTTACACTCTATGAATATATGTTGTTTCTAAGCTCCACCCCGTTGATTATCTAGAGTAACGAATCGTCATTGGTACGATTTGTTGTAACAGAATGACGAGAAACGTCACATTGGTGGTTAAATGATTTTTATATTTATTTATTTTCGCATTATAACTCGCTTACACTGTGAGTAAGCCGATTATTAGGATATGTTGCGTAATTAACTGTGATTGACATTTCGTCGATGAAAGTATACCAAACTAAGCTGTTTATGGGTGAGCTGCAGCATGGCGTAGTTAGTTGAGGCACCACAAAATGGGACTGTAGGTCAGAAATCAAACCCACATATACTTCGAGACATTTACTTTGTTAGCTTACAGTCGGAAGTAAGAACTCCAAAGAAAATAAAAATAAACGTCCAACTCTCAAAATCAGTTATTCTTTCAAGGAATAAACAATGCACTCTACTGGTCAGTCTCTTGTTCCTGCTCAGCTTTCCCCTTAAAGTATGGAGCACATGGATTGTAAGGGTACTTGAATTTGACTTGTCGCCCTGCTCTGGTACGGACGATTGATTGTTGTGTCGGTGTGAGTGCAGATATGGTTGGTTGTTCTGTAGTCCTCTGATATCTTGGCTTTGTTTCTTCAGTTCGGTTGGGTATAGACCCGCCTGACCCGCGGTCATCCTAAACTGAAGGAGTGCTTTCGTGCATCGGCGATCGTACGATCCATGCTGATTTCACTCTTTCAATGGACACCCTGACAGTTTTTCCATTTTTCGAAGTGTCTGTAGTATGGGCATCACGTCGCAGTACTTAGTAGGACCCAGTATAAGGAGGTTGTAGAGGAGCCAATACAGCGTCCTTGCGCAACATGACGTGCGACCAATTCACCAACACTTTGTGCACGAAGATCGAACGTTTACCATGGTGGGATGCTGGTGGCCCTCTCATCCTCACCACATGGTCACAAATGCACTGTACTAGCAGCGGTGGCCCAGCTGTTGTGAGATAGTCTGTCAGAATTATCAACAGTTCTCTGTAAACCATCTCTGTCACTGATGCTCCTTTGTCCGCCTTATACCCAGTCTGTAAACCTAGAAGTACGAGTTGTAGCACCTCTGCCCAACTCTTTTGGTGGCACATGAGGGCTACTTTCAATGTTATGTGCCACCTTTTCACCATTCCGTTGCTCAGCAAGTGATAACTGGTTGTGTGGTGACACTGAAATCCACATAGTCTAACCAGTTCATTGAACAGATTAGAATCGAATTGTCGATCCTGATCTGTTGTAATATGTAGGGTGCATCCAAAACATGCTAACCAATGTGCAAAAAATGCCTTTGCTATTGTCTCGGGTGCTGGTGTAGCATCTGCCCATCTTGTGCATGTGTCCACTGCAGTGAGCAAGTATTTATAACCGTATGAGGGTGAAAGTGGACCCACTACGTCGAGGTGAATGAGACGAAACCTTGTCAGCGAATCCGCAGAGCTTCCGACCTCTGCATGAACGTGTTGTCCTACTTTACAATGCTGGCACTGAAAGCACGAGCGACTCCAATTCCTCGCATCCATTTTAATCGAAGACCTCACAAACCACCCAATTAGCAACTTGATAGCGGTATTTTCCCTTGAGTGTGGTAACTGTGGACACTGTCGAAAGCTACTTTGCGGAATTGCTGCATAATGTAAAGCCGTGGCCTCTGTTGTGATGGGTCGCACCATATTTTGATCTTGCTTCCTGGCACTACTATTTGTTCTAGTCACAATCCTGCGCGCCGATCTGTTTGTATTTTCGAAAAATAATCAGCGATTGTGTTCTCTGCGCCTCTAATATGTCATATGTCTGTAGCGAACTGGCTGACGAACTCCATGCGTTGGAACTGCCATGGCGAAGATTTGTCGCTGATGTTGTGGAAGGCTGATACTGAAACTTCTTTACTAAATTTTTTTTTTTTTTTTTTTTTTTTTTTTTTGGTTATCAGTCTACTGACTGGTTTGATGCGGCCCGCCACGAATTCCTTAATTCCTTTCCTGTGCTAAGCTCTTCATCTCGGAGTAGCACTTGCAACCTACGTCCTCAATTATTTCCTTGACGTATTCCAATCTCTGTCTTCCTCTACAGTTTTTGCCCTCTACAGCTCCCTCTAGTACCATGGAAGTCATTCCCTCATGTCTTAGCAGATGTCCTATCATCCTGTTCCTTCTCCTTATCAGTGTTTTCCACATATTCCTTTCCTCTCCGGTTCTGCATAGAACCTCCTCATTCCTTGCCTTATCAGTCCACCTAATTTTCAACATTCGTCTATAGCACCACATCTCAAATGCTTCGATTCTCTTCTGTTCCAGTTTTCCCACAGTCCATGTCTCACTACCATACAATGCTGTGCTCCAGACGTACATCCTCAGAATTTCTTCCTCAAATTAAGGCCGGTACTTGATATTAGTAGACTTCTCTTGGCCAGAAATGCATTTTTTGCCATAGCGAGTCTGCTTTTGATGTCCTCCTTGCTCCGTCCGCCATTGGTTATTTTACTGCCTAGGTAGCAGAATTCCTTAATTTCATTGACTTCGTGACCATCAATCTTGATGTTAAGTTTCTCGCTGTTCTCATTTCTACTACTTCTCATTACCTTCGTCTTTCTCCGATTTACTCTCAAACCATACTGTGTACTCATTAGACTGTTCATTCCGTTCAGCAGATCATTTAATTCTTCTTCACTTTCACTCAGGATAGCAATGTCATCAGCGAATCGTATCATTCATATCCTTTCACCTTGTATTTTAATTGCACTCCTGAACCTTTCTTTTATTTCCATCATTGCTTCCTCGATGTACAGATTGAAGAGTAGGGGCGAAAGGCTACAGCATTGTCTTACACCCTTCTTATTACGAGCACTTCGTTCTTGATCGTCCACTCTTATTATTACCTCTTGGTTGTTGTACATATTGGCCGGCCGAAGTGGCCGTGCGGTTAAAGGCGCTGCAGTCGGGAACCGCAAGACCGCTACGGTCGCAGGTTCGAATTTTGCCTCGGGCATGGATGTTTGTGATGTCCTTAGGTTAGTTAGGTTTAACTAGTTCTAAGTTCTAGGGGACTAATGACCTCAGCAGTTGAGTCCCATAGTGCTCAGAGCCATTTGAACCATTTTTTTTGTACATATTGTATATGACCCGTCCCTCCCTATAGCTCACCCCTACTTTTTTCAGAATCTCGAACAGCTTGCACCATTTTATATTGTCGAACGCTTTTCCCAGGTCGACAAATCCTATGAAAGTGTCTTGATCTTTCTTTAGCCTTGCTTCCATTATTAGCCGTAACGTCAGAATTGCCTCTCTCGTCCCTTTACTTTTCCTAAAGCCAAACTGATTGTCACCTAGCGCATTCTCAATTTTCTTTTCCATTCTTCTGTATATTATTCTTGTAAGCAGCTTCGATGCATGAGCTGTTAAGCTGATTGTGCGATAATTCTCGCACTTGTCAGCTCTTGCCGTCTTCGGAATTGTGTGGATGATGCTTTTCCGAAAGTCAGATGGTATGTCGCCAGACTCATATATTCTACACACCAACGTGAATAGTCGTTTTGTTGCCACTTCCCCCAATGATTTTAGAAATTCTGATGGAATGTTATCTATCCCTTCTGCCTTATTTGACCGTAAGTCCTCCAAAGCTCTTTTAAATTCCGATTCTAATACTGGATCCCCTATCTCTTCTAAATCGACTCCTGTTTCTTCTCCTATCACATCAGACAAATCTTCACCCTCATAGAGGCTTTCAATGTATTCTTTCCACCTATCTGCTCTCTCCTCTGCATTTAACAGTGGAATTCCCGTTGTACTCTTAATGTTACCACCATTGCTTTTAATGTCACCAGAGGTTGTTTTGACTTTCCTGTATGCTGAGTCTGTCCTTCCGACAATCAAATCTTTTTTCGATGTCTTCACATTTTTCCTGCAGCCATTTCGTCTTAGCTTCCCTGCACTTCCTAATTATTTCATTCCTAAGCGACTTGTATGTCTGTATTCCTGATTTTCCCGGAACATGTTTGTATTTCCTCCTTTCATCAATCAACTGAAGTATTTCTTCTGTTACCCATGGTTTCTTCACAGCTACCTTCTTTGTACCCATGTTTTCCTTCCCAACTTCTGTGATGGCCCTTTTTAGAGATGTCCATTCCTCTTCAACTGTACTGCCTACTGCGTTATTCCTTATTGCTGTATCTATAGCGTTAGAGAACTTCAAACGTATCTCGTCATTCCTTAGTACTTCCGTATCCCACTTCTTTGCGTATTGATTCTTCCTGACTAATGTCTTGAACTTCAGCCTACTCTTCATCACTACTATATTGTGATCTGAGTCTATATCTGCTCCTGGGTACGCCTTACAGTCCAGTATCTGATTTCGGAATCTCTGTCTGACCATGATGTAATCTAATTGAAATCTTCCCGTATCTCCCGGCCTTTTCCAAGTATACCTCCTCCTCTTGTGATTCTTGAACAGAGTATTCGCTATTACCAACTGAAACTTGTTGCAGAACTCAATTAGTCTTTCTCCTGTTTCATTCCTTGTCCCAAGCCCATATTCTCCTGTAACCTTTTCTTCTACTCCTTCCCCTACAACTGCATTCCAGTCGCCCATGACTATTAGATTTTCGTCCCCCTTTACATACTGCGTTGCCCTTTCAATATCCTCATACACTTTCTCTATCTGTTCATCTTCAGCTTGCGACGTCGGCATGTATACCTGAACTATCGTTGTCGGTGTTGGTCTGCTGTCGATTCTGATTAGAACAACCTGGTCACTGAACTGTTCACAGTAACACACCCTCTGCCCTACCTTCCTATTCATAACGAATCCTACACCTGTTATACCATTTTCTGCTGCTGTTGATATTACCCTATACTCATCTGACCAGAAATCCTTGTCTTCCCTCCACTTCACTTCACTGACCCCTACTGTATCTAAATTGAGCCTTTTCATTTCCCTTTTCAGATTTTCTAGTTTCCCTACCACGTTCAAGCTTCTGACATTCCACGCCCCGACTCGTAGAACGTTATCCTTTCGTTGATTATTCAATCTTTTTCCTATGGTAACCTCCTCCTTGGCAGTCCCCTCCCGGAGATCCGAATGGGGGACTATTCCGGAATCTTTTGCCAATGGAGAGATCATCATGACACTTCTTCAATTACAGGCCACATGTCCTGTGGATACACGTTACGTGTCTTTAATGCAGTGGTTTCCATTGCCTTCTGCATCCTCATGTCGTTGATCATTGCTGATTCTTCCGCCTTTAGGGGCAATTTCCCACCCCTAGGACAAAAGAGTGCCCAGAACCTCTATCCGCTCCTCCGGTCTCTTTGACAACGCCGTTGGCAGAATGAGGCTGACTTCTTATGCCGGAAGTCTTCGGCTGCCAATGCTGATTATTTATTAAAATTTAGGCAGTGGCGGGGATCGAACGCGGGACCGAAAACGTTTTGATTATGAATCAAAGACACTACCCCTAGGCCACGGGTACCGTTTATAAATTTACTTGAACTGAAATAACTGAGAAGATGAAACTTATTAGTTTAATTCTGAAATTACCGAGGGAAACTGAACATACTGAGCCATTGCTATTTTATTATTTCAACACTGACCTACAGAATTTGCCCTGAGAAACAGAACTCAAAGTTCTCCTATTCATTAATTACCCACAATATTCAACAGTAACACTATCTGACGGCTTTAAAATTGATAGCCTGGCTTCAAATAATTAATACAAAAGAATGGCCATGAATCAGAGGAAATACTAACAATAACCTATACATTACACAAGTCACTTACCTCACAGAAATCTTTGTTACCTGATCTACAGCAATGCCGCAAGCACCTTGCTCTGAGCACTATGGGACTTAACTTTTAAGGTCAACAGTCCCCTAGAACTTAGAACTACTTAAACCTAACTAACCTAAGGACATCACACACATCCATGCCCGGGGCAGGATTCGAACCTGCGACCGTAGGGATCACGCGGTTCCAGACTGTAGCGCCTAGAACTACTCGGCCACCCCGGCCGGCCGCAAGCACCAATACTGCCAGCTAAATAAAAGATTCTAACTGCTGAAGGCTCTAACGACTGATAGGCATGTGGTTAGCAAAGGAAAGATTTTGTTGCAAACACTGTATCTTTACCTTAAGAATATGACATCCAGTTAAAAAAAATATATAATCGTCCGTGACATCCATTTCCAAAATTGCATAATCATGAATAATATACAATCTCCAAGTCGGATACGTCCAGATCGTCTGCTCACGCTAATTCTGAAAACCTCCAACACTGCTAAATATTAATCTCTTAACCCCGATCACTGCTGACTACTCACACCCAACTTCTGTCGTTGCTGGCTGTTCACCTCCAACAACTAGTCCGACCAGCAACAGAATCTCTTACAGAGTGTGCACAGCGATGTCAGAGTTGTTACTGCAGAGCGTTACATAGCGCTGCCAACATACAAACACATAAACAGCCTACTTACAATACGATAGGTTTATGACCATGAAAACCGTTATTGGTTGGGCTTCTTGTAAGGGCAAAAATGTCTCACACTCTCATATATTGCCAGGAACTCCCTATCGTAAGCACTCCATTTTGTTTGTCTGTGCTGTAGCTTCTCTGCAAAAAAAAAAAAAAAAAAAAAAAAGAAAAACTCAAAGGCTGCCAATGTCCATTCACTTCTTGGTGTAGTACTGTTCCAATCGCGACCTGGCTGACGTCTACTACAATGTTCAATGTTGTTCCCAGGACAGGGTGGGCATGCAGCATTGTCTCTCCAATTCTGGCTCATTGCTCTGAAAGCGTTACTCATTTCTGGTAATATTCGCCTGTGCTTGGCATTCTTACCTCCAGGTGCATCCGTTTGTGGTACCTGGGTGGCAGCTGTTACTGGCAAATGATGGCGGTGAAAATTTAACATGCCTAAAAATCGTCTAAGTTGCTGATAGTCGGTTGGCTCTGGTACATTACGCAATGGGGCAACCTTTTCAGGTAAAGGTCATATGCCATCGGTCGAGACTTTGTGGCCTAGGAAAGTTACCTGACTTTTGTGCATGACACACTTGCCTTTATTTAGTACCACTCCATAGTTACACAACCTCTGCCGCACTTCATGTATATGTTTGTCATGAACTCATGCATCAACTAAATATATTAATATGTCCTCAGAATATGCAAAGCAAAATGGTAAGCCTTGTAAAACTTTGTCAATGAATCTCTGCCGGGTTTGGGCTGCATATTTAAGACCAAATGGCATAAACAAAAACTAAAACAGGTCGAAAGGAGTAATAACTGCCGTCTTCGCAGCATCGGTATGTGCCACTGGGATCTGGTTGCAAGATTTCCAGTAATCCAATAATGAGAAAACTTTTACGCCCGCCAGAGAATAGATAAATTCTTGGATATTAGGTATTGGATACGTATCTGGGACTGTTCTTGCGTTCAGCCTGTGGTAATCGCCGCAGGGGCACCATGTGCAAAGTTGTGTGAGAGGGGTGACCATGTGGTGTCTGACCTTCGCATAATACTAGCACAGAGTGTATCCTCAAATATAGCTCTACGGACGCGTTGTGAAACTGGCAGACATGGGGTCGTGCATGTATAATGCACTGTATTGTTCTTCACGTTGCTTGGCTGTGTTGATTTATGCATGGTGACTGTTTACTTGCGTCATTAATAACTCCCGTTATATTGTCCAAAGAAGTTCTGAATTAGCTTTTCCTCTCACGTTGTGTCCCACTTATAAGGGACACATTTGCCAAGACTACAACCAGTGCAAAGTGCAACAGAAAATCAGGAAGGTTGCATAATGTTCACCACCAAAAAACTCTAATTGTATGGAATAGAAAAACCAACGTATGTCGTCACATCTTTGATGCTGGAGTTGATCACTGCTAACAACTGTAAGGACTCCTGCGTCACTGTCTTAACTGTACCCGTGACTGGAAGGGTGATAACCTTTGAACCTATATTTCTTAAGCCTAACATCTTATCAATCACGTGCAACCGACGCGATGTCTTGCCGCGACTCGTCAGAAAAGTAATAAGCATGCCATAATGGGTATTACCTTTCCCCTGTGTCTATCTGCGAGTTGCTGTAATACGACCCTTCTTACGTCGGCGGCGCCGTTTGTGAGTGCCACAGTCCGTGGCGTCTAATTTGGACTGCCATTGTCATTTGTGTTCTCAAATGGCTTGGTGCATTTTGCAGCACGGGCGCCTAACCGTCTGTGTTACCATCAATTACTGTCGGCAGTAGCTTGACCTTGAGTGGTCTCTAACGGCAGTAGGTTGGATGAACGACGCGACCGTGTCATCTTATCGGAGTCCGTAACTCCAAGATCTGTGACCGTGTGACAGTCCTTCCCATTGTGGTCCTTAATTCTCAGAGTTCCCCAGCGATGTCCGGTGATTGTTGATAAGGTACGGTGGCACAATTCGGCATCGGCTCCTCCAAAAGTTCCGATGCGTGTTTGTCACCTTCTGTTACGTCGCTAGTATTTGTCACTGCTACTCATGTCACAGTAAATGACCCCAATGTGGCATATGCTCTATCAGCTACTTGCAGTAATTTATCCAGCGGTTATCCTTCATATGCTGTTAATGTCAACTGTACTTGAGACGGATGCTGTTGTCGCCAGATGCGCTGCAGCAACTCTTTAGATATTACGCTACAGTCCACTGTCGCTCCAAAATGTCTCCAAAATTACAACGGGTTTCTGTCCCAATGTTGGTCCTGGTTAACCAGTTCCGAAAGCCTCTGCTTGGGTAACTTCTTTTAGCGAATGATTAGGAAGGTTTCAGCGCGAGGTATGCTTGGTGATGTGATAGGTATAGAATCGCATCGGAAACTATTGTCTTCGCTCTCTGGTCCAAATTGTTAATTGCCAGCGTAAATTGTTCACAGTCTTCTGTGATCCGTTGTCGTGCAAAAATGTTTTCCAAGATCGCAAACCATATGTCCGGTTGTGTGGGCGTAAATGGAGGTGCCCGCAACCGTAGACGCGGCGCAGTAGACACTAAAGAACCGGAACGCGGAAAATTTTCGGCGCAGGTGTGTGCTCATGGGGCGGCCGTTATCGCTGGAGTTTGTGCCTTTGTGTCCACCTTGCTGTTGAGTTTCAGCGTCGATAGTTCTAAAACTGCAGCTGCAGGATCTCGTCACCAATGGTTTGCAAAAAATTATTTGTGCCTTCCATGCTTAACAGATGTAGTCGGAAAACGTTATTCTGACTTAAACCATTCTTGTTTTCGGGGTCACCAATTATATAGGTCAGAAGTCAAAACCATACATACTTCGAGACATTTATTTCTTTACCTTACATTCAGAAGCAACAGCTCTAAAGGAAAGCAAAGAATAAACATTCAACTCTCAAAATCAGTTTCTCTTCCAAGGAATAAACAATGCACTTCATTTGTAGGTCTCTTGTTACCACAGAACCAAGAATAGATCAGGTAGGTATCGTGTTCCACTACATATATATATATATTCACTTTCGCGTTTTGTAAAAGGTTGTAGGGGTTTTGTATGATATTAATAGAAATACATAATTTCTCTAATGTTTGATGTTTTATAAATATAAATGCCCTCTCTGTCAGGAGTGAGTTTTATTTGGCGAACTTTTGTAAGCTGATGTCTTTCCTGAGTGGGCATATATCTTTCATTTTCAGACAGAATAACACAACTAGCACATCGTCAGGAAAGGAAATGTTCCTTTTAATAGAGCTATCACAGATTTTTGTGAACAAACTTTAAGGTTTGCGAGTGAAATAAATCCGACAACCGCCGCTGGAGTGCGCTGAACTGCGAGAGCGCAAAACCATGTCAACTAGCTCGTGTAATGTACCAACGGCGCTGTCTCGTGACGTGGGATATCTCGTCTGCGTACACGTCAGCGTTGGCCGCCTTGTCCCGTGTACGGATGGCATAAGAAATTTTGGGTCAATTCTAGTGTCCACTTCCACTTGTCAGCCTTGAGCAATGACGTCATATCTTACGCAGAGACATTTCTTTGAGACGCTAGATAGAAGCAATCTTTGACAACAACTGATCATATTCGTAAACAAACGAAAGTTGCATACTATAAAGTTACAATTACAGTTCAGTGATTAATTATGTAGTTACAAATTATATCGAAAGGAATTGAACTAATGAAAATAAAAAATAACAGAAAAAGAGGAATATACATGTCTGAAATAAACTGTTATCGTAATTTATGCAAATAAGAAAAGCACAAAGCATGATGAAATCATAATATTGTGAAATGGCGTTAATTTTTAAAAATAATTATTGAATTTAACAAGACTAGTATCCAAGTAAAGAAAATTAACAAAAAGTAGGGTCTAACAAATATTGGAATCGGTAACTAGCATTAAGCTAGATAAGTTAATTCTAGTTACCGATTCTAACCATTCCATGGTACATTATTTGATTTGTTTTTCCAGCAGGTGTATGTACTGAAATGTAATAAGATTTCTGCATTTGTAATTACTCTCTCGACTTAAGCAGAAAAATGATTAATGTTGGAACCGATAACTAGAATTGACCTGTATGGGATAATTCGTGTTACAGATTTCAACCATTCATAGTTCGTTACGTAGACCATTTTAACAACAAGTGTGTTCA
Organism: Schistocerca serialis cubense; assembly: GCF_023864345.2. NCBI lineage: Eukaryota > Metazoa > Arthropoda > Insecta > Orthoptera > Acrididae > Schistocerca > Schistocerca serialis. The sequence goes on along the minus strand of NC_064642.1, from coordinate 755,171,414 downwards.
CTAAAGTGTTACAGGATTTCTACATTTGGTATTACCCTTCTCTCTACTGTGAAAAAGAGAAAACTTTGGAAGCCTGTACCTACAATATTTGTTACTTTTTCATAGTAGTTCAGAGATCAATAAGAAATATAGAAATCTTACAAAAACCTAGTCCGCAGATTTACTGCAAAAATGTCCAAAATTATGGGCAATTGAATAGCTGGAATCGGTGACTATAACTGGCCTCATATACTGGTCAATTCCAGTTACCGATTCCAACCATTTCGTGGTTCATTAATTAGATGTTTTGTTTCAGAAGGCGAGTACACTAAAATGTAGGCTAATAGGATTTCTCCACTTGTAATTGCTCTCTGAACTATTTCGAAAAAGTTACTAATATTGGAATCAGTAACTAGATTTGACCTATACAGGGTGTATCATAATTAATGGCGTAAACACATACAGTTGAAAGGACAAGATAGTAGAAGCAAAAAAGTCTTAGTCTTAGTAAACATAGGGTCGAAAATGCATACCTTGAGAGCTATGAGCAATTTTTCATCTTCGATTCTGTGAAACAAATCTCTTCTACTGCAAGTTATTTGTTTTCCATATTTTGGGAAGTTTTAGCATGAACCAAAATAAGAAACAAAGTCCAGCAAACATGTGCTCTAAAACACATACCTTAAACGTTACGAGCACTTGATCGTTTGAAAAGTTGTGTTTCAAAGTAGCAAAAATGAACAAGTGCTCATAGCTCTTAAGGAATGCATTTTAGAGCACATGATTACTGGACTTTTTTTCTTGTTTTGGTCCTTAATACCGATTCCCAAAATATGGAAAGCAAAGAACTTGCAGTACAAGAGATTTGTTTCACACTACTGAAGATGAAAAATTGCACGTAGCAGTTAAGGTATGCATTTTCGACCCTATGTTTACTGAGACTTTTTTGCTTCTAGTATCATGTACTTTCAACTGTATTTATTTATGGCATTAATTATTATACACCATGTATATAAGATACTGGTTCCAATTTTTGTTACTGCACCACTATTACGTTCCACTGCACATAATTCCTGCAAAAATAATTTACATACGAATCCTGAAACGTTTGGAATCTGTAACTGTAATTTACCTACATAGGTTAATTCTAGTTATCGATTCCAATATTCGTTATTTTCTGTGGATTTTCATTAGTTGTGTTCTGGCTTTTCTTTAGAATTGGTCCTTCACATTTCATGCCACTGTTTCACATTTGTTATCATTCATTTCATTTTTCTGTTTTC